>NC_046659.1:53074865-53078590 GCF_010883055.1 Belonocnema kinseyi | reverse complement strand
GCGAGGGCGCATACTTTGAATAAAATATTTGTTATCATTCTCTTGAAATAAATGTGTTTTTTTCTTGAAAAAATACCGGTTTCATATGTATACACCTCGTAATACACTTGTTTAAACAGTGTTCATTTCTTGTGTATCATCTTTTAACTAGCCTGTCATTTTTCCAAAATTTGTACAAAAACTTTTGTTGGTATACTCTCAAAAATTGGTATGGCTTAGAAAAATGACCCACCAAACATGGGCCAGAACAGTCCTTCCAGACTACACGGTTTAGATAAGACCAGACCTGGGCCAGACCTGAGACTAGAATGCCATGCAATTTTTTCACACGGTTAAATGCATTATTCTCGAAAAGCCGTATTTCGAAGTTCAAACGTCAAAAATGCGCCGGTTATATGATTCTATAAGTACCGACCATAAGGCCCCTTTTCATGTGGCTGCGCACATTTTATTATTAATTAAGATAATTTAATTAAAAAGTATTTTTTGTTTGAATTAATTTAAATTAGTGGATTTGAATCTTGAAATGTTATGATAGAATAAAGTACTTTCTGGGAATATAATATGTAAGTATAACTTAAATTATTGTTCAGGTGACATGATAATGAAAACTAATTGAATGATATCATAATTAATGAAGATAAATTAATAAATGAAGTATAGCATTAAATAATTCTCTATCAATTATATAATTGTACTAAGCTGTATATAGTAAATGCAAATGAAACGGGTGCACCCGCAATTAGCAACACATGACGGATATAATTATTGACTCTTTTGCATAATGCATTACTTTCACAAATAATTCGTATAGCTGTCATCGACTGTAGCAATGGGAATCTGTAAGATTTTATTAACCACTTTTAATCACATAAAGAAGGAAATTTAATATTTTAATTTAACGTTATCGAGTTAGAAGGTATAAATAGACTAAAATGATAGGCTATGATCACGTAGTCCGGAGCCGGCCGGTTCCTGGCCGGGCCAACCCTGGTTATATCCCATTGTCGGTAGCCGGCCGAGCACTGGTCAGGTTAATGTTTTTGTAGAAATTACACATTTTTTAAGAGCCGTGATATTATCCAAGACGTAATTATGGATGCTAGATGAATTAATATTTTAAAATTATAAGTTAAAGATTTATTAGATCAGGGAAACAGAAATCCTGAAAGAACTACATGATATAACCATTACACTTAACAAAACAGTACCAATGTGATCGAACACTGTTAACTTTATGTTATAAAAAAGATAGGAACCTATTAACATCGCTATTTAAAGTACTTACAAAAAGCTGATGAATCATCCCTTCAACATTCATTTTTGTTATTTTCAGGGTTTCTTTAGGTTATGCCGACAAGCTTGATGACGATTGTTGGACATAATTTAGTATTCTTTGCTTTCGGAAATTCGTTCGAAATTTAGAATACAATAAGGAATACAAGTTTTTATTTTACCTATATTATTACCTTTTTATACCAGTGATTCAAAATGATAAAAATAAGAAAAATTTAAAAATTTCGTTTTCAGACCCCTCTGCTGAAAGCTTTTTCATGTTCAATTGATAGGATAGTATAAAATTTTGCAAGTTCAATGGGTCAAGGCGAGGCGAAAAAAGCTTGCGAAGCTAAAAAGCTCAAGTGAATCGCAGGGTACGACCCTGACAGGGTATATTTGATCACTTTGGTCGATCGAATATTACTACATTGATTTGAGCCAATTTTTAATTTATACAATATTTTCATACACAAGAAAATATATTTTCTTCAATTTCACGTAAACAAAATAAATTATCAACATTTTCATTCAAAGGTCTCCTTTTCATTAAATTTCTTTCAATTTCTAGAACAAAATTTCAAATTGAATGAAAATTAAACGGTATAATTATGTTTAAGTGTAAATTGCTGTTAACATGATTATTTATTCCGTGAACATTCCTTATTTATTTTTCAAGCTTCTGTGAGTTTTTGCCAGTTCGCGGTTCTACCCGATCCGCACACGAAAAATTGGGCTCGTGCGGGACAAGCTTTTGCACATTCCTAAGAATTTCTTCTCTTTTAGTCAGAGGTTGGGCGAGAGGTGGAATGATACAAAAAGTTTATTTTCAGAATATTATAAATTATAATAATCACTAAATTATTTAATGATTATATTGCTTGATTTTGGCTATTTAATATTTTTATCATCCGAAAAAAAGTGGATTGTAATAAATTATGAATTTTGTATGCAGAAGGATTTCTCTGTAACATAAACGCTACGTTTTCATTGGGAATTCTTTTTTTAATGCAACTCTTTTTCGTTAAAGATTAATCTTTTTTTAATGAAAATTTCGCCATTTAATTTAAAGTTTATAATTGTAGGTTGGAAATTTAAGTATTTGGTTAAAAGTTAAACTATTCGGTTGTATAAATGCAAATCTTTCATTAAAAGCCAAATTTTTAACAAAACCGTTTACACTGAAAATGAAAAAATTTAATTTTCAGTTTAAAAAAATTAACGAATTTCAACCAAAAAGTTACATTTTTATCCAAACACCTAACATTTTAACAATATAGTTAAACTTTTAAATAAGTAGACAATTTTTCAACCGAAAACTAAAAAATATGATTATTTAAAACAATAACAGCAGAATTGAACCAAAACCTGCATTTCAAGAAAATTTTTAAGTTTTTATTCAGAGATAAATTTTTAACTAAAATAATTAATCTTCAACCAAAAAAATTAATTTTTAAAAGGTCTTTTAACCTAAAAACAATTAGAGAAATGTTCAACAAAGAAGATTAATTTTCAACCAAAGAAAGAAAGAATTTTGCACAAAAGAATTAAATTTTCAACTAAAATGATGAATCTTTAACACGAAAAATTTCCATTTTGACTCAATTAGTTAAACATTTAACCAAGTAGTCGAATGCAAACAACTTTCAGTCAAGACAGAAAAAAAATCCACTAAATTGTTGAATATTTTCAACAAAAAATTTCAAAAAACTGTTCCCTTGTAGTTTAAAAATCAAGTAATTGGTTGAAAATTCGTATTTTTTGTTAAACATTAATCTTATTGGTTAAAACTTAATCTTTTGAACATAGAATTTATTTTACAACGAAAACAAAGTTATCTTAAAATTTAATATAAAAACAACATAATTTCTTTCCTGATCGATTCAGCGACTCGAAGTGTAGGACCTACCTAATGTTAAATGGATTCGATCTCCTTTGAAATAATTTTCATAACACTGTTTTTTTTGTTGTCGAAAATTAATTTTTTGAACAGAAAATTCAACTATGACATTTTTAGTGAAAAATTAAATTTTTTAATTAAAGTGTGATCTTTTTTCGTTAAAAATCTAACTAATTGTTTAAAAATGTATGAATTTTGTTAGAAATTCTTCTTTTTTAGTAGAAAATTAATCTTCTTGTTTGAAAATTCCTCTTGCTGATTGAGGATTCAACCATTTTTCGGACAATTCTTATTTTTTCAAAACTAATTTATTGAAATGAAAATTTAACTTTCCATTTTTTGGTAAAAATTTATTGATATTTTCAATTACAATCTGTTTTGGTAGAGAACTCAGATATTTTCTTTTAATTACACTTCTTTAAATTGGAAATAATTTTTTTAACTAAAAACTAAACTATCCCATTTTTTTGTTGAATCTGCAGTTCACAATTAAAGCTTCATCTGTTTCTGTTTAAAACGAATCTTTTTGATTAAAAATTCAACAATTTTC
>NC_046659.1:53063003-53074765 GCF_010883055.1 Belonocnema kinseyi | reverse complement strand
AATTTCTATTTTTGGTAGAAAAGTAATATTCTTGGTTGGAATTAATATTTTTTATTGAGGATTCAGTTATTAAAAAAAAATTCCTTTTCAGATTGTCAAAAACTAATTTCTTTAAACTATTTTTGTTGAAAATTTATATTTTAAATTGAAAATTGACGTTTCTCACTTAATAATTCCGTTTTTTTTAATTTTTTTGTTTTGATAGAAAATTAATCCTTTTGGTTTAGAGTCGATCTTTTTTCATTAATCATTTAACTTTTTGGAAACAAATTCATCTGTTTTCAATTTTCATACAGTATTTGGATATTCAGAATTTTGTTGAAAATTCGTCATTCTTGGTAGAAAAATAAACTTTCTAATTGAAATTTCATCTTTTTTTCGAGGATTCTATTATTTTGTTAAAAATTCCTTTCTTTGCGAAAAATTAATTTATGTAAGATAAAATTGGGTTATACCATTTATGCTAGAGAATTGATATTTGAAAGCAAAAATTGATCGTTTTTAGTTGAATATTCAACCTTTTGTTTGAAAAAGCACATCTTTCGATAAAAATCCAGGTTTTTGGTAGGAAATTAGTCTTTTTGGTTGAAAATTTATCTTTGTGGTTACGAACAAAACTATTATTTGGAATGGAAGCTTCTAATGTGTCCCCTAAGAGTTTACATTTTTCTTGCACCTTCTTCCTTATTCCTTTACACACCCCCCACACACTTACTTGGTGGTGGAAGGGGGACCTACAGTTTAAGGTGGGTTCCGAACCGCCAAGAACAACAGCTTTAAGTACTTAGAGAAAATCCTACAATCCTACTTTCGGTGGAACATTGAAATTTCGAATTAAAAATTGATATTTTTGTGTTGAAAATTCAATTATTTGTTTCCAACCTCGTCTTTTTTATATAAAATTAATGTTCTTGGTTGAAAATGTATCCGTTTGTTTGAAAGTTCAACTGTCAAATTCATCTATTTTGATAAACTTCAACTAATTTGTTGAAAATTTAATTGTTATTTGTGAAATATTAATTCTTTTAACTAAAAAGGAATAATCTTATTTCTGGTTCTATATATTTATATTTTTAATTAAAATTTTATTTTTGTTAGTTCAAAACTCCACTATTTGTTTAAAATTTGATCTTTTTGAGTGAAAATTCAGTTATTTTATTAAAAATTTAAATGTACAATTTTAGGATGAAAAATTATTTTTATAATTGAAAATTAATTTTTTTAGTTGAAAATTCGTCTTTTGGTAGAAAATTAATTTTCTTTGTTATAACTTTATCTTGTTTATTGACCATTCAACTATTTTCTTAATTTTGTTTGTTTCTTAAAAGTTAATGTCTTTAAGGAAAATCTTAATTATATCATTGTTGGTTGAAAACTGATATTTTTTGTAGAGAATTAATTTTATGGGTAAAAATGAATCTGTTTTTTATTATTTTTAACATAGATGTCTAAATTTGATTTTCTGTTGTCTTACACAGGAAAAAAACGTCTTGCATAATTTACTATAAAAAAAATTTTATCGCTAACGATTCTGATAAGTAATGTATAGAGCCTGCATGATTTTAAGTGAATTCTAATACTTTTTATAATATTGTTCTTCGATTGAAAATTACATTAGTTGAAAAGAATTTAAATCTGTATAAAGTCTCTTACAATTTATAATAATAATTTTCGTACAGACAGATTATTTAAAAAAAAAAACAAGAAAAGGAGTGAAATAATAAAAAATTTAATATAATCACATGTACGTCACTGAAAAAATAATTTGTAAACAATTTTTGCGATTCTAAATTATTTAATTAAATAAAAAATTGATGAAAAAACTTTTTCGACTACATTGGTATTGTTTTCTCATCAACTGTACTTCTTTACAATAAAATAATGTTTTAAGATTACTGCAAGATTTATCAATATTTCTGAATAAAATTAAACAAAATTTAAATTCAAAAATAAGTCATCTTCTTTTTTTATTAATCCACAACTAAGATATTCATAAAAAAAATAATGCTTCCAATTGTAAAACTGTGTACTTACAAGATATTGTGCACTTTTCACAGATTTAATAAAACTTACTGATCAAGGCCACCATTGTGTGCCGAAACGTCTGAAAACAACTTAATATTAGTTTCAATTCACCTGACCCTAAAGCCAACAGCTTACATCAACAATGTCTAAAAAATTCTGTTATTTATTTTTTTAAATTTCTTCGATATAAAATTAATCTTTGTGATGGAAAATTCATTTTTTTTAAACTTCTACAATTTGGTGTCAATTTCATCTGTTTTAGTTAAAATCTGAAATAATCTGTAGAAAATTTCGTTTTTTTGATTGAATATTAACTTATCTAAACTAAAAACTGCATTATTCTATTTTTGTTTGAAACTTGACATTTTTTATTGAACCTTGATTTTTTTTAGTTAAAAATGGAATTATTTGTTTGAAAATTTATGTATTTTGCTGAAAATTGGTGTTTTTTGTTAGAAATTTAAAACTTCTTCCTTGAAAATTCATATTTTTGATTGAGAATTTAACTATTCTGTTGCAAGTTCCCTTATAGTTAGTCAAAAATTAATGCATGTAAGCTGAAATTGGATTATACCATTTGTGATAAAAAATTTATATTTGAGGTTAAAAATTGATCTTTTGTAGTTGAAAGTTCAACCATTTGTTCGAAAATGCACATATTTCGATGAAAATTCGTTATTCTGGTAGGAAATTAGTATTCTTGTTTGAAAATTCATCTTTGTGATTAAGAAGAAAACTATTACGTTGCACATTCCGTTTTTTGTTAAGAATTAAATTCTCTAACTGAAAATTTAACTATCCCACTTTTGATGGAACACCTAAATTTAGAATTAAAAATTGATATTTTTGGATTCTTGGTTGAAAATGTTCATCAACTGCATCTATTTTAGTACAATTTCAATTAATTTGTTGACATCTAACTGTTTGTTGTAAAATATTAATTCTTTTAACTAAAAAGGAATTATCCTATTTCTGGTTTTATATATTTATAATTTTAATTAAAAATTAATTTTTTCATTTGAAAATTCGTCTTTTTGGTAGAAAATTATTTTTCTCTGTTAAAGTCTTAACTCGTTTATTGAGGCTTTAACTATTTTCTTGATTTTGTTTGTTTGTTAAAAATTAATGTATTTAGGGCAAATTTTAATTACATCATTGTTGGTTGAAAACTAATAGTTTTTTGTAGAGAATTAATGTTATGGGTAAAAAATTAATCTGCATAATTTACTATAAAAAATGTTAATCGCTGAAAGTTTCTGCTATATAATATGTAGAACCTGCCTGATTTTAAGTGAATTCTATCTTATTTTAAATACTTTTTATATTATTGTACTTGGATTAAAAATTGCTTTAGTTAAAAATGGTATTATTTGTTAAAAAATATTTATTTAAATAGAAAATTAATCTTGTGATTTAAAATTCACCTTTTTTGTTAAAATTTTTAATATTTGGTGTCAAATTCGCCTGTTTTGGTTTAAATTTTAAATAGCTTGTCAAAAATTTCATTTTTTTATTGAATATTAACTTTTGTATACTAAAAACCGAATTATTATATTTTTGTTTAAAATTCGATATTTTTTTATTGAAACTTCATGTTTTTAGTTAAAAATTATTTTATGGGTAAATAATTAATCTGTTTTTTATTATTCTTAACATAGATGCCCGAATTCGATTTTTTTGGTCTCAAATCGGAAAAAAACTTCTTGCATAATTTACTATAAAAAATGTTAATCGCGGAAAGTTTCTGCTATATAATTTGTAGAAACTGCCTGATTTTAAGTGAATTCTATCTTATTTTAAATACTTTTTATATTATTGTACTTGGATTAAAAATTGCTTTAGTTAAAAATGGTATTATTTGTTAAAAAATATTTATTTAAATAGAAAATTAATCTTGTGATTTAAAATTCACCTTTTTTGTTAAAATTTTTAATATTTGGTGTCAAATTCGCCTGTTTTGGTTAAAATTTTAAATAGCTTGTAAAAAATGTCATTTTTTTATTGAATATTAACTTTTGTATACTAAAAACTGAATTATTATATTTTTGTTCAAAATTTCATCGGTTTTATTGAAACTTGATCTTTTTTAGTTAAAAATAGAATTATTTGTTTGAAAATTCCCGTATTTTGTTGAAATTTAAAGTTAGTGTACCATTGATGTATTTTTAGTTATAAGTTAATGTTTTAGTTATTATTTGCATTCAATATAAACATTAAAATTAAGTATTATTCCTGTGATTCATGGAATTTTTTATAAAATTTCATTGCTGATATAATATGCGGTAGCAACTTATTGAGATTTTAATAAAGTTTGTATGAAAAATTTCAATAATTTTCACCGTATTTCGAACACGGAGTATTTTTTTCGTATTACGCAAAATGAGTAAAAGCTCAACTTTCGTAAAGTTTTTGTAGTACATTTTCGTAACTTTTCATAGCAAAAACTCAACATCAACACTCAACCTCAAAATCCCAAAAAGTTGTTATCGCATTTTACACCAGCAATGGACTTTCATAACAAAACTTAGAACAATTCCATTCTTCATAGGAATATTTCTTAATGTGAATATTTATATTAATATCAAATAATAGCTTAAACATTAACTTGTAATTAAAAATATACGAACCCTACCGATAGAAATCTCAGAGTATATGCTGAAGATTCTCAAGGCTCTGAGAAGCTCTGAGAAATTCTCCGCAGGCACTCTGGTATACATTGAATGGTCCAGATAGCTCGTTCAAATGCTTTGAAGACTTTAAAATGTCCTGTCCGAAATTGAAATGAAAATACGCTCATAAATAACTTTCGCATGCTTGAACTGTGTGGCGCTCATTGATTCTAGTTCGCGTACGTATTTAAAAATCAAGTACAGACGCGCACCGTAGCCAATGAACATCACTCAAATCCAAGCAAGCGCAGATCAAGATAGCTCCGTTGGGATCATTAACTTCAAGAAAACACGTGCAACGTTCCATTTCTGTCTAACTTACGGTGACTCACGGATGCCTTTGTCGCACGCGTGTAGCTATCAAAGAACGAGCAATCGTGATCATTTTTTAATATTTTCCAATGAAGTCTAACCTACTGACGCCTTTTGTCACACGCGTATAGCAATGAAATCGAGTATAGTGACAATCGAAATCGGCAATATCGTTTAGAGATTTTATATTAAGGATTTATCGATTCATCCACTCAGAGAAAAGGTTGTCTTGAAACTAAAGCATCGTCCTTTTGCCTGCTTTGGTTTGTACCGCATGAATATATTTTTTACTTAAAAAGAATGATGTGGCTGCAATATTAGGCGATGTTAGTCTAATCAGGATCATTTTTGCTGGAAAAGGATTTCTGTTAAGACAAATAACAATCCTCTTAACCCTAAGTTTAAGGGCATGTAATACTTCGTCGTGTGGTCAATCGGGTATAGTTCCCCCGGCTTTTTTCCCACAAAAATGAAAATTTTTAAAAACTTAATTCGGAGATGCTATAAAATATCAGAACGGACGTCCCCGGATTCTTTTTTGAGGGATAATAACAAAAAATTTTTTGTGCTAAATAAAAATTGTATGCATGTGCATTGTTTTGAAGGTGCGTCGTTTTTAATCTCTGCCTTTCCGATAATTTGGAAATTATTTATGAAATAAACTTTTTTAATTGCCTGTAAACAAGGTTAGTTCCAGGCGATTAGTTACTATGTTTATTTGATAGTCGAAATTACACAGACGTTGTTAGCAATATCAAAATTCTGTTGAAAAAAAAAACACAAAATATTTCTTATCCTACGAAAAAAGCCGGGGGAACCTAAAACTGATAAAATCGATAATTTTTTAAGTATCACATGCCCTTAACAGGAAATTACATTTCCGAGGAGAAACAGCCTGTTGTCACAACCCGTGCAGAATTGCTTAACTCATTCCCAAGTTCCGATCTGGGCCCGATTGGATTTTCCACATGTGACCGCAAGGGGGCAGATGGTGTGGCTCGCGTCGGAACTACGTCGGGTCGGTTTAGCTTAGACAAGATTATGTCAAGTGTTCTGTTATCGTCGTGATATTATTTTGTTTACATCGAATTTCAAATGTCAAAAGCATGAAGTACAATGCGAGTTCGGAAGCACAGAATTGTTAATAAGATTTCTTATATCCGCAATGAAGACGAGGATAAACTTCCGAAAAATGCTTACCTGCAAATAATTCGCAACTTCGCATACCTATGTACTTTGACGCGCTGATCACAAATATGACAGTAAAAATACCCGCAAATTTGATTTTTAAGGTCAAAACCCCCCAAAATCTATAAAAATGTAATGTTTTTCCTTTTATTTCAATCAATAATAAAAATATACAAAAAAGTGTTAAATAAAAATTGTAGATCTTTCAATAGCACAGATTTTATGATGAATATGTTTATACCCTAACACTGATAGTTTTCGAGAAAATGTACGATAAATATGAAAAATTACAGAAATACTGAAAATGTTTAGCAGTCCGACTTAAATTATATAAAAAAATTATTAAACTTATAACAATAATATTTATTTTTAAAAGATCTAATAATTGTTACCTGTTTTTGGAATATTTTTAAAAGATTCTTCAGATACTTATATTATCAAGGTCGAATGTCATACATTGCGAAATTAGTGGCTTTTGAGATTAGGGACGTCCGACTTCAGTTGTTCGTCTCAAACTTTACCATCTCATTCCACGTGCCCCATGTGCGTTAGTCAAACAAAAACATTACAAAAGAATATTAAAAAGATTCAAAGATATATACAATTGAAATTCATTTATGAATGTGTGTTTAATAGTTCTAAATTTTAATTGTTTTTTAAAACAATAGTTTTCTCCGAAATGCAAATTCTTAACTAAAAATTCAAGGAATACAAACTGTTCAAAAATGTAGAATATTGAAAAATAGAAGTTTTGTAAAACACAAAGTCTGAAACAAATATTATTAAAAAAAAACTTTTTACATCTTACCAATTATAAAAATAAAAAATTAAAGTGGCTAAATCGGGCCCCCGTTTTGGATGCCCAAATCTGGGCCCTGTCGGGTAGGGCGTTTAATTCAAGGTCTAGCGCTAGACAGATAACCCTATCGGGGCCACATTTTTCCCGATCGGGGCCCGACCGGCACCCTCCAAAATTTCTGCACGGGAAGAGGACACTTCTTAGAGTGTCTGCAAATAAAATTGATTGCTTATAATATGAAAGTTATGTTAAATATCGCGTAAAAAATTAAAGTTCAAATTTATAACTTCTTTTTAAACTGGAATTCTTTAATATAATAAGAAATTTAATAAATATTAGGTTACACAATGTTCATCATTCTTTACTTCAAGCAATTTACTTTTTGCAGACATTTTTCATCGCAAAAACTATCCATAATATAATAATATATCTGAATCTTGATTTCAATCCGAAGAAACTGAACTAAAGAAGCCTAAGGGGGAAGTTCGATTTGCGACTCTCAACGTTTGTACGTAAACACAAGTGCTTGAAGCGCGCTTCGTGAGTTTCTGATTTATCACCGACGATAGGCTAATGAATTCGCGTTATCCCTGTCGACCTTGGCAGGAACGAGTCGACCGAGAAGCGAATTCAAATAATCGTTCTGTAGCAAGAAGCATCCTGCCATATCGTTCGAGAACCAAGCCAAAGTTCCGATGATCCTTTCAGGAGTCTTAATATGTTATTGAACAGAATGTTATAGGTCACAGATGAAGAGCATAGCACACACACACACACACGCACACGTGCTTCACCTCCTCACACATTGAGAAGGTTATGTTTCTCGATGATTTGAATGCAAATCAAAATGTCACTTTTATTACTGATGTAATATGAGTGTAAATCAAAAAGTGAACAATATTCTTGTCCCGAGAAAACTACTGGCTTTCATTCACCTAAAAATAATGGTTAATTATAGAATTTAATAGTACGTGACTCATTAGTAATACCTTGTGCCCTAATTATGACACATCACATAACCCTGACTAAATTTTCTCGAATTCGTTTATTACTTTATTTACTGCACATTTGACATATTTTTAATGGATATATGTTTTCATAATAGAACACACAATTTTAAAATAAACTTTCTATAATAGATTTAATATAACTGTAGTATACAAGTTGGCTTTTGAATGTCTCAGCAATTTTCAAATTTGAATTTACTCAAAATTGCAAATTCTTGAAATAAAAATATCATCTGTCAAACATTTGCTATCACGAAAGTAAATAAGATCATTGCATCGTTTATTACCCCGACAATGTTGTCGGTGTCACCCGGTCGCCAAAATTTTCTCACTGAAAACGACCATTCATCAGGTGAATTCATCAAACAATATCAGTGGCGTCCTGGGTACCCAGGTGCGCGGACGAGGATCCAATACTGTGTATTAGATGTTTGTAAGACTTGATGCCTCCCCCTCCACCCCCACAAGACTGTCATAACAACTTAAAAATTTTTTTTTCAATTCAAATTTTGATCGAACAGAATAATAATAAAAAATAAAACATTCTGTTTCGAGGTCTAACTATGCAAGTTACAAAAAAAGATTAATTTAAACAAATGATGCATCCAAAGAAACTAGAAATTGGTTAACCACGTTTTAATAGGATGCGCAGTTTATGCTTTATTCATAAAAAAACAACATAAAAAGTTTTAAAAAAATTGAATTTATAGAAGGCTAACTCTTTAAATTATAAAAACAAGACAGTGAAAATATGTCAGTTTCAATACCCTTGCATATAATGAATTGTAATCATATAAATTGATTGAAACGATATTTTTTCAGGGTAGCTGAGAATAAAATTTAGAGCCAAATAAGGAACCAAAATATTAAATTATTCATTATAAATCAAAGATGTACTTTATTTTGCAATAACTGAATAAGCAATCCCTCGCCGATGTATAAAAATAAATGTAATATACATTTGATATAATAGTGTTGAACGTAATGTAGAAAAGTTCGCATTTTGGAAAAAAATCGAGGGCGAAGCATAAGATACGTGATGAGAATGTGTTCGTTAAAGCCGAAGAAGCTTTAACAAAAGATAATTCGCAATCACCAAATTACAGTTTTATCGATTCTTTGACCTTTAATTTTGAAAATCAGATTTTTTTGTCTAAGAGTTCAACCAATTGTTAATTTTTTTTCATGTTTCTTATTATTTTTCAAGAATGAAAATTTACACCATAATTAAATTAAAATTAAAATTACACCATAGACTGAAAGTTTTTAAGTATTTTCGCAGCGAAGATTTAAGCTATGATTTAAATAATTAATTTATAATAACAACTTAAAAATTACGAAAAATACTAAAATTATAATAAAATAAAAATGATTATAATAAAGTATGCCAATTATAGTAATATTTTACAATTTCCAAAATAATGAAATATATTCTTTGATTCAAACTCTTAAAATATAAGCTAATAACTTTTTTCAGAGAAAATTTCGACTAATAAGTATTCATTTTAATATGAAAATTGAGTTTAAACTTAACAATGACTAAAATAATTAAATAGAGCCGATAATTAGTCGAGATTTTGTAATAAATTAAATGAGTTGCCCCCTTTCATATTTGTAAGCGAAAATGGAGTCATACTTTTGACATAAATAAGTTGATCTGGAGACTCCATCCTATACATTTTCAATAAATAAATATCTTCTGGAATGCATCGGAAACAAATTAATTTAAAATTCCACAATGTAGTTGATGACAAGAATATTCCTTTCACTTTTACTGTTTCAATATGAATAAGTTATTATTCATTTTCAAAATATTTTCTTTAATAGAATCGAAAATATGCATTAGGGAATTTCTGTGGAATAATACATGGGTAGAAGTTGAAGGACACTTTTTACTTTGCAGGTATTACTGATAGGATTACAGGTGTAAATCTTGGAGATTATTGGATATTCTTTTCACTCTTTCCATTGCAATACAACATATATTTATTTGTCGAACTGTTAAACTAGTGCAGTATTTTTGCAATTTTTCGTATATATATCGTATATTTTCTCGAGAACTATCAGTCGTAGGGTATAAACATATTCAACATAAAATCTGTGCTATTGAAAGATCTACAATTTTCATTTAAAACTTTTTTGTACATTTATAACAATTTATAACATTTATAACAATTCTGTGCTTCCAAGCTCGCAATGTACTTCTTGCTTTTGGCATTTTAAGTTCGATGTGAACAAAACAATATCGATGACAACAGAAAATTTGACATAATCTTGTCTAACCTAAGCCGGCCCGATGAGGTTCCGATGCGAGCCACACTATTTGCTCCCTTGCGGCCACATGTGGAAAATTCGATCGGGCCCAGATCGGAACTTGGGAATAAGTTGGGAAATTTCTGCACGGGCTGATGCGTATTCTCAATTTTTCAAAACAGGAAAAAGTCTTTATTCAAGCCCAAAATTGGGGTTGTTTCGAGGAGTAATATACACTTGACCCGAGGAAGAAGAACATACTTATACATTATACATTATAGATAGCGACAAAGTTCACTGAAAAAAGCTGTAATAATCTACTAGAAGCTGTACTTTTCCCGTGAAGATTGCACGTGCAAATTTATTAATTGTAAACAATAATGTCTTGTTTTTAATCAGCAGTTTAAATTTTCACGTTAAAATAATATAGAATGATTTCTTAACAATTGCATCAAAAAAATTGCAAATACATAAGAGGTATCTTAATAACAACGTTTTTATTCTCAATATTTTCATCTTTAATATATATATGAGTTCTTCGTGAATATGTATTTACGTATAGGTAAAGCTTACTACCGAGATAGTGCTAATCTGAAAAATTGCGCCCGCTTCCAGCGAAATCGCGGTAAAATTTCAGCCACAACCACGTCTCACAACCGTGAGATAGGTGGTTACAGTCTGTAAAGGAATCAATACGGCGATCCAGCAAAAGCCTCGGGCACCCTAAGAACACGGAGTGACCCAAGGACAACCGCCTTCTGCATTTTTCCCGCAAGTGTTGTAGCATATTGTTGACACGCAGGGATGCTTTTTAGGCCATTAGCAAGTGAAAGCTTGGCACCTCCGAGAGCGCCAATGATAAGGACGATCAGTTTAACAGAATATTCCGGGTACAATCGTTGCAACTCCCTTATAAGGTCTCGATACCTCTCTTTCTTTTCATTCTCCTTGGCTATGATGTTTTTGTCAGCTGGTGACGAAAATTCGATAACGAACATGGTTCGCTTCTCGAAGTCAAGAAGAACCATGTCAGGCCTCGAGTGAGCAACAGAAGCAGTTGTCGAGAATATAAAGTTCCAGTATATGCGGCACTTCCCATTCTCTACAATTGACTCAATTTCCCTAGGAGCATTTAGAGGAGCGATATTAAGGTGAATTCCGTAGGAGTGACAGAGATAGTAATAAAGTACTCCTAGTGCCGCATTGTGCCTTTGAATGTAGGTCGTTCCCGCGTGTGTTGGACAACTAGATAGTATGTGAGCTAAATGCTCGGTGTGTGCATGGCACGCCCTGCAGCTATCATCGGGAATGTCTTGGCTCAAAATGTGGCGACGGTATGTTAAGGTGGAAATGACACCGTCTTGGCAATGCAAAAATGAAACCCTCTGTACCAGACTTCAATCCGGACGATTTAAGGAAAGCAAACGTTAGCTCACAAGACATTGACTGATCTTTCACATTTCTGTGGAAGATACCGTGCATCCTCTTATCGAGGAGCTGTTCACGAAA
>NC_046659.1:53038990-53062903 GCF_010883055.1 Belonocnema kinseyi | reverse complement strand
GCCGGGAGCGGGTGCTAATCTGGAAAATTGCACCCGCTTCCAGCGAAATCGCGGTAAAATTTCAGCCACAACCACGTCTCACAACCGTGAGATAGGTGGTTAAACCATATATATAGTTTCATTATATTATGTTTTAAGTGCCTAGATTTAAAGCAGGGAAATTTTACTAATCAACGAATCTCTTTTCGAGATTTCATTTAGTAACCATTCACTGAAAATAGTGAAAATTAACAATCATTTCAGTCAAAAACGATTAAAATATTATACGCTGTAAACTAAAAATTCCAGTCGTTGATAAACGGGAGAATCATTGAAATTCGAATAAATTTCACTAGAATTTTTCTGGTATCCAGTGCATACTTATTCAAATTTCACTGATTATAATAATAATATTAATTTTCTGGACACGAATATCTAACGTTTGAATAAATGGTTGGAAACCTTTCCTCTCCAAATCTGAATTATTGACATGCTATATCGTCTTTAAAAAAAAAGAATTTCCAAATTTAATTTTTCAGAAATTGAATGACAGTTAATGTATATGTACGTATACGTATGATGTGAAATATGTTAAAAACACTTTTTACATTCTTATTCATGAGTGTAATGTAATCGTCCAAATTTCCGATCTCTGGTTATTAACGGATCTTTACGTTTTGGCACTCACAGTGTCCGAAAATCATGAAATTTTATTGGTGTCTGTTTGTCTCTGTATGTATGATTACCTGAATGTTGTAGCCACGGTAACTTTTAAAGGATTTATGCAATCGAGTCAGCCTTTAAAATACTTCTTAAGGTTCCCAAAATGAAGGTTGAGATCGGTAAACAGGTATTTTTAACCAAAATTAAAAAATTTAGAGGATTTTCAAAATCTAAAATTTTTTTGACAAATTATAGAAATTTTTGTTAAAGTTTATTATAGATTGCCACTTTAGGGCCTCGATAGAAAATAGGAAATCTAGACAGGGCCTCTTAAGAACCAAGTTATAATTTCTGCCCGGGTAGGTGCTTTGAGAACCTTTTTGAAAACAAGTCGAAAAAATGTCAAGTTACAATTTATGGCTGCAATTCCTCAGACGTTCAAATCACAGTTTTCGATTTAAGTTATAAAATATATGATATCTGAAAAAATGTAGTTAAAGTGTAAGCATCAAACGTGCAAAAACGAGCGCGAAAGGCATATTTTTATACATGTTTTAAATCGTTGGGTTATATACTTCTAAAATCATTTAAGTCCCGCGTTCGTAAATACATACATACATTATATATATAATATTTGCGCTTAAGCCAAAAAAATGATATCTCCTGATTTTCGATCGGGAATTTCAATTATTTTAGTTACATTTTTTCATTCATTCACAATAGAAAAACATACTGCAAAATTAGTGCAAATTTTTGCTGATTTTTAATGAACATTCCACTAATTTAGTTATTGAAATTTAAATAAAAATGAGCTTCTTTTAACTAAAAATTAGTTCAATTTGAAATAAATTAAACAATGGCGGATTTACTTCTTTGTAATTCAATATTTTTAATAAATGGAGATTTAGAGTGTATATTTACTGATTTAGTAAAATTAAACTATTCTATAAAAACAATAAGTTATTAATGTACTTCTGGCTGTCTCAATCAGTAAATGTACACTGAAAAGCCAGTATACTCTTAAAAATCCTTACGTAATTTGTTACATACCCGTGATTAGAAAAAAGGTACATTCAACCCTAAGGGCCAATTTCACCAACTCTGATTAAATCCATGATTAACTAAGCACGATTATTTTTTAATCAATGATTAAATCAGCGTTAACCAGCGATGCGTTCTACCATGCATTTTCAACCTCTGGTTAGTTGATCATATACTTTTTTCGTGATAAGGTCTAGTTTCTAGGTCTTTCTGTTGTAACGGCGACTCTGATTGATTAGAACGAAATTCTTCATGAACACTCGGCGCCATATTAACATATGATAAGATTCCAAAAGTTTGAGGTTACGAGTGTTTTCAGTGGCAAGTGTAATAGAAGAGAAGTGGCAAGTGTGTCTGAATATTTGTGGCCTTCTCTGAACGTGGTTAAGCATTTCATCATCATCAGATGAGGACAAAATATGATTGTAAAACAGAGCCATATTTCCTTCCTGTATACCGCACTCACTGCACTTGCACTGCAATTTCGGGGTTATGTTACTTTAATCACCGATTAACCTCTATAACCAACCATTATTGGGCGGTTAAGTTAACCCGTGATTATCTTCCCCTAATCGTGATTAAAAGAATGGTGGAATGCAAAGTATTGATCAAATAAGGTTAATCAATGATTAACGATTCAATCAGAGTTGGTGAAATCGGCCCTATTATACTTACTTTGTATTTAAAACAAATGAGGTTTAACTTTATACTATTCAAATCTAATAACACACCAATAGAGCCACAAAGTTTTGTTTAAAAGAGCAATAGTCTATTATGACGTAGTTTTAGCTTTCCCAGTGCTAAATGGAGCCACAATGTTTTGTTCCAAAAATCAATAGTATATTATGACGTAGTTTCAGCCTTTTCATCGCGAAATCCTCTTTCATTGTTTTATATATACTTTACAGTAACAGCTTAAAAAATTTTGTTCCATTATTAGTATTATCTGCCAATATTTTATATAGTACAATAAAGATATTTATAATACTTTTCTGCTCTCTCTAAAATTGAATAAGAGAAATTTCACTAAATCTTTATTTGAGATTTTAATAAATGAAAATTCACTGTTAAATATTAAAACTTTCATTTAGATTCAGTTGTCAAATATGGCTGAATTTCAAAGAGGTTTTCACAATGATTAAACTCGCGAAGGGTCACTGATTCAAATTTAAAAACCATGAAAACAAGGATAGTGTGTGACAATAGATTGAGTTCATTCGTATGCCATATTTTTAATAGTATGGAATAATCATATTTTATTGTATAATATAATTAGAGTTATTTGACTAAACCAACTTTTTCGATGAATCTAATGATCTGTTAAGAATTCAATTGAGCACCCTCATTAATCCAAATAAATTAAAATAAATCTACTTTAAACTATCGGGTTCTTTGCATTTAACTCCTTTTTACCCAATTTTTTTATAGTGAAGCGTCATCTAATTTTCTTTCTTTATTTGCTAACAGATCAGTAAAAAATGCTTTATTTAACTCTAACACAGAAAGTAAACAGAAAACGGTTTTAAAGTATTTTATTTTATTCAAACGAACACAGCTCATTTTTTCATCGTCGTAAACTCGAAAGATATAACTTTTCCCCCGAAGTGGTTCAAGAGGCGTTGCAAATAGTTGACATCTATATGAAATATTACATCGACAATTATTAAAATCAGATTTACTAATTTTAGTGTAGTTGTTGTGTGTCTTCCACGATTTGTGTGCATTTTGTGATAAGATATATCTTTGGGGTACTATATGTATCCTTAGTTATATCTGAAGCTTTATTTTCTGAATCAATTTGCAGAAACTTAAAAAAGAAATATTTCCCCAGTTTTTCGCTTAAAGGGTATTCAAATAAATGATGATTGCTGAAAACACTTGAAAATTATAACAACAAATGAGTAGGATTTAAATCATGCCATTACTTCTCAGACTTATTAAATTAAGAAAATTTAAAACAAGAAGAATGACAAATTGGAATGAAAAAATTGTTTGAACAATAGGGTTGTTATACGATTCTTAAATAATATATTTCTGAAATACCGCATAAAATTCTAAGAATTTAGTAAATTTGAAGAAAATATTGAATACTTTATTTCTGAGAAATAATTTTTGTTATGTATCAGGTCCAACATTATATACTAGGAACAAAATGGAGGCACATGCGCAGACGCATGGCGAGTAATATAAAATGGTGGAAGCTAGGGTTATGTGAAGTGATAGTTCCGACAGCTCTGTTTTTCTCGTTTGTTTAAGGTTATTTTCGCGATCAAAAAATCATTCAAAATGTTCGAAAATTCAAGTACCACAAAATTTAAGAATGTAAATGTAAGAATGGGTAAGTGCCACATTTCTTTTTTAGTGCCTTAAACATGCACTGGATTCGCTGACTTGAAAAGAGAGATAACGTTCAATACCCCACCAGCAGAACACGCTTTTCATTTTGCGCGTCTCTACCAAAAAAAAATACAGTAGATCCCATGGAGGAGAGCCGTCTTCATGGCTCGGCAATATTTTCGGAACTCATGATAGGTTCGGACCTTTGGTCCTCGCCTACCAATCGCTTCGAAAAAATTGCCCTCACTATGAAAAGACTGTGCTCTCTTCCTTACTATGTAATATAGCCATATACTATTATGACCTGAAAACGCTACATTATGCAAAATACTGAACCAATCAGAATAATAATAGACTCAGAGAAAAGATTAAGTTGATTTAATAAAAGAGTTTATTCAAACTACTTTGTTTGTTAAAACTAAAAAATGTGGCCAGCTCAAATAAACCTTTAGTTATACAGTGAAACAATTTAATAGCCCTCCCTTCTATAGCCATTCCAAAGATTGAGGCCGCGCTGTAGGTAGGTATAACAGGAACTGCGCGGCGACCGCGGGGTCTGCGGTTGTCACTCAGGAGAGCAGTCGAACGTTAACAAACAGAAGCGGAGCGGGCTACAATGAGTTAGTTCAGACTCACCGTCAGCCCCAAAATCGGCGCTATAAAAGAATTTGACTGTATTTAGAAAACACAGCGAATTAATTTGTTAAATTCAAAGTAATTATTTATTTAAGCACGTTTCGTTGATTGAACCAAATAAATGTGTTGAACGCAATATATCATTGATTAGAAAATGATTTGGTTAAAGTAACGAGATAATTTGGTTGATTTAACCAAAAACTTCGTCGTGCCGTGAATTTATGAAGAAATGAGTGCTACGAACACCTGAACACTCACAGTGTCAACTGTATGGCAAAACTGGGATCTGAAACAATATGCAGAACACTTTGAATATTAGTAGAAGTACAACTTTTAATTCACAGGGTGAAGTTTAGTTCGCCGGTTTTGGCATTCTAACCAGGAAATTCATAATGAACATCGTTGATGAAAGTACCCCAAACAACTGTATAGAAAAAACCCCTTCTGTCTTTGGTGAAAGTTTAGATTTCTGATTCTGCAAGTGATATATGTTTTGCACGACCGTTGATAGGACTTCATCCTTGATCCTTGATCCAACCAAAATATTTGGTTGGATCAAGCAACATATTTGATTTATTGAGCCAAATATTTGGTAGGATCAACCAAAACATTTATTATAATCAACCAAACTTTATTAACAAAAAAATTTTGTTTAAGTCAACCAAACATATGATTGACCATATAGCAATATTTTTATTTGTTTGATCCAACCGAATTTTTGTTGAATCAATCAAACTTTTTTCTGAGTGTAATGTCACACTCCATAAATGCCGCCGGTTATAATGGAATTCTATATATTTGAAAAACCTATTGAGCCCTCTTTGATCATTTTAAACACGTTTTAAATACAAAACGTGAAAATAGATTATTTTTACTACTTACAGTAGCAGTCATAATACTTCTCAATATCTACCGTACTACTCTGGATAATGTTTACTTCCCGCGCTTACACAATCAGTAAAGCCTATTCTTCCAGAAGAAAATTCAAAAATTATATTTCTTGAACATTAAAAACATATTCAAACCTATTTTTGAAGACTTTATTTGAGTAATTATATTCAATTTTTAGTGTTCTTTTAATATTACTAGGAAAAATATATTTTAAAATATGGAACAACATACCTTCAAAAACAAATAAGTTTTGAGGAATACTTAAATCTATTGAAAAATTGCAAAAGAATTATATGCTTTTCTCACATTCTTTTTTTTTCCTTACATTCATCGTAAATCTAACGCTATAACAGAAAACCTGCTACGTGAATCAATAGCGGGACATGGAAAAAGGGGTGTGCGCACCGCAAATTTTGTATATATAAACAGGGGGTTTCGGTTTATCTACAGGAACTCTCTTTCATAATGATAACAGGATTCATTTTTCAGTGATGTTTGCAAAAGATCCTATATGGTTTACCAAAAATTCTCGTAACCTCTACAAAACAAATCTATCTATGATCTCCGTAAATTTATAATATACTTAAAATCTCTGTAATGAGTAGAGAAAAATATGTTCCATCACTTTTTTAACATAGGACCCTTATAACATTAGATATATCTGCGTGAACTAATTTTGAAATAAGTAAAATTCTTATAAAAAACGACTCATTTACATTCAGGTACAAGTTAGGTTAGCGTGTGCAATTTTTTTTATGTTCCAAAAGTCATTCTTTAGCCATTCATATGTTAAAGCACTCCCATTTCTTAAAATGAATCAAACAAATAAACATAACCTCCCCTATCTGTTAACTTTCTGCAAGAAAGAATCTAATAAAACACGATGCTTAGGTGTTCGCGAATTGGTACCTGTATTAAGATATTTTATTCGTCCGAGGCGATCCCCTTTACGATGTCCAGCAATTTCTTCGCTTTCGCTTTTACGCAATTTTGATATTGTTGCACGTGCTCGTCCCTCTTGTCTTCCACAATCTCAGCATCTCTCACCACTGTTATACAAGTTATCCATGAAGTACGAACATGCGCATAATAACATAAGTTTAACATAGAAATACATACATACACATACACACCCAGATATACACACAAACATATATATATATATATATACTATATATAGCATATAAAATCTACAGGATGTGCTGTGTCCTCCTATAGGGTAGCCAGTGACGGGTCGGGTGCTGGCGGACAGGGGCATGGGGCTTTAATGAACCAATTTAAATGCATGCGATGATCAGTTGGCCTCTGAGCCCTCTTCTTCTTCTGCGGCTCTTTCGACGACGCGGCTACCTTTACGCCACGGCTGCACTAGGAACTCGCGATTCAACGCGAGGAAAGCTTCATTTCCATTTTTTAATCGAATCCAAATCACCGTCCAAAAGCTCTGCCTCTGCCGCTCTAGGACCAGTGCAGCCCCTTGTCTTCTTGGCCCTCACCCTCTCCTATCAAAAAAGGGGTTGCCCAAAATTCTCCGCGGTCTTCTCTGCCAGGTGCTAATTAACGCGCTGCATAAAAATCGTGAAAATAGACTTTTTGTTTATCCTCGACACGGCAATTACGAAACTTGGCGTAGATTCACTATCGGTCGACTATAAATAAATCCGAGAGTGGCCTGGGGCGTCTACTATTGTCGTACCAATACCGACTGGTCCGTGAATCTATATTTCTCTCGGCCAGCTAACAAGTTCGAAATTGAGGTTTCCACACTTCATTGCGAGTTAAGAATTTGACTTAGCATTTGCCGTGTCAATTTGTTGTAGTCAAGAAGAGGTTTACCGTCTAGAAAAATTCTGAGTTATGTGCGTGCTTGTGCGTATATTTCTATTTTTAAATTTCTACTGGAAAAGTTTTACCAGTCGAAGCACTCATATGTTTTAATTCATTTTTTTTAGCCGTATTGGATATTCGAGTATGATGCTAATGTATTCGAGAAATTGCAAAATTATCTTCATAGTTTGCATTCAGACAGAGACAAATATTTTGCATGGAGTGTTGTTAGTTTATTATGCGCACTGCGCAAAGACATGAATAGAGTCTTATATATTATTTTTACTACTCAGACAGCATAAATACATGGGGCTTTCAGTCCGTTGCTGCAACCGTTTCTAAGGGCCATATCTCAGCAACTATGAGCTGCAATGTGGAGCTGACCATTAACCTAGAACCTATAACCTGTAAAGTTTGATTTATCACTCCTAACCTTTAACCTATGAACCTTCATATTTGGCTCATGACCAGTGATCTGTCTCCTTTCACTCCTGACAGTTGTTTCACTGATTTCTAACCTATGGCCTTTGACATTATACCTCTGAATCTTCACCTTCACCCATTGTCCATTAAGACCATTGACTCTTGGTCTATGATCTCTGATATTTTACGTCTGACCTTGGTGCCCTGACCTAAGACCCTCGACACTTGGCACAAGAGGGCGCTTATCGACCTCGACCACGATCAACTATTTAATCTGTCACAATGGATGCAAAAGAAACTTGGTATTCGAACGTTTAAGACTTCAAACTCAACTACTTTAAAAACAAAGTCCTGGATTCTGAAAAATTTGTCATTGTAGTTATAAAAGTCGAACAATCACAATCTGAAATGGTTCAATATGTAAAAATTTGTCATTTTAAGCGATTTAAAAGTTTACGGATGAGGGCAAACAATTATAGAGTAGATTTTTATTTCTCCTAATGTTACAGCAAAATAATATCTTCTAAGTCCTATTTTTTCGAATTATAAGGTATGTCGATTTTCATATTACTAATTTATATTGGCGCAAAGTTCAATGGAACTGATGCTATTGGTTACCGCAAATGTCCGTTGCAGCAGGCGAGCGGATATAATTATAGAATATACATTCGATCAAGCGCCTGTTTATGAGACATTGGTATATGTGCGACTGCGACGCATCCGAATCTACGGGGTGTTCGGACCCCCACTGCACGTGACGGAATCACCGTGATCGCCGATGCGGGCAACAGGCAAGGGCAAGACCAACAAAGTCCCTCACCTACTGGGATCTCCAACCAAGCCGAGACACCTTTTGTAAGCTTGGCGCCATTCGAGACAATCGACAATAATTAAGCGACTCTGAATGAATGTCTAAATAAGAGTCTCGAATTGAAAATCTGCTACATTGTTATACATAATAATACGTTTATCTTTTTCAAGTCATTTGAGCCTATGCGATGACTAGCAACATACAAACACTCAAAGGTCATAGGTAAAATCAAAGGCCACAGTCAAGGGGTTAAACTTCAACGATAGAGTGTCAGAGATCAGAGTAAAAGGTGAGGGGTCACTGCATATGGGGGTCAGTGGTCTGTTCTAAAAATGAACAAACCAGGAGATAAAGGTGAAACAAGCATAGGCCAGAAGTCAAGGATCAAAATTCTAGTGTCATAGTTCAGATGTCGATGGTCAGGTTTTTAGTGTTTGGTGGTTGATGCCACCGTTCAGGAGTAAAATTTCAGCAATCAAAGATTTATAAGTCGAGTTTCTTCTTTAAAAGCTTCGATACTATATGACGGGGGCCAAGCTTCGCATTTGACGTAAGGTCAAAATTCCAGCCCATAGTTCGCGATATTTAAACCCTAGCATACGAAATCCTAAAAACAGACAACATGAATGAACAATATTTATTTTATGAGCAATTAGTAATGATAAATCGCAATACACTCATATAAACATATGCGGGGCTATAAGTATAGCTATTATATATTTTTCAGTGAATGGAGCAAAAATTTAATAACTTCCTTGGTACCTAAGATATAAGAATTACAACTGAATAAATACTACACTGTAAAAAATTTTTCGGGAAGCTAATAACCCCAACATTTTGTAGGGAATTTTTCCCAATTTAAGGAAATTTTTCCTAACATTTTGTAGGGAATATTTCGCAAGTTTTGGGAATTTTCCCCAATTTTATGGAATTTCTCCTAACTTTTTGTAGAGAAAATTTCGCATGTTTCGAAATTTTTGGCCGTGTGTTTTGGGTTTTTTGAAATTAATATAGATTTTTTTCTCACATTATTATATTTAGTCAAGTATATTTACATTGATAACAATAAATTAAGTAATTGTTTCAGAGAAATATTTAGGCAAATAGTTGCAATTTAACTATTTTTTGCATGAGTTTCCTGACAGGTGTAGTTTCTTCAGCTCTTTCATATTTTATTTTTCTTCCTCTTTTATTTCTCTGAAGAGAATCGATTTTTAAAAGCATCCTGTAACAAAAATAATGTTTGAAGTATAATTGGTTAATCTTGAATTTTTCGGTCCTAAGGTAGTTCTAAAGGGCAAACCTCACACTTAAAAGCAAAATATAATAAGTAGCAGCCCTGCGGACTTAAGCTCAAAAATAATTAGTGAAGACAATGTCCGTATCACCGTGCCTTCTCATAAAGCTGAGAAAATGATTTCGGTCGTGTCAGCTGCGTTTTTTCAACGGGAATGTAAAGAAAATGCAATATTTTAAATGTTCCTTGAACGAGCTGGAAAATGGAAACTTTCCGAAAACAGACATCAAAACTTATTTAAAAAAAAATTAATTAATAGACTTACCTTAAAATTTTGATGCGGGTTTTTGCTTTGTGCTTTTACTGACGGGCGCTATAAACTCCAAAACTCAAGGCTCATTCAAAACACTTCCCTCACAACTCACTTAAAAACGGAGAACTGTTCTGTCGAAAGGGTCGATGGTAACTGACCTGAATGATACAGATTTCAGTTTCAATTGTTATCAGTAGTTAGGCTACCTGCCTAACGTTCCACTTCCTTTGTGCAACGACATTACTACCCCTCACTGGATACTAAGTTGGTTCAGGCCCTCGATGTGATGTCCCCCATAGAGATAATGCATTTGTCGTTCAAATTACCCATTTTCTTGCGATTGAGTTAATCAATTTTCAATCAATTTTCTATTGTTTTTTTCGTTGGTAGAGCTGTTGAAAATTTAAGAAAAAAACCGCATTTTCGAAAATTATTAAAAGAGAATATTATTAAAATAATGATAACTTGATAATCGCTCGCTGATGTTCTTGATCCTCAAAACTCAGTTTTGTAGAAATTGTTGATGTACATTGTTGTCTTTAGAGTTCAGAGTCAAGTGAATCGAAAACAATTTACTTGTTTCAAACGTTTTGGCACATAATGGCGATCCTTATCAGTGAGTTTTCTTAAATCTGTGAAAAGTACATAATTTCTTGCAGGTATGCTCTTTTGAAATTGAAAGTACTATTCTAAAAAAAATCTCTTAACGAAGAACAACTAATGAAAAAACAATTAAAATGTAGTAAGAAAATCTTGTAACAAAATTTATAAACAATTTTTTAAAAAGTTTTCAGAGAGAAAACACTGCAGTCAAAAAACTCTTTTTAAATTATTTTTTAGCGATATATATTAAATTCCATTTTTTGTATTGAAACCCTTAAAAACAGATTTTTATGTATAAGAGAAATAGTGTTATTTAATTAATTTTTCTGGTGTAATGAGGAATTATATCTGTGAAAGTCAAATTTTTTCTCTTGAAAGCTGCTCTGTAGTAAAAATACAAAATTAAACAAAAAATTTGTAGCTAAATAATTATTCATATTTAAATTTTTCAAAATTTTCATAATTGCAATTTTTTAAATTGAAATGTACTGAGTTTCTTGTTTTAAAATGAATTCTATGAAAGAAAGCATTTCCAAAATCACACTGTAGTAAAAAATAAATTTGTAAAAAAGAGCATTGTACTTATATAATTATATAATTTTGCTTTTAATCCATAATAATTATTTTTGTAAATGTAACAATAATTGTTCCCCTTTAAAAATAAACTTTTTGTCGATAAGAAAAGAACATTTTTTAAAGAATACTTAAATAAGTGTTCAACTACAAAGTTTTGTATAATTTAATTTTTTTACTACAGGTTCATCAATTTTTTTTCATCAATGTTGTATTTCGTTAAAACACATTGTTTTAATAATACTCAATGATTTATCAATAGTTATTAATAAAATGAAATTAAATTTTAAAAATTAAGTTAAATAATGTATATAATTTATAAACTGAGATATTAACAAAAGAGTAACACTTCTAATTCTAAAACTGCGTACCTACAAGACGTTATTTATTTCTCGCAGATTGATTAAAACTCACTGATAAGGGTCACCATTGTGGGCCGAAACTTACGTTTGTTAACTTAAATTAATTATTATGTCACTACAATTTAAAAGTGGATCAAAAGTGAACATTTTTAGAAAAAAACTGCAACATACGAGAATAACTGTAAGAGAATATTTTTTATAAATAATAATAATAACATGTTCAAACACTTACTTTTGTTAACTTGAGTCAATTATTAATCCACGATTACTTGAATAGTGGAAAATTGTATTTATTGTTTTTATTTATTCATTATTTATAATTTTATTGTATTGTGTGTATAATTGACCAAAAGTGGAAAATTGTTTAATTTTTCGTCCATAAAATGTGCACATATCATATTTATACATTATTAAATTGGAAATAATCTCATTATGTATATTTAAATGATTTTCTTGGACATACTGATATTCTTTAAATAGGAACAGATATAAGTTGGAAGACAAAGGGATTATCTCCAAAGGGGACGTAGCATCGTAGGCCTGCAGCAACTTCGAATCTAGTGAGGGGTAGTGTCGCTGCACACTGGAAGGGGAAGGGTACGCAGGTAACCGTGGAGGAAATGACGACTGCCCATGTATATCTGTATATACTAGAGGAACAGAGAGAGAGAGAGAGAGCACGAGGGAGAGAGATGCATTGCTACAATGGTTAATGTAGTTGGCTATAGTCTTTTAGAACTATAGTTTAACTAATGATAGCATCAATAAATTGATGCAACATATTTCACAGGAAGAAAAGTAAAAAATACAGTAAAATACATACTTAAAATAATATCTGAACATAAATCATAAAAACGAAATGCAATAACATTAGTTATAAATGATCATAATTGTAAACAATTATATAACTTACAAGGCAAAATTATACCAAAATCATACTTAACTCTTCATGAAAAATAATTTTCAGAATAAAAGTATAACAATATTAAGAAATATTCCCCAAGAAAGTATACGGAAATTTCCCAAAAGAATAAGAAAAATTTCCTATTTTCTTATGGTTTTGTAAATTTTTTAATCTTTCCGAATTAATCCTGATTTTTCGGGAATATTCCCTGTTCATTCCGAATTTTTTCCAAAAATTAAGGAAAATTACCTATTTTTCGGGAAAAATGTTTTCCCTACCAAATTCGGAAATTTTCCCTTCAAAATGATAGGAAAAATTCCCGAAATTTTTTACAGTGTATTTGAAAATGTAACCTCGAATACATTATTTTAAATGTAACAAAGCGCGAACCTCATATAGTCCTTATCCAGTTACCATTCCCATGATTTCATATGCAAAAATGAATAATCTGAATCCTAATCAAAAGAGGTACTCTTATAAATCTTAAAGTTGGATATCAACAATCTTTGTAAAAAACTTTAAACTAGGTACGTTAGAATTTTCAATGTAGAAGTCAAGTTAACATCATAAGGATTACATTTTCCGAAATGTTTAATTTATTATATTTTGTATTGATTACAGTCATAAATTCAATAAATTAGATTTTTTGAAGAGTTTCGAGACTCAAGCTTTATATTAATTGAACACTTGCACATATCGTTATTTATGTAGCACCCAATAATTAGCGTATTATATAATAAATGATGAGAGAGAAACGGGCCAGGAAAGTTATGCGCGAGAAACCCTGTCTCCACTTTCACAGGTATTTGTCGCCTATTGTGCTACTGGTCGTTTGTCTAATTGCTCAGACCTATTAATTATAGTGCTAGGAAAGTTGTAGACATCAGAGTCACAATTTGACGATAAAATTTACTCATCAAAAACACACGCCTTTAAATGCTTAATTCGTTTTCGACGCCACCTTTGTTTCTCGCCAGGGTCCTTCGATTATTTAGAATTTCGAAAGTGATGATTTCAGTAGATCGTGTTAATGGTTGTATAATTAAGTTTTTATATATAAAAACTTATAGGTATAATAGGTATAATAAGGATATTAAGAATAGGTGTCTGAAGCAATTATCAGAACAGCGTCGGTGCATTATGGGAGTAGCGAAATAAAATGGCGACGGTCTAATCGGGAGCCGTGACAGTTGAGATATACTTTGGACAATTAAACGCCTTTTAACACTTAAAATGTGCGCGAATGTTAATATTAAATGTAGTTTATGATGCAGTAATAATAATTTACATTTGTTTCGATTGTAGGCGATATGTATATTGAAATATCAAGAAACGCGATAAAAACAACAAACTTGACCTCCAAATGCATTACACGGATATCAGTGAAATTCATTTTCGCGATACCAGACGAAAGATTGGCTACTTTAAGTTAAAATATTTCTATAACAACTAAATTTTTTTTCTAATCTGAAGATAATACAATTTTACATAATCTGTCGAAAATAGTAAACTTCCGAACTTAGCAAGTTTGTCCAAATTACTGATTTACGAGAACAATTTACATAAAGTAACTAAATGTTTAACTCTTCTAACCAAACGTTTTACCTCATCCAAGCGTACACTTTCTTTGAGGTTAATATATTCTCGATACACTCCTTCACCTCGAGAATTTGTTTCCCTGTAGGTCCGTGGCATAAGCAGATAATATAGAATATAGATCTTATTTTTGTATAGATAACACTGTTATCAATATCTGATCGAAATTTAATATATATTTGAGTAAAGTAATTTGCATATAACGTACCTTAATTTTAATATTCTATCATTTTTTGAAATTAATATACATTTATATTATAGTCGGTAAAAAGAGTACGTGAAAACACCAAGTACTTTGATGCCTTCAAATATTTTCGATTATTAAAAAATAAATTAATAACCTTAAATTCGCCAGTTAAATTCTTACTTATAATTAAAGTGCAACGCAAAGGTGGAATTTTGTCTAAAATTCTCTGTGAATGTTAGAATTTTAACATGAGTACACAGAAAAACGCTGGTGTTAAATTTGTTGCAACTCAAATTCCATTGGTATCTGAGCATCTAGGGAAATGTATCATTTGGAGACTGAATTTTGGCTTATGTCGAGAGTTATTGTGGAGTGCTGAACCGCGATGTCAGCCACCTGAACACCTGTCAAAGCAACTATTCGCTTTGCGATATTAGACCAAATAATTGTTAATCAGGAAACTAATTGATATAATATTTACCTAATTTTCAAACTTCTTTCATTTAGCAATGCGTACTAGCCACTTAGAATGAAATTATAACTTCCTAATGCAACTTCCAAATGTTAGGTTAGTCATGCCCGTCAAAATTTAAACTAATGTCGGCGTGTAAATAAAAAGTCATAACCATCTACATATACAATTAGGTATTTTCACTTTAACCACCAGCTAACTTCAGAAAATCTAGAGGAAATTTCTTCGAACGAACAGGCATCAATTTCGATGCAGATGATCAGGACTTTGTTTTTACATCCCAGCTTTGGTGGTTTGAATGTCATGTCGGTTTTGACTAACCACAAAGGGAAATTTTTCCACCGGCACAGTACTAAGCCAGTACCGGCGGTTGGAGTTCGGTACTGGTGCTACTATTAGAATACTGACAGGACGACTGGCTTTATACCGGTAAAACCCCTAATGATAACAATGTTCTGTATTGACTTGCAGTATTTAACCAGTACTGGGCTAGTACTTACATTTGGTACTGGTGCAGTACCCTCTGTTAGTAATGGCCCAGCACTGACTCAATTAATACAGCAAACTCGGCGAGGTACTGACTTGTAATTGTTTCCTGACAACAATTATAGACGTGTTTTTTTTTAAATCTATTTTTGTACTACTGGCATAGCACCGCCCTGGTCGTGCAGCCAACGTTCTTCAAGTACTGAGCGAACCACCGGCTGCCTGTACTGATAGGCAGTACTGGGCCAGTACTGCGCCGGTGGTGAACTCCGGCACACTACCCACATTTCCACCTGGGATGTACTGACTTGTAGTACCGGGCCAGTGAATAACGTTGGTACTGACGTGGTACTGGTGAAACCCCTAATGATAACTAAGTTCTGTACTGACTCACAATACTGGACCAGTATATACTGTTGTTACTGGCGCGGTAAGGCTAAATGCCCTAATGATATTTAAATTATGTACTGATCTGCAGTACTAGGCCATTACAGTAGTACACCATTATGATGCCAACCGTGGGTTGGACTCTTGTGTCAGTATTTGAGCAGTAATACGTATCAGTACTGCGCCAATATTAGACCCAGTATCAAGCCGACCACTGGCTGAACTCTTATGTCGGTTTTTAATCAGAACTTAAAATTGGTATGTGGCCAGAGTACACCAATCAGTGGCGAAACGCTGGTATCGGTATTTCATCAGTAATGCATATTACTACTCAGCTAGTACTAGACCAGTATGATGCAAACGGTTGGTTGAACTCTTGTGTTAGTATTGGACCAGTAATACGTATCAGTACTGCGCCAGTAGTATACCAGTATCACGCCAACCGTTGACGGAACTCCTGTGTCGGTATTTCATTGGTGGTGACGGTCAATATTGGGCCAGTTGTAAACCAGTATGGCGCCAACCGTTGGCGGAATTCTTGCGCCAGTATTCTACCAGTAATGACATTCAGTACTGAGCCAGTCGTAAAACAGTATTATGCCGATGGTTGGCACAGTAATAACAGCCAGTTCTGGTATTTATTCTGCATTACAACTGGCGCGGTACTGCGCCGGTCGTGAACTCTGGCTAATATCCGACTTTTCCCCCCGGCTAAGATTTGGAAATTATACTACGTCAAGGAGAGTTTTTATTTCAAGACAATAATAATCACTGGTAAATGAGAGGAAATTAAAAGTTAGGTAATTATTATTATAACTCACCTGCTTATCAACATCTGTTTCACACAAATAACGCTCGAAAAAAACATTTTAACAGGTGACTGGCAGTTTGTAGAGACACTTTACGTTGCTCTGGATGAGAAAAAACAATCTCTAAATGATGCCTAACCAGTAACTGCCCAGTACCAATCTTCAGTAGTGGTCCAGTGGTGAACTTCAGTGCTGGCCCAGTACTACAAGTCAGTACCTCGATGAGTTTGCAGTATTAATTGAGTCAGTACTGGGCCAGTACAAACAGAGGGTACCGCACCAGTACCAAATGTAAGTACTAGCCCAGTACTGGCTAAATACTGCAAGTCAATACAGAACATTGTTATCATTACTTTGGAGGATCGGCGATTTTCTGTGTACAGGTGCTTGGGGGTTGGGTTTCTTAATTATTTGCTTAATTAAACTTTTTTCTCTTAAAACCCAGTGTAATTTATATTTTTCGAAGAAAAAATATTATGTTTTATTATTTATAATGAAAAATTACTGCCAAAATAGTTTTTTATTTGTGTTAAGTGCAAATATCTGAATTTTCTAATAAATTATCAATATGCCTATATGAAATTTAATACACATAGTCTGTTAATGGCGAGTTCGTACATAGAGGTTTTAGATTTAATATACAAATGTATATACAAATGCGTGTATAATCTGCGGGAGAATTTAAACTTGCAAAATTTTAGATAAGAAAATTAAAATTAAAAATAGAGTTATAGTTTTAATTTTATTATGATAAACAAACATATTCGCATAATGAATTTAAAATTCCTCAACATAACATCATTATCATTCAAAAGATCGGATTTTCATTGATTGAAAAAACAAATAGAATAATTAAAACCCCATCAAATCATCAACTCTAATTCCAAGAAAAAATTGGGGAGACATCTACCAACCCGTACGCTGAGAGGAAGAAAATGTATTTTTTCATGTATTTAAACTTTTTAAATATAATTTTGGGATACCATAATTTTTATCTTGCTTAAATGCTTATTACACGACGAAGTCAGTGTCCCTATGTAAAGAAACGCTAGCCTATCCTCTTCTTGTATTGAGGCTCGTACTTAAAAAATGATTGTTTTGTCTGAAATTAAATAACTTCTTCTTAAAGTACTCATTATTGAATTAGTTAGCTTATACAGGGTGTCCCAGAACTAAGTGTCCGGACTTACATAGCTGTATAAAAAAATGTATACTTAAATAAAATCTCTTTTTTTAGGACGAACTGCCCCTCCTTTCTGAGCAATATTACGAAATCCTCATTTCATCTACAGGGCACAAACAAAACTTAAAACATGAGTGACTACAGGAAATGCTTTGAAGCGACCCACGATTCTGCGGCAGGTTTTTTTCTCACTTCGATTACCACCCGGGGATGATGAGGAGGCAATAAAGAATAAAAAAGCTATCCTTATATGGTTTTTCATACCAAGTACTAGTAAAAACCTTCATTGTTGTAACCTTAAGGCTTCAAGCATTATCATCCAGGCAGTGACTACCATTTGCACCTGATGACCTGATCTAGAAATATAAGGAAGAAAGCCAAGCCGGCGCTTTCTTTTCTTATGTTACGTTTCCAGACGGTCATTCTCATTCTTTGGTGAAGAACAAACGAAAGTGCTGAAAAGTATTTCGATACGCACCCCTGGGAGCTTGAGATTTTTTCTCTGGCCTCTGCTGCCGATGCAGTCGCTGCAGAGTCACGGAGAAGAAATTTAGCGGTGAGGCACTAAATTTCTCAGGTATTCCAATATATTCCGCGGTGCGTATCTACCTGTTCCGTACCTCTTCGTCCACGGCGAGCACGCTCGACTTAAAAGAAAAGGTATAAAATGAAGATGGGCGTTCCCACCTGAGTTATTAATGGCTTTGACTTCGTTGCTATGGATATCCATAAGTCTTTACGGACTACAGCGGACTACGGACTCTGGACAGCCTGATGAACGCAAGTTGGATGTCTGACTGTCTTTCTGTTTTCCTCACCGCTTGCAAATCTAACGAGCCAGTTTGAATTTAACAAATAAGTGTGACAAACTTTTTTCATAAACGGTCCTGGACAAATCTAAAATGCGATGTTATAAAATTCCTGCATTCAATAAAAGGAGTTGTCAAAATACTTAACTAATATTTACAAGCACTGTAGAATTATATGTCATCTCAAAGGTTTCTTTATAACGGGTTTCAATAACATTTTAGTAGTAAAGCTTATTATATCTTATTATTTTGTTTAGTTTATTATATAAATTATTAAAATTCAATAATTTATTTAAATTCAAGCATTTTCCAAAAAGTGGTAAGAAGCAGTAGCAAGATAAAATTAAATTGTACAAAACATTTTGGAAATTAATATTTTTTGTAAGTTTAAAAAAATGTTCATTCAAAATAATATTTTTTATTTGAAATAACATTGTCAGTAGTATTATTTTGATTCTCAAAATCACAGAAAAATGTAATGTGGCCGAAAACGAGTTTTCTTACAAAATCTGAGTGTACAAATTAAGCATATAAAGTTCTGTAAATATTTTCATTTTTCATTCACTATAGTGTAAAGTAAAAGTATAGGTTAGAGGGTGAGGGGGCAAGTTGAGGGAATAGATTCCTCTTACTAACTGCATCCTTACGACCTACATCTTTCACCTTCTTTCTCTTTCCCCTTCTTTTTCGAACTTTCTACATGTCTTTAATAATCTGCCTCCCTCATCCCTATTATATGTACCATTCCCTTCATCCAGCAATTTATCTCCCCTTTTTTTATTTATCCTTGAAGTTGATCTATCCATTTACCATCCCTCTTCCTACTATTATTTATTCTTCCATCTACCCTTTAGAGACTTTTAATTCAACTCAAAAGAGGGGTGAATAATTAGAGGAGGAGGGGGCAGGACGACTATTTCAAAGGAGGAAGGAAATAGATGCAGACTGAAAGTTGTGGGTGTATAGAATCAGGGCTAAGGCAGAATAAACTAAGGTGGGCTTGGGAGGGGTTATATCGCAGAGGAGCTAAAAGGGATAGAGCTGACATAGGAAAGAGAGGGTAAGTTGTTATTTGCGATCAGGAAAAGGATTGGGCCAGAGGGGGTGTTAAATGAAGGTGGAGAGAGAGCACTACTGTTCCTCAGCTTATTCTAACAAACTCTCAACTCGGTGGGTAAATGTATAGATTATTACAATCACTTTACACATTTTCATACAGAGTGTTTCAAGTTACAATAAAATACCACAGGATAAAACTCAACGATTTTAAGTTTGAAGTGCACTGGAACCGCGGTTATATCTTCTCGCACTTATAACCTCTCGCGCTTATATCCCTGCATAACTCTCATTCATATCCGCTTGTCATCCACCACCTCGCAGTACCACGTGACAAACAAGCCAATCAGAGTGCAGCGCGGCCATTTTTCCTTCGCTGAGCAGCATTGGCGGGATCCCCTTCCGGAAGGATATAAGTGAATGTTTACGTTCTAGGACGGCGGATATAACTGCGGTTCCAGTGTATCAAAAACAAAACTTCCCATTAAATCACTGAAAGTACAGTGGGACATGGTTATATTTTACGTTTTCCAAATTGCTGCGTTTAAAATTTAAAACTAAGCATCTTCAATCGAATTATATTTTAGACCTAAAAGTTGAATTTCGTATGTTAAATCTTATTTTAAAGCCTTCAGTTTACCAGTATTAGCCTTCGTAATTATAATAACCTATACTGAATATATTGGTACTATAATAATTTCCCAAAAGTAATCGCAAGTGCATATTCTTTTTAATCATTTTTAATTTCAACTGTTTATAATTACTTTACTATATATAATAACTATAATAACTTACTATTACTAAGTGGAATGATAAATATAGTATTATCGAATCTTCTATTTATATATCATATAGGCAATAAATTTAAATACAAATTATTAATAATCTGAGACTATGAATTGTTAAAGTAAATTTATCATGCACAATTTTGTAAAGAGAATTAATTTTGAAAACATTAAAAATGTTGGAAACTTATACTTGAAGAACAATATTCATATATTTCGGAATAATATAATATTTTCTCAGTAATTTGACAAAGCCGCATTGTATTAGAAAAAATGGATTAACTTTTAAAAACATTGAAAAATAAGATTATTAAAATTTTGATAAGATGGTATTTATGTTCTAAAAAAATTGATTTTGACTTTTGAATATTCAAGCACTTTCAACTGGACTCCAACCAGGAACAGAACAGTTTCTGTTTAGCCTGAAAAAGCCAATCACGTTATCATTTGACCAACGATGGTTTGTTACATGTTTGTTCTCATAAATATATTTGATCGAAACATGATAAAAACAGACTCAAGTCAACAAATTTAAGAGAAATCAACGGATTGCAATTCTAAAAATTGAAAAGTATTCTAGAAATTTTAAGAAGAATTAATAAATGATTTTACAGAGTTTCAGAAGATATATTTTTTAAATTTAGGTGTAAAAATGTCGACAAATTTTATCCAGCTCGCCAAGTAAATTTGATTTTAATTTAAGAAACAATTAAAATTAAAAATTATTTCAATTGAAAGAATTCACCATTTAATTGATTGAATTCTGAATACTACTAAATTCCTGACTTTACCATTTTCATGGGTGCGTATCGAAAGACATTTCCGCAGTTTCGTTTTTTCTCCACGAAATAGTGAGAATGACTGTCTGAAAATACAACATTTAAGAAATGAAAGCGCAAGCTTGGCTTTCTTCCTTATATTTCTAGATACTTATTCAACTTGCAAGGCATTCAGTATAAAAATACGGGACACACTGAATATTTGCATTTAAAAATGTGGAATTTTAAATAGTTCGGATTATAAAATGTGAAAGGTCACAAAAATATTGTTAAAATCCAGAATGAATCCGGAAAATTATTGTAAAGGTTTAGGCGTAATTTAAGTATAGTCCTTGTGAAAAGGAAGCTCAAGCAAGTAAAAGTATCAACATTGAAGGGCTTCAACATTGAAAGAATTGTATTCATAACGCAATACTATACTACTTTATAGATACGATAGGACCGAAAAACGACTTTTACAAATAAACGAGGAGAATCGAAAAAACATACGAAACTTCACAGAACGTGTTCCTGGTCCCTTCTAATTTGAGTCGCACGCTCAACCTAACTTGTTTGATTGAGGGCCTTTGGAAACACAGCTTTATAAAAAAAATCAATGCGAAATTCTTTTATAATAGTGAAAGTCAAACTGCACACTTCCCACAAATTTACGTCCCAGTTAAGTGAGAAAGTTAGTTTGATGCTCCATGAAGCACGTTTTATAACATGTGTTGCGCAGGACGATCTTTTTTGAAATTGAAAGTCGGTTTTATATGTTTACTGAACTTCTGACATACAGGGTGTTTCCACTACAAATACAGGTACGCCCGCCGAGAACGACCCTTACTACTGATAAGAGTCTCACTTTTCTTACGGTGAGACGGATTCAGTAGAAAAAGTCGTTCTTTTTCGCCTTTTAATTGAAACTTCCCTTTCAGGCGTATCGTAATTAATATTTTACAGTAAAGTAAGCTTATTTATTTCATTAATTGCAATTTGTCTTCATCTTTGGATGATATACTTCTTTTTTCATTCTCATCATTTATGATAGAAAAATATTAGATTCGTCGGGAATTACACACCTCAGTTTTTAATGGGATCTCCACGTCTTCAGACACCCTAGAGGAAAAAAAAGTTTTCACGATGGCGTCTGTCTTTCTGCCTGTCGATATGTCCACCTGTCTGCTTGTCTTTACGCCTGTCAGTCCGTCCGTAAACACGTTAACTATCGAAAAAATGAACGGATCGAATCGGGCTTTGACAGACTTCTTTTGGGTTTTTAAAGAAAGAACGAGTTTGATAACCAGCCATCCTTCACCAACTGTTCTGTTTTTGTACATTAAAAGTGCTAAGAAAAAAAAACGAAAATTTCCATTTTTATTTGAACATCAGATACGTAAAACAAAGTTCATAAGAGAAATTATACATTTCTAAAGGACCGACAGATTATCCTTCAGACATCTTTTGATGTAACTCAATTTTTGGTTTTATTCCTCGAAACTGCTATGAAGAAATCGGAAATTCCAATGTTGAAAAAAGCGATGCATGTTATGTACAAATGTATAAAATAGAAATTGTTAACTTTCAACAGACCTATCAATTTCAACCATTACAAATTAAATCATGAAATGGAAAATTACATTGTTTAAACACAATAACGCGAGATACAGAACAAGGTCGAAGGGAGGAAATGTAGCTCATTAGAAGATCTACAAACATTTTCAAGCAAGAATTCCAGGACCGAGATATGGTATTATTATTACACCGCTAAGACATTTCCCTTTCGGGGTAGGCGTGACTCACTCGACAGGGGAAAGGAGTAGTGTGTGGAAGGGATAGAGATTTTTCAGATTGATCCAGAATTCTCGTGCTATTTAAGTAAATAACACGTTCGTTCCGCAACACTGCTCCGACCCAGTTTGCTGATCAATCTCTCTAGCAATCACCCCAAGCGAGGAGCCTCACGAAGTCGTTGTGTAAGGTTCCCCACTTGGGTCCATTAATAGCCAAGGTCTTTGTTTCAGGTGTCATTCACTCTACTGACACTCTTTTTATTAACTATTTGCCGCCATACTTTCCTGTCCTGGAATACTTTTCTAGCTTCTTTTATGTCCATGCATTTTTTCATGCAGGCTTTCGTGTTTCTGTGACTTCTTATATCTCTTCTAACTAGGGTCTCATTCACACATTCTAACCATTCTTTTCGCGGTATACCTCTGGACACGCTGCCATTAACTTTACCTTGATACACTTGTTTCGTTAGTCGTTCATTTGGTATTCTCTCAACATGTCCGAACCATCTCAACCGATTTCTTTCCCATGTGTCTACTAGCGTCTCTTCTGCACCACATTCTTTTAAAATTATCTCGTTACTTACTTTGTCCATTAGGGGTTTCCCGCTTATTATGCGCATGAATCTCATGTCAATTGCGTTAATTTTACTCTTATCTTTTTCTTGATAAGTCCATGTCTCGCTACCGTATAGTACAGTCGGTACAAACATAGAATTATGTATTGCCATTTTAGCTTTATTTGATATATTTTTACTTCTGATAAGGGGACCTGCTCTACCAATAACCGTCTTACCTTCATTTATTCGTCTATCTAATTCCTCATCTATCTTCCCGTCCCTGGTAAATAAGCTGCCAAGGTATACGGACTTATCAACTTGTTCAATTCTCTAATCATTTCATAAAATATTGCATAGTGTTTTCTCACTCTTTCCTTCGAACACCATAGTTTTTGTTTTATTTGCGTTAATTTTGAGGCCCATGCTCTTCATGCT
>NC_046659.1:53037297-53038890 GCF_010883055.1 Belonocnema kinseyi | reverse complement strand
CCCAAAGTTTACTTCTATCTACCTTGTCAAAAGCTTTTTCTAGGTCAACAAATGCACAGAAAACTTTTTTTCCTACTCTTAAACTTTTTCTGTTATTTGCCTCAAGCTAAATATTTGATCCATACATGACCTTCCTGACATAAACCCACTTTGGGCTTCCCAAATCTTTGCTTCTGTTATTTTCATAAACCTACCAATAAGTATTTTTGAATATATTTTACTCACGGTGCTTAATAAGCTAATCCCTCTGTAATTATTGCACTCGCTTTTATCTCCCTTTCTCTTGTATATTGGTACGATAATAACTTCTTTCCAATCGTCTGGGACGTCTCTCATCTCGAAACATAAATTTATCAATTCGCAAACTCTATGTGGTATGTACTCGCCACCGTGTATAAGCATTTCAGCGTTAATACCGTCTACCCCGGCAGCCTAACCGTTTTTCAAGTTCTTAATTATATCCCTAACCTCAGTGACACAGACTTTTTCAATTGAGTTTTCCATCGCATTGTGTTCAACATCGCAGTTGTGGTGCCCTATAGCTTCATCTCCGAATTGTCTCCTAAAATAGTCTCTGAAAGCCTCTAGTATTCGGTCTGCATCATATACCATTTCCCCCATACTATTGCTCATGTTGACAATTTCTGTACTTTTGTTTCCTTTCATTTTTTTATAAAGTAGTTTCCTGCTTCCTTCAAAGTCGTTTTGTATTTTTATCTCTTTTTCTGCTCCAATTGTATCTTTACTTTCCTTAACTAATCGTTTAAGTATCCTGTTTTCGCGTCTATAATCATTTCTACATTTAACAAGGATATCCCGTAACATTGTCCAGGCACCCTCTATATCTTTGTTTTTTATACGGTCCTCCCATGTTGCCCTATCTATGCTTTCGATTATCTTATTTTGGAAATCTATTCGCACATCCGGTTTTTGTAGGTTCTCAATTTTGATTCGTGTTTGTTTTGCTTTCTTGGTTCTCTTTTTTCTCCATCCCCAACCTAAGTTAATTTTTGAGATCAGAAGGTAATGATCAGTATTGCATTCAGGACCCCTCATGACCCTTGTATCTTTGACTAACTCTCTAAGTCTTTCAGCCGCAACAACAAAGTCAATTATACTACGGCTATTTCCTTTAGACCAGGTGTACATGTGTATCATTTTATGCCTAAACCAAGTATTTGTAATAAACAGACCCCTTTCTAAGCATAGACCAACTAATTCATCTCCGTTATAGTTTGTTCTTGGATCCCCAAAATTACCTAATACTCTTTCTGTATCCTGATTTTGGATGCCCACCCAACCGTTCATGTCTCCTAGTAGAATTATTATTTCCCCATGTTCGCAGATGTTTATAGTGTCATTTAAAGTGTCCCAGAAGGCGTCTTTTACTTCTCTAGGATCACTATCAACTGGCGCGTAGCATGCTATAATAAATAGTCTTCTGATTCCTACTATCATTCTAGCCCACAGCAGTCTGGGAGATACGAAACCATGGTCTCCGAGATGCTGCTTTGCTCTTTCATTCAAAATCAGACCTACTACTTGTTTACCATGTGATTCACAGTCTACTCCTGACCATATTTCAAATCCACC
>NC_046659.1:53031263-53037197 GCF_010883055.1 Belonocnema kinseyi | reverse complement strand
GAATTTACAATAAAATTAATAATTAAATAATAACTGTTTTTAACAAGAATATAATAAAATTTTAATACACTTTCCGTATATTGCTATATTATAGAATCCAGATAACTTGCAATTTTAAGGCCTAAGCAACGTATAGTATTTAGTAAACTTACAAAATGTCTGTCAAAAATTAAGCGCAAAGCACGAGTATCGTAATGAGAATGTGTATTTAAAAACAAGGCCGTAGCCGGCTGGGGGGTGGGTGCTAGGGTTTGACACCTCCGGAAATTCTTGAAACATGTACATATTATACATATATTTTCCTGAGTGCCTCTGCAAATCCCCCCAACCGATTTTTATTCGTGCTGCATATCCCCCACCGAAAGGTTTCTTTGACTACGGTCTTGTATCAAGGCCTACAGATCTGCTATAAATTTAATAATTAAGTTACGCAGAAAATTCATCAACACGATTCATCGGGAAGTTGGCATGCAGAAGAGATATTTCTGTTAAAGGTTAATGTAAGTATGCATAATTAATAAGTCAATCGCAAAAACGAGCCGAATAAAACGCCCAAGCCTTAGGCTCGCTTGATATTAAAATTCGTATTTTTTATTTATATTTTTTACTAATATTTTAACTCAATATATATCGATTAAATATTATATTTTTATTTCTTTGAGATACAAAAATTGAAATAATTAGACAATTTACCATTTTCAATATTCAAAATGTGAAAATGTACTGTTGCATGTTTTCGCGAATGAAAAATTATAAACTTGAAGCCTTTGAAAATTATAAACTATTGAAAAATGACATGTTCTAAATTCTACATCAATATTTATTCAGTGAAAAATTATATACGGTTCACCGAATTTTCTGTAAAAGTTCTCTGATTTGTTTCATAAAAAAGGGTATTGAAATTTCAATGTGCATCGCTCTGTTGAATTCCATGGAATTTGCAGGAATTCTCTTAGATTGACGAAAATTCAATTCAATTGTTTAGAATATTCTATAACCAAATTGAATTTTACTTGCATTCCTACGAGTTCGATTGAATTTTCTTTAACTTTCTTACATTTATTCGCATGAATTGCCTTGAATACGCTTAATCATCTGATTGTTATTGAATACGCTATAATCCTGTTAAATCCCATCGAATTCTTTCCAATTCTCTAGAATCCAATTGAATTTCCTAAATTTTCTTGAATTTACGCGAACTCAAGAAGCTTCAAAAGTACTAAAATATTACTATTTTTCGTACTCTTTTTTATTATCTTGAGAACTGTTTGAGTTATTGAAAAAGTAAGTTAGTAGTTAGATTTATCGTTCAAAATTACATCGAAATCGTGCATCCTTTTAGTTGAAAAAATTCCGGGTACTGATTTATAATTCAATTTGTAATTTTTCAAACAAACAATTAAACTAGTAATGATCAAACAACGGACGGCTAGGCAAAACGTATTTTGGTTAGATTCAAACTCAGAACGAAAAAAATGAGAAATGAAAATATCAATAAAAAATATTAATACTGGCACACAGCATAATCATATTATTGCTTCTTTTTATAACATTTCGATTTTTTAAAGATAAAATATGAAACTCTACTCCCAAGCTTTTTTTTTATTAAAAAGGTACTTAAAGCTCTTAATCAACAGTTACCGCGTTGGGCGATTTTTCCACAGATCTCTTAAGTTCTTCGTAGCACGAAGTCACATAAGTTTTCTAAAAAAACCTCCCTCGACATCAAAACGCCAACGCTATCTGGCAAACGAGCTACCATTAGCGAGAGGAGGATAAGAAGTATAACGATTCTGAATGTCCTCTTCGTCGCTCTAGAAGACTTGCCTGCATAGTTGCCAAGTAGTCATAACATGACGAGCATTTCCGCAATGATGAGGTCTCAGAATCCTGTTAAAGTATCTCATCAGCATTGATATTTTGACGTTAACATTTTTCTCATTAAATTTACTTTGTAACATATCATAAAATCAAGAATCAATATTTATAACCAAATTCAATTCCTAGCAAATTAAGAAATAAAATTTATATTTAGATGCACGAATCTCTTCTAATTAGTTCTTGAATTGTCAAAATATTAGAGAGGTCAGGGCTGAAAATGAGATTAAGTTTATCGCTGATTCCGAGCTGGATAAAGTGGCCAGTACCCAATTGGAACTAAAAGGAGAAATGTACAATTTTTTCTTTTTATCCCCTAAAATCTTATATAGAAACACACAAAAATAAAATTGTTATGTTTTAAAAGTGTCTTTTGTTTCGTTTTATAGAAATTCTGCACAATTATCACTTTCTTCGTAACTTTTTTTACTTAGTGAATATTTCCAATATAAAGTATTTTAATTCTGTTATATAATTACATAATTTTTATTCTACGTATAAATTATAAAAAAAGAATGAAGCTTTCTGCCTTTAAAATTGCAATACAAAAGGTAGAAATTGCGGTAACAAACTTCTATCAATTTTATAAATTTTTCATCCAAATCTTTCTAAAAATATCAAAATTTATTATGGTAGTATGCCATAAAATGTTTTCAATTGCGGTGAATGTAATAATAGCTAATCTTTGAAATGATAGAAATGATGACTCTTAAAATTTTGTAGGGTGTATTTCTTAAAATTTCTACGAATCAAACGGAATTTTCTATTTATAGTAGCAAAACGTATCCCATAAAATACGTAATTTCCCACAACATTTTGATGAATTAAAAAAGTTTTAGGCAATATTTCATAGAAGTAAGGTAATATTGCCACAGTTTTAATTAAAAAAATTATTTTCCATACAAAATTAGGTATAGTTTTCTTATATTCAGATATATCCTCAAACCTGGATTTGTGTACGGTTTTGCGTCTGGCCTTACAATTGCAATCAAATCCATGGACTCCGCCGTGTGAAGGCTGAGTGTGAACTGATGCAGTGTGACGCAGTTATCCAATTAGGCCGTTAGGGTAAAGTACTTTATCGCTATGTCAGTGTTTTGTCACGCATTAGTGACCACTGCACATCCCCGGTGGCTGCTCTCAACGAAAACCACCACGCGGCATTAGATCTTAGGAAAAATCCAATTTAATGAAATCCGAGTACAAATTTATTTCAATTTTTCTAGAAAATGAAAAGTAAAATTAATAATTGTACAAAGTAAGATATGTTAATGTTGATAATTAGGATAATATGTTCATAATGTTATTGTATATAATGGTTATGATTCAAGTGCAGAAATTATATTAAATACAAAAAAATAGTAATTACCATGTGCTTAAAACTATATTGTGAGCCCGCAGTTCTTTTTAAAATTCCGTTAAGATTATAAGCTCTCAATTTTGAAGTACAGTGAATCCTGGATTTAGTGCCAATTTTGGGACTGACAATGAAATTAAATCCAGGGACTCCGAACGGAAAAAGGCTGGAGCATATGAACTGTTTCTGGTGAATTTTACTGCATGGTAAATATATTTTGAAAATTTGTTTTCTAATATGGAGACAACGGTAAACTAAATATTTAACGGAAATAAGGAAGAAAGTTTTCTGTTACGTGTTAAAATAATTGTGTTTCCTGTTTAAGTACTTAAAACGTTTGCGGACCGTTGAGCATCTCGTTTAAAATGAGAACTTTCTCTTGAATAATCGATTAAGATACTCTGTCACTCGCTTGATTAAACTGTTCGAAGACAGCAGCATCCTGAAGCACATCAACTTTTTTGCAAAAAAACACCTCGAAAAATACTTCAAGTTAGAAACACGCACTTTTGCGTACAGCGCATAGTGCTTGACGTATGAGAAGTCATTTAATAGAAAATCACTTACTCCTATAATTATTATATTAACTTTCCACGAAAAACACAGTTTTCACAATTCTCCCGTCAACACTTGACAGTTCAAGTTACAAAAAACTCGAGTGACACTTCGAAGCTTGGCATACTTTTCGTTTCGAAAGAATCATACAGGAAATCTTTTAGTAAATAATTAATTGTCAATCGTAGTATAGCATTTTTAATTAAAATGAATTTATATTCACTGCTCATAGCATCAGAGGTCTACTGCTGGTCGGCGCGAGCTCGCCATCGTGCTTAATCGCTATTCAAACATGTGGGCTCCCCGCTTGAAATGAACTAACACAACTTCAGGATGCAGTTATACAGATAGGCCTTTAGGATACAATGCCTTACCACAACGCTCCTGTTTTTTAATGGCTGAGTAAGCACCACACTTCCCCCCGCAGCTCCTCTCACTCATACCGGTGGCGTGGCATCAATTCTCGGAAACTACATTTGATATCATAATTGTACCAAATTTTTGTCAGGGGATATTCCCGAACTATTGCAAAATTTTGCCTCCTTTGTAAAATGAAAAATATGCAATTTGTTAGGAAAAATTGCCCACACGGAAAAAATTAGCATTAAATCAGGAAAATATCGGTGTGGATACGGACGATACTATACTTTAATGTTCCAAGAAAATTAGGTTAGTTGGGCGTATAATCTAAACAATGAATAATACAAACTACAAAATAGCCTCGGAAAGGACTGGAACTTTTAATGACAAAAGGTATGCACACGGAAAATCTAAAGGTCATGTTTCAGGCGACGACTGGAGACTGGGTGTTTGGAATGCTAGGGGAGTAAATGATCTAAAGGTAAAAGAATTGCGTGAAACTATAGACGTGAAAAAACTAGACATTTTATGTGTGTCTGAAACAAAGAAAAATGGATGCGAAACCAAAGACATAAAAAACGGCGTGTTGAAAGGTGGATTTGAAATATGGTCAGGAGTAGACTGTGAATCACATGGTAAACAAGTAGTAGGTCTGATTTTGAATGAAAGAGCAAAGCAGCATCTCGGAGACCATAATTTCGTGTCTCCCAGACTGCTGTGGACTAGAATGAAAGTAGGAATCAGAAGAATATTTATCATAGCATGCTACGCGCCGGTCGATAGTGATCCAGGAGAAGTAAAAGACGCCTTCTGGGAAACTTTAAATGACACAATAAACATTTGTGAACATGGGGAAAAAATAATTCTACTAGGAGACATGAACGGTTGGGTGGGCATCCAAAATCAGGATACAGAAAGAGTATTAGGTAATTTTGGGGATCCAAGAACAAACTATAACGGAGATAAATTAGTTGGTCTATGCTTAGAAAGGGGTCTGTTTATTACAAATACTTGGTTTTAGGCATAAAATGATCCACATGTACACCTGGTCTAAAGAAAATAGCCGCAGTATAATCGACTTTGTTGTTGCGGATGAAATACTGGGAGAATTAGTCAAAGATACAAGAGTCATGAGGGGTCCTGAATGCAATACTGATCATTACCTTCTGATCTCAAAAATTAACTTAGGTCGGGGATGGAGAAAAAAGAGAACCAAGAAAGCAAAACAAACACGAATCAAAATTGAGAACCTACAAAGACCGGATGTGCGAATAGATTTCCAAAATAAGATAATCGAAAGCATAGATAGGGCAACATGGGAGGACCGTATAAAAAACAAAGATATAGGGGATGCCTGGACAATGTTACGAGATATCCTTGTTAAATGTAGAAATGATTATAGACGCGAAAACAGGATACTTAAACGATTAGTTAAAGAAAGTAAAGATACGATTAGAGTAGAAGAAGAGATAAAAATACAAAACGACTTTGAAGGAAGCAGGAAACTACTTTATAAAAAAATGAAAGAAAACAAAAGTACAGAAATTGTCAACATAAGAAATAGTAGGGGGAAATAGTATATAATGCAGACGGAATACTAGAGGCTTTCAGAGACTATTTTAGGAGACAATTCGGAGATGAAGCTATAGAACACTACAACTGCGATGTTGAACACGATGCGATGTAAAACTCAATTGAAAAAGTCTGTGTCACTGAGGTTAGGGATATAATTAAGAACTTGAAAAACGGTAAGGCTGCCGGGGTAGACGGTATTAACGCTGAAA
>NC_046659.1:53028465-53031163 GCF_010883055.1 Belonocnema kinseyi | reverse complement strand
ATGCGTTATGTCTTTATGGTTATTTATATTATTTATGGACAAGTGTTTAAGAATGGCTCTCTTCGACGAAGAGGGTGTGGATCTCGAAACAGTAAGGGTACGTGGGCGTTCGCAGATGATAAGGTTGTTATGGCAGAGTCTATCGAAGACTTACAAAGAATGTTGAATAAACTAGATGCAAGCATGAAGAGCATGGGCCTCAAAATTAACGCAAATAAAACAAAAACTATGGTGTTCGAAGGAAAGAGTGAGAAAACACTATATTAGATAGACGAATAAATGAAGGTAAGAAGGTTATTGGTAGAGCAGTTCCCCTTATCAGAAGTAAAAATATATCAAATAAAGCTAGAATGGCAATACATAATTCCATATTTGTACCGACTGTACTATACGGTAGCGAAACATGGACTTATAAAGAAAAAGATAAGAGTAAAATTAACGCAATTGACATGAGATTCATGCGCATAATAAGCGGGAAATCCCTAATGGACAAAGTAAGTAACGACATAATTCTAAAAGAATGTGGTGCAGAAGAGACGCTAATAGACACATGGGAAAGAAATCGGTTAAGATGGTTCGGACATGTTGAGAGAATGCCAAATGAACGACTAACGAAACAAGTGTATCAAGGTAAAATAAATGGCAGCGTGCCCAGAGGTAGACCGCGGAAAGAATGGTTAAAATGTGTGAATGAAACCCTAGATAGAAGAGACATAAGAAGTCACAGAAACACGAGAGCCTGCATGAAAAAATGCATGGACATTAAAGAAGCTAGAGAAGTATGCCAGGGCAGGAAAGTATGGCGGCAAATAGTTAATAAAAAGAGTGTCAGTGGAGTGAATGACGCCTGAAACAAAAGACCTTGGCCACTAATGGACCCAAGTGGGGAACCTTACATAACGACTTCGTGAGGTTCTTCGCTTGGGGTGATTGCTAGAAAGATTGATCAGCAACCTGGGTCGGAGCATTGTTGCGGAACGAACGTTTTATTTACTTAAAAAGCACGAGAATTCTGGATCAATCTGAAAAATCTCTATCCCTTACACACACTACTCCTTTCCTCTAACGAATAAGTCACGCCTACTCCGAAAGAGAAATGGCTTAATGGTGTAATAATAATAATAATATTACATTTCCTTGCATCAAGAAAATATTGTAACGTCTGTATTCGTGACGATGACTAAATATTAATTTTTTTCCCTTGTAACCGTACATTTGTTCCAAACATTTTTTTATTAAATGTTCGGGAACTTTCCGAAATATTATGGTTATTAGCTTCCTGAACATTTTGGTGGCAATTTTCAAAAAAAATTCTTACAGTGTAGATTACGAACAGCGCAGCGTATTTATTAATTTCAAATCTTCTCAAAAGTGTAAAATAATTTAAATTCCTAAATTCCTACTCTCTTTTACTTGGGAAGCTAAGTGCACTTGCTAAGTGCAGAATATTCCAACCTTATCAATATAAAAGAATCTAAAGGAGCAAATGAATGGTTTAAAGAAATGCCTACTCTACCATATTTTCATTGAATAAAAAATCTTGCCGCTTCGCGGGCACATTCTCGTCGCGAGCTGCGTGCCCGGTTTGCAAGTTTGAGCACGCCTAGGGCGCGTGACGGTTAAATCTCGCGCTTCCCGCTCGGATATTTATTCTTTGCATTTGCAATGCTTGAATAAAACTTTAATAAAAAGATCTCTATTAAATGGCAGTATTTTTCTGCGTCTTGATATTCTCAATTGCCTACTTAATTAAGTATTGTCAAAGATTAAGTTTCTCAAAGCTCTGTAGGCTTTGAGGTACATATTCTCCCTGTGACACTCGCGCTGCGCGCTCGATTTCCGACAAACATTTGTAAACAGGTTTTGTTGAATCTTTTTTCTTCTCGTAAGTTTCATCGTTTTTCCACACATTTTTTTCATTTTCAATGTTATTTTTCACGAATAAAACAAAAAGTACGCGTCATATCAAGAAGTGATTTTTAACGAAATTGTAGATCTTTTTTTGGATAAAATTTTTTGTTAATTCATCATCTTTCGCATCCTTCATAAGTTGACCACGAAATGGAATTTTTCATTATTTTTTGTGTAATCAAAATTTTTATTTTCGATTTTCCTAGAAAATCCAAAAATTTGTCATGGTAATCTTGTAAGGCTTTCAAAAAGCAATGTTTTTCTTTTCTTGACTTTTCTCATATCGTGCGCTTATTGGCTTAAAATTTTGATTTTCGGTTGATTTGAAAAATGTTGAAAATGCTAAAACTCTGAGAATTTTGTTTTTATCAAAAAAGTAATTGGGATAAATTGTTTGTTCTTTTTAATACTGCAAATATCTGTAAATAGAATTTTCAAATTCAGAAAAAAGTGGTCTCAAAAATTTTCAAAATGCGCTCACTTTTTGAATTTTTACCAAAAATGGACGGACAGGCAGGCAGACAGAAGCCATCGTAAAAACTTGATTTTCGGATTCTGGGGGTCTCGAAACGTGGAGATTCGTTGTAAAACAACGTGATTGTCGAAATTCGGACAATTCTTATACTTTCTCAATCATAAATGATGAGAATGTAAAAAGTGAAATTAACAAGAATAAGAACTTAAAAATTTAAAATATTGAAAATAATGCAATAGGTAAATTAACAATTTCAAGGACTTTCAATGTTAAAAGCAATTAAATTATGGACTTTAATCTCCAAACGAATTA
>NC_046659.1:53025128-53028365 GCF_010883055.1 Belonocnema kinseyi | reverse complement strand
TACGCAGGATAAAATGATTTTTAAAGTTATAATCGTCGCAAAATTAAGAATTGCTAGTTCTACTAGTTTTTCACATTTTTTCCGAATGCAGGCTCTCATATTCTTCATTGTTTTAAATTATTTATTTATCTGTTTAAATGAAAAAATATATAACGTTAACCCTATTATTTGTAAACAAGATAATTGAAATCTCTTTATAAGTTCAAAACTTAAACCAAATGCAGATCTTAAAAAAATGTGCTTCATATGGAATATCGTTTTTATTGTAAACAAATTACATAGGTAACTTCATGCTCTCTTTTGTATTTGTTTAATTTAATTAATGCTCAATTAAAATTGATATCTAACTTTTTACTTTAACAATTACTCAAAAATATCTCATTTTCAGTAAAAACGATTAAAAATCGTGAAAATAAGACTGATTATTTGAAAATAATTGTGGGTGATTATTTTAGTCAGATAAAATTACCTTCATTTTTATAACAAATTTAATTGGCAAAATTTGACTGAAGATGACTTATCAGGTAATTATGATATCGTTTCCATCGAATCTTAAAAATACGAGTCGTGTTCTATCGTTTAAAAAAACAGCACATTTCATCAGTTACTGATTATTTATGTTAAACTTGTATACCAGAACTGGAAAGTTTAGAGAAAAATAGTTTATAAGAAATGTGTGATAGAGAGTTTGCCTTTTTTGTGTGATATATGGCACGCGATGACTTTGTGAAACTCTTCACTTGGGGTGTTTGCTAGAGAGGTTGATCAGCGACCCGTGTCAGAATAGTCATTTAAATCATCAACACGGAATTCTAGATTCATCTAAAAATGTATACCTTTCTCCTATACCTCTTTCTACACTTCCCTTTCCTTTTCTCGTATGAACTTCTTGATCCCCGACAGTATAAGCCGGCTAAAACGAAGTGAGTTACGCGTATCACAATAATAAATTTTTTATGACACACGCATGAGTTCAAGCCTTTTCGATACCTACGAACTACGAACCGGGACTAAAGCACCCCCACCAAAACTTTTGAACTTCTCTGAGATAATGCTTCCTTTATTCGAAATCATGAATGTATTTCGAAAAATGTCTGAAATCGTCCAAGGGGGAGAAGAATTTTTTCCCCTAGGTACATAATAACCTGCCTATCGTTTGATCTGGTTTGCAAACCGGGTGTGGTGTTAAATAAAAGTCGCAGTCAGGAATTCTAAAAATTTGAACCCCTGACAAAAAAAATTGCCTTTGATGTCGAATATACTACAATAATTATGACATAATCAACTAATAACCACTCATAATCATAATTAACCAATTTTATTCTCTTTAATAGATTTTTTTTCTTTTCCTCTCCTACTTTCTGAATCTTTTGGCGTTTGTCGGCAAGCTTCGAATTTTTTCAAACACTGTTTTTTTTGTTGTCTTTATTAGCATCGCACCGTTCTTTTCCAAATTTATCGAAGGGAGTCCCGAGCCAAGTCACAGGAGAAGGTTGGACGGAGAGGTGTAATGAAAGAAAAAGAGAAAAAAGAGGAACAAATTGACCGCTGCCAGCGGGATGCCCAACCCGGCGGGGTGTCTATACCCAAAAAATCTTTCGTCCTCTATTATCTTCGGCCGATTCTGCCTTTCATTCTGTCTCTTCCTCACTCTCCGTTTTTCTATCTCTTTAACGTATTCTGCTTTCTCGCTCGCTCTCCGTCCTCTCCTGCACGCTCATCTCGAAGCGAGACAAATGAGCAGCATTCGTCTGCGTCACCTGTCCGTCAGTTTGTACGCAACTTTTGGCCGGGAGGCACGAATCATTTCGAAAGAAAGACCTTTTTTACTCTCTCGTTCCGACTAGAGTAGACTTCATGCACGCTGCCTCTTGAGTCCCGTACTGACATTAGATTGGAGTAAGGTGGGGCAAAAATACATTCCTAAGAGGAACTTTACATTATTTTTGTGCACAATCCTTCCTTTTCTTGCGTTGACTGCGTACACTTCAACTACATTTTTTCAAATATCATAAATAATGTAACTTAAATCGAAAACTGTGATTTAAACTTCTGAGGAATTAAAGACATAAATTGGAACAGAAATTTTTTTCTATTTGTTTTTAAAGAAGGTTCTCAAAACACCTGCGGCTTTGGCGATTACATTCTCATTGCGGTACTGATGCTCGAGAATTAATTTACAGAGTCAATTCGCTTTAAAAAATAAAACGATGTAGACAAAATTAAACAGTTTATAAGATGTAGTTATGTTTGTCAATTTAATCTGAATAAAAAAAACAGATTTTTTATAAATTTTTAAATAGAGACTTTAATCTGCAGGCTTTGATTACGTTGGTTCAAGCTTCAGTTCTGAGACAATCCTCCTTTGATTAATTAATCTAAAACATTTTCATTTGTGTCCAATTGAAAACATTCACCAAGATACTTTGTAAATCTGGTTAAAATTTACAAAAATAATGGCTTAAGGATCTCTTAAAAACTTAAATTTCATATTTTTAAAATGATCTAACTTTTTGAATTTTAGTCTGATTAACAAATTTCATAAGAATAGTTTCAAAATATATTTTATGTAAAGCAGAAATTTTAATTCATATTTCTTAAAAATGTGTTTCTACATTTCTTGAAAATTTTCAAAATGTTGAAAAAAATATAACTTTTTAAATTTTTATTGAAAGTAAAAATTTCATTAGGATAATTCTGCAAGTCTTTGTAATATATTAGAAAATTTGACAAAGATTTCTAAAACTCATACAAAAATGTTGTTTCAAATTTTGAAAAAATTTTGCATTGTGGTCTAATTGACAAATTTAACGGAGATAGTTTCTAAATTATTTGATATTTAGTGAGAACTTAGAATGCAATTTCCTAATGTATCAGAACAATATTTTGTTTTATTTTCTTAACTTTTTCAAAATATTGAAATGTATATAACTTTTCTAATTTTCATCGAAATTGAAAGTTTTGTTTGGAGAATTTACAAGTATATTAAGGTAAATGTGCCAGTCTTCGTCAATGCATGGGTTGTCGGCAGATGGGCATCATTTTACATATAGTAAACTGTTGTGTTCTTCGTTCTCAGCAAAAATGTTTTTTTTTTTCTAAATGCTATTGCCGATCACTCACAGATCGAAGGGCTGATACGAGGGTAGTTCAATAAGTCCTTAGAATGAAGTATAAAAACAATTTTTTTTTATTTTTCAACATAATCTCCTTGGAGCTCTATACACTTGGTCAATC
>NC_046659.1:53012848-53025028 GCF_010883055.1 Belonocnema kinseyi | reverse complement strand
CGTTTTTTTCCATTTTTCTTAACGAACAATTTTTTTTTCAATTAGTTATAAAAACACGTAAACTCAGAAGATGTGGACTGTGACTGCACCATATATCTAGTCTAGTCGGGAGTGGTGCTGACTGAAAACAGATGATTTGGGGCGATTCGCGCGCCATCTGTTGGTCATTCTAAGGACTTATTGAACTACCCTCGTAACTAAAGTAGCCAGATTTCTGACTTGTCGATAACCCATGCATTCTTGTATTTATAACTTCGAACTTCTGATAATATTCATTCTAATAGGATATGTTACCAGTGATAAGTAATTTACCTTTCTAAAGGTAAGCTTTATTCGATAAAACCCATTTCTTAAGCTTTAAATATGTTTAATATAGTTTTTTAAGCATTTGAAATCTGAAATTCGCCTTAAGCTTCCGATAACTGGCACACTTATCTTACCCATATGTGAGAAACTTTTACAAAAATTTCTCAAATTTGAAAAAAAAATATTTTCAAATTTTGAAAATGGTCCAAATTGTTTGACTTTGGTTGGAAATTTCTAGTTAACGAACATAATCTTCATTTTGAGACCCTTAAAAAGTGTATGAAAGGCTGACTTGATTCGACAAATCCTTCAAAAGTACACAGTAATACAAGATGATGAATTTTAAATGTAGATGAAATTCATTTTTGCATTAAATTAAGTAAGTCACTTAATTTCAACCAGAAATGAAACTTAAGTGCAGTGTCTCATATCTGATATATGAGTTATATGGCAATTAACTGACAAGTATGTTGAGCTTAGGATGATTTTCATTCGCGCGCTCTGAAATTCAATTCGTGCTGGTTAAAAGGCGTGCGCTAAATGCGGTGCGGCGATGCGCAAATACTTGAACGGATTTCGGCGATTTTAGAAGATGATCCAAGAGAGCAGCTGCGAGTAGCCAATATGGCGTCGATAGCGCTGGATAGTATCGATCAACACTGAGCTCATGGTAGTCGTTTCGTCAACGTTTTCTATTTTGATATATGTATTATGTACTAAGATCTATAACGGATTTTGATCATGAATAGAATAATCCTACATATGCGATCAAAAAAAAAAAAAAAAAAAGGATTGAAGATTCACGCTTTTTACCTGGTAGGTTGAAATGGATATAAGTTCCTTGATTAGTGTCATTAAGTTCTTTTTGCCTTCTACTAATCTCACCGACTTGGAGAATAAAACAACTTGATTTGTTAGGGGTAAATTAATAATTCATTCAATGCTCACATTAAAAAAAATAGATTTATTTCCTAAAATTTTTCAATTTTTAATTTTATCTTAATTTCATGTACCTAATAACTGAACGATGGCGCATAAGTTTTATGAATTTCAACAATCAGCTGACTTAAATTAACCTATAAGTTACATTTCACACGCACGCGTTGACGGAAAGTCAACAATATTTCTGTCTTAAATTAACCTACAAAGTACATTTTACACACATAAAGCAGTTGACTTTCAACCAAGCGCGTTACTTAAAGTCATGTTATCATCATCAGTTGACTTTCAACTGGCGAGTGATCCTTTTGGTTACATCTGAAATTCAACCGCCTTTTTCTACTGAAATTCAGATTCTTGTATTACTGTGTAAGCGTGAACACAACATTCAGGTAACAATACAGACATACAGGCATACAGGCATATATACATTTAGGCATACAGACAGACACTGACCAAATTGTATAATTTTCAGACTCTATGAGTGCCAAAACATAAAAATCCGTTAAAAAACAGTGATCGATATTTTGGACGATTACATTAGTCATCACACTTTCATGAATAAAAATCTAAAAATGAAGCAAAGGAAAATTCTACTTCTGAAAATGGTTTATATTAACTTTCAGGCTTGTGTTTATTGATTTATTATGAGTTGACAGTACATATGGGCATAAGGCATAGAGACAAAGAACAATCTCTAAAATCTAATTTTCAAGTTTAAGAAGAAGTAATAAAGTACTTTGAAATATTTTAGTATTCTGAAGTCTGGCATAAAAAGTTTGTTTACAGAGAAAGTTGTGAGATTACGAGAAAACAGATTTTTCGCGATTGAGACATATACGTGATTATCGGCGATATTAATACTAATGTTTTATTTAGATAAAATAAATTAAGAATTTTCTATATATTAAGCTCCTGGTTAGAGCCAGAAATAATTTATTTAGTGATATTTCTTTAATACAAAGCAGTATTTCTTTACAATAATCCAGTTCCGAGAAAATAGAGGGCGAAGCTATCGTCGTTTTGCGGTTGAGGGGCACACGTGACTGGCATCTTTTTATATATACATAATTCAAAGGTGAATAGAGGTATATCCAAATTAAGATTACGAAACTTTATTGTTTGAAAAAATTATTTCTTACGTACCTTCATTTTATTTTGTTTAAAATTATAAGCTAATTAACATACTTCCAAAATGATGTCCCTTATTCAGTGCTTTATTTTACGACAGTATGTTTTAGCCTATCATATTCTATTCTATCCCATCTTATTATGATCTATCCTATATTCTATGCTATCCCGTTATTTCTTATATCATTCTATTCTATTTAATTCCACCATATCTTATGCTATTAGATCGTATGTTCTATGAAAGAAATAACCAAGGGTAATCTTTACTCTGATTTTGAAGTAAATATTACTTGCAATAAAACAAACCCCATTTGGGTACTCTTTACCCTGAGACTTAAGTATTTTTCAGGTTTTACCCACGCATGTAAGTAAGAGATTCCAAATTAAGGCACCGGACGCGCACCTTTGATATACCTTATGTGATGGCTGTCAAATGCAAGTGCGTTAAAATTTAATACTTTTTACGAAAAATGTATGTATCTTAGATTCCAGTAATATTCCTTGCAATTTTATGAATAGTCAAGAAAGTATTAATGTACCGAATAATGATGTAAATAATTATTTTCTGCAATTATTTTTCATAAATATAACTTTAAGTTTGCGCGGCATCGCGCGACGCGCCATCTGGCGCCCCGTGGATTTTCGCGCGTCTTCGCGCTTCTTTCGCGAGGTCTTTTGTTTCTCGCCTGTGAATCTGTGAATGTGAACAGTGTCGATACGTGCACGTCTTTTAATTTAGAGCCAGTTATGAGTGTAATAAATAATTGATGGTAAGAATAGCATATCGAGGCGTCCTAACGATAGGATGCCAACGCACGCGATCGACTAGATGGTACTTAACCAAAAATATAAACAATAAAAAGCTAACCAAGAAGTAAGCACTAGAAAGTTTTAGATCGCGGAATTGAACAAGATGAAGCTAGAAGTTGGCCAAAACTAGAAGATGCTCGCTCGCTCCATCAAAACATTAAAGTGCTATCTCGGGCGAGAAAAGCATGAAGGTGCTACTTCTCGCTTATAATCTAAACGCGAGAAGTGACAACCTTCATGCTTTTCTCGCCCGAGATAGAACTTTCATGATTTGAAGATGCGAGTGAGCACCTTTTAGTTTTGGCCAACTTCTAGCCTCATCTTGCTCAATTACGCGAGCAAGACTTTCTAGCGCTAACTTCTCGGTTAGTTTTTTATTGTTTTAATTTTTGGTTAAGTACCGTCAAGTCGTGTCGCGTGCGTTGGCATCCTACCGTTAGGACGCCTCGATATATTTTACATCCTATTTTAATTTATATGTGTTGGTAACAATACAGTTCCATAAAACTACCTTTTGGTAGTAGCTTTCCGAATGCTTGATTTTTAGGTTAGGTTAAATATTAATTATTATATTTATCTTCTTTTTAATAATGTTTCTGTAAAACTGAGTCTTTTCTATGAAGAATAATTTTATTTATTGTTTATGAGTACTAGCAAACCAACATGCGCGTGATTATTTCGTCTTTGTTCTTAGGAATTCGATCAAGTCATTCAAAAGCCAATTAGGTTTGCAAAAACAATGCAATTTAATTAATTTAATATTTTAATAATTAATTAATTTACTAATTTAACAATTTAATTCTCAACTGAACTAGTATTTTATTTTCCTACTGGAAACCATAATTTATTACAAGCTAATTAAAAAATAATAATTGAAGAAATTTGATAGGATATAATATATATACGGACCGGAGAAGGGCCTTATCCTATAGTTGAAAGCAGGTCGCAGCTTCCCATAGAGTGATAGAAATGTGAAACAGGCACGTTCGAGCTCGCGTTCGAGGTATCTGTTTACATTATTGAATGTAAACATTCCTAGCGATTAAGTTGCAGCGATGGTGCCGAATTCGAGTGAAGCTCATTTATGGCTTTTAGCATTTATTTAATCTTTAAACAGTGTAATTATTAAAAGAATTTTCATAAATGGTTCTTCTACAAAGAATAAATTTCATTCATTATGTTGCGTTGTAAATTTACAAGAACTATTAATTATTTAAACAATTTTTTATTAAAGATTAAGAGTTTAACTTTTTTCTACGAGAGAATTTGTTCACAGAGTTAACTCACCCTTTTTTATATTGCTTTAAAAAAGAACTATTAATTATTTAAACAATTTTAATAACAAGATTAAGAGTTTTTGAACCTTTATCTACAAGTAAATTGATTTGCGGAGTTAACTAAGAATGTCAATTTTTATTATTTTGCTTTTTTTATTCTTTTGTTTTTGCTTTGCAAACTTACAAAACACTATTAATTATTTAAATAATGTTATTTAAAGATTTAAAGTTTGGCCTTTATCCTACGAATCAATTTGTGTTCGAACTAAATTAAGAATATCTATCTGATGACTTTTTTCTATATTTCTTTGCAAATTTCCGAAAACTTTTAATTATTTAAACAATTTTATTTAAAAAATTAAGAGTTTGGCCTTTTTCTGGAAGTCAATTTGTTTACGAAGTCGACTAAGAATGTGTATCCGGTGACTCTTTTCTATATTGCTTCGCAAATTTACAAAAACTATTGATTATTTAAACAATTTTTAGTTAAAATTTAAGAGTTTAACTTTTTTCTGCGATAGAATTTCTTCACGGAGTCAACTAACCCTTTTCTATGTTGCTTTATAAAAGAACTAATAATTATTTAAACAATTTTAATTTAAAAATTAAGCATTTGCTCTTTTTCTACAAGTGAATTTGTTCACGGAGTCAAATCACTCTTTCCTATGTTGTTTTGCAAATTTAAAAGAACTAATAATTATTCAAACAATTTCGATCAAAAAACTAAAATTGACTTTTTTTCTACGATATCTGCAAGTAAATGTGTTTACGTAGATAACTAAGAATGTTTATTGGATGACTTTTTCCATATTACTAATTATTAAAATTATTATTATTATTATTAATTATTTAAACAATTTTAATTTAAAAATTAAACGTTTGGCCTTTATTCAGCGAATTAATTTGTTTTCAAAGTAATCTAAGAATGTCTACCGGATGACTCTTTTCTAGGTTGCTTTGTAAATTCACAAGAACTATTAATTATTGACACAATTTTAATTAAAAAATTAAGTTTGAGCCTTTTTTTCACGAGTCAATTTGTTTACGGAGTCACCTAAGAATCTCTATTCGATGACTTTTTTTATATTGCCTTGCAAATTTAGAAGAACTTTTAATTACTTATACAATTTTAATTTAAAAATTAAGAGTTTGGCCTTTTTTCTACAAGTCAATCTGTTTACAGAGTCGACAAAGAATGTCTATCCGGTGACTGCTTTCTATATTGCTTTGTAAATTCACAAGAACTATTAAAATTTAAATAATTATAATTAAAAAATTAAGAATTTTCCCTTTTTCTACAAGTATATTTGTTTACGGAGTCGACTAAGAATGTCTATCTCGTGAATCTGTTCTATATTGCTTTGTAAATTTATGAGAACTTTTAATTATTTAAACCATTTTAATTTAAAAATTAGAAGTTTGGCCTTTATCCTACGAATCAATCTGTTTTCGAAGTCAACTAAGAATGTCTATACGATGAATCTTGTCTAGAATGCTTTGTAAATTTACAAAAATTATTAATTATTTGAATAATTTTAATTACGAAATTAAGAGTTTGCCCTTTTTTGTACAAGTAAATTTATTTACGGAGTTAACTAAAAATTTCTCTTTTTTATTCTTTTGTTTTTGCTTAGCAAATTTGCAAACACCATGGATTACTTAAACAATTTTACTTAAAAAATTTAAAGTTTGGCCTTTATCCTGCGAGTTAATTTGTTTTCGAAATTAACTAGGAATGTCCATTTGATGACTCTTCTCTATGTTGCTTTGTAAATTTACAAGAACTTTTAATTATTGAAAGAATTTCAATTGAAAAATTAAGAGTTTGCTTTTCTTTTTACAAGTAGGCTTCACTTTTTACCATAATTAACTAAAAATATCTTTTTGATGATTTTTTTCCTCTAATGCTTCGAAAATCTACAACTATTAATTATTAAAAAAATGTTTATTAACATATTTATAGCTTGGCTATTTTTCAAGGAAGAGGCATAATTTGTTTACGGAATGAACTAAGAATGTCTTTCAATGATCATTTTCCACGTTATATTCAAAAATTTATGATAATTATTAATGATTCAAACAATTCTCATAAACATATTGAGATTTGGGTATTATTCAAATTTGTTTACAAAGTTAACTAATATTGTCTTTGTGATGCCTCTTTTCTAGATTATTTGTTAAATTTACCAGAATTATTAATTATTAATTATTGAAGGAAGTTTCATAAAACTTTTAGAATTTTGCTATTTTCTAACGAATAGGGTCAGTTTGTTTTACTAAGGTTTAGTTACAATGCAGCTACATACGATTTTGCTTGAATTACTCGCATTCGCCTAAACATTTGGTCAGATGAGAGGAAAACTGCAAAAAGCCACCTCCCGAGTTTAGTCGGGTTTTCAAAATTCGAGTACACAACCCGGTCCGTCGTATATGGACCCATGCGAAGTCGTGTATAAATAGAAGTTATTAAAGTAAAAATGATTATCGTGTTATTTTCTTGAAATTAATTTCAAAATAGAATAATTACAATAAAAGTAGTGGGTCGCGCGCGTAAGAGCTTCTAGTTTATTTTAAAGGCACATGAAAGGTTACCTGAAACGAACCGTCTGAGGTTGGGTACACACGACCCTTCTCATTCCGAGCGGGACGAAACACCATCAGGGCCTGATAGGACTTCAGTATCCGGGCCTTAAATAAAATAAGGCAACCTCATCAAGACCTGGTAGTGCCCTGATTTATATTTCTACACGGGTTAGGCTCTTTTAGAAACCGTCAGCTGCAACATCAGATGGTCGTGATGACTTTTATGAGAACAAAAGACGAGTAGGTAAAAATACAAAGTTTGCCGCAACAAGATTTATTTTTAGTTTTTCGTGTGATTCTATCATATTCTATCATCTCTTCTTTTATATCATAAATCTTTATCATTGTACAATATACTTTTCTGTCATATTCTACAGTATCTAGTTGCATACTATCCCGTTTTATCCTATTCTATTTTAGTCTATCATATTCTACCTTACTTTTCGTTGCATTTAAAGTCCTTATTAACAAAATCAGTCAAAGTAGGCGCTCCACATTCAAAAAAGGGTATCGTAGCCTATTAAGACGTTTATTAATCAGTTTAAATCTCCCCCTCCCATACGTTCCCTCCCCTATTCTCCTCATCAAACTTCCTCTCCATTCCCCTACTATCACACCCCTTACTTACCCCATCGCTTCTCGTTCCTTTCCTACTTCTCCCGCCTCAACTTACTCTTCCTACTACCCACTACTACCCATTTCCTCAATCCCTCACCTCCGGAAAAAAAGTTCGATGGACTGACGGACGGCAACACGACCGAGTTTCTGCCCGGGACTAAGAATGGAAACCTTAAAAAAAGCATATGGTACATAATAGATGTTGTCCTCGCTTATATTCACTTTCAGGATACATTTCCACAAGTTACCACTCTAGAACAAAATAATATATTATTTTTAGTAAATTACAATATTACAGGATGTAATAGCAACAAATTTCAGTATTATAAAATATACGTTTGTTCACATATTAACTTCAGGTATTTAATTCAGAATAAAAAATTAGTTAAATTCAAGTAAAATCAATTATTTCTTTATAATATTCGAGATGTACCCTATCATACACTAAATATTTATATGTTCTTAAAAATTAATGTTTATTCCTAATTTAGAGTTAATACGCCCCCGAGAGTCGGAATATAAAAAATATATACAGTATACACCAGCATAATCTTTCGATAAATATCAGAAAAATTTATAGCATGAATATAAAATGGAAAATGCAACTTATCATTCAAATGAAATATGAAAATTAATATTGACAATATAAAATTTAAATATTTTTTGTTTGTGGCTTTCGAGTCCATAAAAGATAAAGACGACTTTAATTTTCATCATATACATTTTGGCTCCATATATGGGCTAACTTCAGTGATTAATTCTAGAAGGTTACACATTTGTTATAAGTTTTTTATAGATTCTGTGCGCGCTTTACTCTACATCTATCCCTTGAAAATTCCAACAATTATTTTAATCTATGTTAATGTATAGTTATAGTTTTATCACCTATATATTTGTATTGCACTTCGCGTTTTTATTTAGAATTATGATTTCTTTTTTTTTTCGTAGTAAGCATATGACACAGTAAAAAAAATACGAACTTATACGCATAAACTTAAGATACGGACATTCAGACAAATCGAGGCGTCCTAACTAGATGATACTTAACCAAAAATATAAACAATAAAAATCTAACCAAGAAGTAAGAACTAGAAAGTTTTAGATCGCGGAATTGGACAAGATGGAGCTAGAAGTTGGCCAAAACTAGAAGATGCTCGCTCGCTCCATCAAAACATTAAAGTGCTATCTCGGGCGAGTAAAGCATGAAGGTGCCATTTCTCGCTTATAATCTAAACGCGAGAAGTGGCAACCTTCATGCTTTGCTCGTCCGAGATATAACTTTCATGATTTGATGAAGCGAGTGAGCACCTTTTAGTTTTGGCCAACTTCAAGCCTCATCTTGCTCAATTACGCGAGTAAGACTTTCTAGCGCTAACTTCTCGGTTAGTTTTTTATTACTTTTATTTTTGGTTAAGTACCGTCAAGTCGTGTCGCGTGCGTTGGCACCCTATCGTTAGGACGCCTCGAAATAGAAATTTATATTTTTGTTCAGAATTGTTTTAAACAATGGTTTTTTATCCGTCTCCCCCCCCCCTAATTTTGGCAATAACAAAAGAAATGTCTACTTGAATGATCAATCTTAAGCATTTGCATTCGTTATATTTTTCCTTCCTTTTTAAATAAATTTTTGACATTGAAATCTTTGGTGCTGTTGTTTTATTTCATTTAATCCATTTTCAGTACTTTCCGGTTCTATCTAGAACTATTGTTTTTTATTTACGAAATCGAAGGAATGATATCGTGGTACCATGAATATCTAGTTAAAGCTGTTTATTTTTCTAGAAGTTTCAGGTAATCTGTTTTGAGCTCATAAATTTTAGTTTTAATGTATATTTTAGTTTGTCCTATGCACTCTGAAAAATGTTTGTTTGAATGAATGAACAAAATTGGTTTCAATTCATATAATTGAATCAAAAAAATTTTTTGCTTCAAGTAAAAAAAGGTTTATTTAATTTTAAGAAATGGAAACTATTTGCCTTATTGATTGAAACAAGTAAGTTTTTAGTACAATTTGTTTGATTTAAACAAAAAAATTGACTTTTATTAAACAGTGCATTTGTTTAAAATCTGTTTATTCTAATTCATAAAAATATTTATATGATTAAAAAAAATACAGTACAAAGCAGTGCTACAAAGTGCCGCTAGGCGTGCTGAAGCACTGCCGGCGGTTCTTAAGGAACTAACCTAGAATCTAAATTAATTGATCATATGATTTATTTGATGGCATTGGTCTTTTTTCAGTGTTGTATTATTCTAAAGGTTCTGATTTACTGTAAAATCATAAATTATTTGAAAAATGGACGCATTATCTCTAGTTTAGGAACTACTTCAATTTTATGTTTTTTACCTTGGATATACCCTACTGCAATAAATTCCTATATAGGTTCCTATATAGGAACCTACATAGAATCCTATATAGGATTCTACATAAGATGCTATATGTTTCACCTATAGATGCAACCTATAGGAAAGAACATAGGATCCTATATAGGTGCCTGTATAGGACACTCCCTAATAAGGTACATAATAGTGCCTAATGGTACGTATGTCTCTAGGTGCTCCTGGAGGACCAAAAAAACTTCTGCGCAGCCGTAGGTGCTATAAAATAGTACTGCGCATCTGGATATGGTCCCATGCTGAAACATATACAGGATCCTATATAGGATCCTATACAGGAACCTATATAGGATCCTATGTTATTTCCTATAGCTGGCACCTATAGATGAAACACATAGGTTCCTATGTAGGATCCTATATAGGATCTGATGTAGGTTCCTGTATAGGAACCTATATAGGAACCTATATAGGAATTTTCAGTAGGGTAATCAAAGACATTGTGAGTAAGTGTTTTTCAATACTAACCTCCTTTCTTTATAAAGGTGATTTATAAAATCAATAATGTTATTTTTCTATTATAATTATCATTGTATACTTTAAAGTAGGGACACTTCGTATACATTCAATTAAAATGTCTAACTCTGGTTCATTTCTCATTATTCTAATTTATGATTGTTTAATTTAGAAATGGGAAGCACAGAGTTAAAAATTAACTAGAATTAAGCATTCGGATTGAATAAGTGTTTCTGCTTTTACAAATACAACGAAAATTATGATTAACAATAAACATATTATCTACTTTATACATTATTTTTATAAAGAATGCTCAACAATTACTTCACTTCAGCAAAATCTATCATTGATTTAAAAAATATATATTGCGTGTAAACAAGAACTTTACTTATTTTAAACAAGAGATTTATTTTAAAAAACCAAAAATGTATGTGAACCAAACAAATAAGGTCAAACAAAAAATGTATTTGAATCAAACAAACATTTGTTTGTCCCCACATTAAAGAAATGATTTTTTTTGATTCAAGGAAAAAATGTTTAATTCAAACAAACATTTTTTTCAGTGTGCAGCACGAATTATAACCCCCCCCCCCCCATGGAATACAATAGACTAAATTTGATATTATGTCTTTACTTACCTTTGTCTTTATTGTTTGTAAACACCGCGTTAAAACAAAAGGGTTGATGAAGGACGTTTTAACATTTTGCGGTTTAAGGAGTCCTATAACTTTTTGTGTCAATCGTTCTACATTAGGCAGCAGGGTCAGAAACTTTGTGGCTGGCTGGCTACTCTCTGGCATGTTCTCTTCTGATTCGTGGTTGTGTTCCCGAATAAAAATGCTTCGACTTGAATTCGACTTGAATTGCCCCCAATCAAGATATGCTGAAGTCGAAAAGGTCGAATTGAGCATGTCTCCGTTTGAGACGGAGCCAGACTTCAATTTATGCCTTGGAGACAAGTTTCTATGTCTTGAAGATATAAATTGATCTCTTAAGTCAAATTTTTATAACTCCAAAACGAGCGATTTATAACTTCGAGTGTATACCTGTCCTAAAAAAAAGGGTCACTCTAATTGTCATAAAAGCTAATCTTTGTGAATGATTAAACAATCTCGTTTATTTTGATACAATATATATATATATATTCAATCAACTCATTTACTGATTTTTATTTGTATTGTACTTGTTTGACGATGATACCGAAAATATTGTTTGTTTTTACGCATTTCTAACGGCTTAGGAGATCCTTCTAGAAAGTTATAATTTTTATTTTTTTAAAGAAAATTGTTAAGGGTTATACTCGTTCAGACCCATAGATTCTGATTTTTTTAGTTAAAAATGACTAATTTAATCATTACAAATTCTTCATTCATCATTTTAATCTCATTTATGAGCCGAAAAAGGTTCGACCATCTCAGCCAAGACAAGACTTGTCTTGAGACAAGTAATCGCCGTCTTAGCCAAGACAAGGTTCGACTTGAGACAAGTAAACGCCCTCTCACCTGTCGTGGACATAAAAGTAAGACAAAGACCTATATCTCGACTCAGTTTTAAGACGCAGCCAGACATCGATGTCTTGGAGACGAACTCAAGGCATAACCAAGTCGAAATCAAGTCGAAGCATTTTTACTCGAGATCGTGGCTTTTTTTTAGTGGTGGTAGGTAA
>NC_046659.1:52998431-53012838 GCF_010883055.1 Belonocnema kinseyi | reverse complement strand
CCCCCCCAATTTTTTAATGTGAAGAACTTTTCATCTGTTTCTCAGGGTGATATTTATGAAATTGTCGGGGTGATTATTTGCAGTTTTAAAACTTTTTTCAAGTTTTCTTCAGGGAACTTTCTGTCAGATACATTTTTTACCAGGTGGATTTTTGACACCAGTTGGTTTTTAAAGCATCATTTTTCCGAGAAATACAAACTTCCAAAAAAAGATTCTTTATTCACCTTCACCTCATATATGGATTTCATTTTGCTAAATTTGCTATTAAAATTGCTAGAACATTGCCAAAGTCTTGTAAATGTACCGTCATAATATGACATCTACGTATCTGAAAAAAAGAAAGGAAACTCACATGGCAATACTAACAGCCATTCCTGCTCCTGATAGTATTGGAGACAGCGACAGGAGAAGATCCTATTTTTGTTTGTATATCTTGATGTTATATTAAAAATTAAACTTTGGAGGCATAAGAATAAAGCCTTAACAAATTTCAATGTTGGTATTTTAAATTAGCAAGGTTTAATCTGGTTTCACCAATTCTTAGCACTTGCTATCGCTAGTCCTATTTGTATAAGTTCACATCTAAGAACACAAGAACTTTGTTCGTTGATATTTTAACACTTATAAACCTTTCTGTTAATTTAAAACTATTTTTTATGCGTGTCTTTGGAAACTCTACCATGTGCTTAAAATTTTTTTTGGATCAAACAAGTTCTATCTCTGATTTAGGGCAAAATAAATGTTTGTTTTATTCAAACAAACATTTTTTTTAGTGTGTGATATCCCTGTGTGCTGTGTGTATAATATCTTTTTTAAGAGTATAATGTACGTTTCTGTGTTCATGACTATAACCCCTATTTTTTCTTTGTACTATTCATTTCCTTTGTATGTTCTTTGTATATGTTCGTACCTATTTTTTCTTTGCTATAATACACTTCGAGGAGTTGATTCTTTACATGCTCTATAATTGGTGAGATTTCTCTGATTTTTAGTGAAATTCCTTAGTAATTTTAATCAGTGGCCCATTTCTATAGATATTTGAATTCCTGAGATTGCGTTGTTATAAACTGGAAATTCTTACTGATTTGATTCAGTGACCCATTTCTCAGTAATTTAAGTTTAGAGGTAGCCAATGTTTCTTTCTTTTTATTCGAGTTATTTTCTTGTATGAAATTGCTAACATGGTTCACTAACTTTAATCTGATTTCTGCCCGAACATTTTCCGCGACTTTCTGAAAGTTTGACTCGAAATCTAAAATGAGTCCCAAAATTGGTATCTCTTTTGTCTTGAGTGGGATGCAAAAGTTCTTGCCCAAGCTTGCTTTTTTCTTCACGTTTTCTGTGATTTCTACATCTATTAAATTAAATAAACACTTTTTTTAAATTTAAATAAACGATTTTTTTGTAATGCTCGGAAATATGATCTACCTTTTCTCTCTAGGAAATGGATTGTTCCACGAATGTTACTAATTTCTTTGCGTAAGACTTGTCAATTGACGAAAATACAAAAAGTTAATTTTTCTGAATCTTCCTCTACTATTATTTCTATTAAACTAAACCGATTTAAAAGCTGTAATTGACGAATGCCAAATCATCAGGTGTTGCTTACACTTCACTAAAAATATTATTTTAATTCACTAATTTTTCTGCCTTAATATTTACTTGTAACAAATTAATGATTTACGTAATGCCAAAATAATAAGTTAATTACATTTTTTAATGAATTCAATGTATAAAATCGCATTAACTGTCAGGGTCAGTAGTGACTGTACAGTAGGGATAATTATAAACTATAGGCTATCTGTGGGTTTAGCATACCAAGAGACAGAAGCGAAGCTTTCTGAAAACTCGTCCACCTTCCTTCCTGCTTTGGGAATCGAACCCGCCCCAACATAGCTGCCAAGGCTGCAGTCATGGAACATTAGACAATCACGATACCGTCAAAGCCAGGATAACTCCCTTTAATGCAAATTTGTTAGAAATTAACTACAATTAAACTTACGTCTGATGGAAATTCAAATTTTCTTCATAATTTAGGGATACCAAAGCCACACAAAAAATATTTTATATATTACTGAGCGTCCTAAAAAGCTACGAACTATAAATATTAACATTGATTATAAATCTCATATTTTCTTGATCTATTTAATCGTAAATATTATTTTGATACAGGCTGCTTAATAAAAAATACTGCCAGTCATTGTACTGGCGAAGTAAAACGAGATTCGTCACGTATTGGCCTATTATTGTAGGTATAACTCAGTTATATGGGTAGCTTTTGACTCCGTGTCACGTACACTGAATCCGCATCGTTTTCCTCGCATACGCCTTTCACGGAAAGAAGTTTATCTTCGGTCGACAGGAAAATCGTGCGAATATTGCTTTCATTACAAAAAGAAGAAGAAAAAAGCATAGACATAATTATTGCCGTACAGTATATATCACTATATAGCACTCGTGTGTCATATCGCGGGTGTATTTCGAATCGCGATTTGCGTGGAATATAATTTGCTGCGGCTGCAATCTTTGCGATTTCTCGGAAATGTGAGGAAAGTCGTGAGTCCTAACATGGTTTCCCACGCTGAATTTTTTTATTCGCCTTCATAATTCAGGTCAAACGGCATAAACGTCAAGAGCTATGTATATAAAAATATTATTTATACAGAAACCGAATGCGAAATTTAAATCTGCTCCAGGTCTGGAGTACGGAACAGCTTATTATTATTATTATTATTATTATTATTATTATTATTATTATTCCAGTGTTTTTATTAAACTTTTACTCGGGTAAACCCGGTTATCCATCATAGCCACTGACTAAGTCAAGTGACTGATGAGATTAGAATGTTATAAGTTCATTCAAATAATTTAATACGATGGTTGAAACCTCCTGCGATGATGTTGTAGGTATAGAATTACGAGCAGCCACGAGCGTTGGAGGTGACAACCGTCACTTATGGATGCTTTCTTAGAGCTACCATCTGCCACTCCACGGGTTTTTAGTCGCTCGCTTCCTGATGATCAAGAAAGTTTCTTACAATGCGACAGGTGTTTAATAAAACCACCTTCTGAGCTGCTGCCAATACCCTACTGACTCCTAAATGTTCAAAATGTTCAGTGTGGATCTTGGTTGTATAGGTTGACTGCAAATTTCGGTTAACCGGACAAGCATGTCGATTATGTAAACGCTTCCACCTTTTTTTCTCGCATCACGATGTCAGGTCGATTGGCCCGGATGTAATGACCCGTGTGGATAAGAACATCCCAATATAATATGTAATCTTCGCTTTCTAAAACGGGCATTTGAATGTATCTATAGAAGGGCATCCATTCTTTTAAGAGTCCTAGACTTAGGGGAAGTTGTTCATGTATAATGCCCAGTACATCATTATGTCTTTGCGTATATTCTTTCTGAGCCATTACGCGGCAGCCATCAATAATGTGCTTGATGGAATCGTTGGTATCTCCACATAATCGGCACCGGTCAACCACGTCTTAAGTAACACGTGTTTGCGATTATTCCTGGTGCTGACAACCTTGTCCTGTATTGAAATGACGAATCCTTCCGTCTCTGGATACAGAATACCCTTTCTTAGCCAAATATTAGATGCCTCACTATCCACTTCATTTTGATCTAACGTGTTGGGGTGCTCGCCATGGATGACTTTCTGCCTCTATTGTATTTCAAATTCCTCTATGGTTTCTGCCCTAATATTCAAGGCCCCATCTGAGGACAAATTTTAGGCCGTGTATTCAAGATCCGCTTGACAGATGGTACTGTAAAGCGTAACATTTCGTTTGCTGTTAAAATAGTCTCTCAACTGTATAACTTGTGACTCATAGTTTTTTGACATCTACAACGCCCCTACCCCCTAAATGTCGTGGAAGAACTACCCTTTCAATCGCTGAATTTCTGTGGTGCATTCGGTGCTTCGTCATTTCTACGCGAACGATTCTTTTAAACTTTTAAAGGTCGTTGTTAAACCATTTTATGAGCCCGAAGGATTACGTGAGGAAAGGGATGGTATATGTGTTGATCGCCCTGATTTTGTTGCCGAGTTGAGAAAACTCTTCAAAATTAATCTGAGTCTCGTAGCGAAGGTACTCGTTAGGCTTGTTTTAACTATCGTATGTTGAATACCCTTAGATTCAAGAGTACCCAGATATTTATATGATTCGCCTGCAGCCATTGCCGCGATGTCATTTTCTCTAACTCTGCGGTTCCTAATTTCCCTCTGATTAAATGAACTATTCTACATTTATCTAGTCCGAACTCCATGTGGATATCATTGGAAAACTGCTTTACGACATCAATCACTTGCTGCAGTTTCGGGCCTGAACTAGCATATAGCTTCAGTTCATCCATGTAAAGAAGATCGGTCACTTGATGACCATCCTTATTATCATGAATTCTGAACCCGTGAGACATACTGTTTAGTGTTTGCTCAATGGATTCAACGCTAAATGGAACCACAGTGCGCTGAAGGAGTCTCCTTGAAATATACCCGTCGTAAAACGTATTAATCTAGTTGTCCTTGGTTGTCCATGATCAAAATACTTGATTCTTGTACCCCAGAGCCTCATCGCATGGCTTAGAATGTCAATAATGCATGGGCAGATTTTGTAAAGTTTTAAGACTTCAAGCAAATAGTCATGCGGCACGGAAGGAAACGCTTGCTTGTAGTCAATGTATGCCATGTGTAAGTTCCTTTGATGCTTACGAGCTTGATTCATGGCAACAGCGTCTATAGGGACTAAATCTTTACAGCCTCGTGAGTTTCTACAACATCCGTTTTGTTCTTCTGTGAGAATGTCATTCTCGTCGCAATGAGAATATACCTTATCTGCAACGATAGCTGTTAGACATTTATAAATCGTTGGAAGACAGGCTATCGGTCGAAAGTCAGATGGATTTTGAGCGTCTAGTTGGTATCATATACGTAGTATCTTGGAGCATAAAACCTGGCATCAGATTTGGGTGTTCAATCATCTTCTGAAAACACCTTGTCAACGCAAGATGCACACTCGTCAGGTACTTGTACCAGAAGTTGTGCACCATGTCCGAACATAGAGCTTTCCAATTACTTGCCCTTTTCAAGACCGCTAAAACATCCAAGCTGTGATGTTTGTCAGATGCATTTCAGGGGTATTGCTTGCTCTTGCTTCCTCTAGTTTCCAAATTGCCACGTTCCCAAGTTTCCAAGTTTCTACGCAGTGTCAAAATTGCATCTGTTTATTTTTCCCCAAACACCTGACCAGTAGTTAGTCATATCTTCCAATTGAGGGACTTCGGTGCCTTGGTGGTTATTTGGCTTTACTCTCAGTTCACGGTAAAACCTTCTTTCATCTGTCTGAACGTTTTGATTTTGTTGCCTTCGTGCATTACTTTTCTTGTACCGACGCAGTTTGGCAGTAAGAACATTAAGTCTCTGTCGTTGAGATTCTAAAATTACATCCAATATTGCTGGTGTTAATGTCTCGATGTGCCGAGGGTGGATGATCTCAGTAACATGGTTCATCAGCTTTCTGGTTCTATTTCCTTTTTTATAATGAGTTAATCGACCCAATTTGCACCTCACTTTGCTGGCATCCATATCCAATCTGATCTTCCATGGTGGATCTCGATCCCTTGCTGGGACAAAAACTGCATTTGAAGACCTAGTTTTCCGGCCCAATGTTCTAATGGTTGCCACAGCTGCACAGTATATAAGAGTTTGCACCTCTAACGCAGTTTGTACTACATTCAAATACGTAGGTAAAACCTTGCTATCGAGATGTGCTATTAGTGCATGCAGATCATTTGTGATGATCATTTTGGGCAGAGAATGCCTTAGTATTGGTTCTACATATCTGAACTCTAGTAAAGCATGACCAAAATTCCTTTCCAGGTGCTGTAGTTTTTCTGAGATTTCCTTATCCACATCATCGTTAGTAATATCCGGATGTAGTTCTAATGAATCCGGTGCATGATGTTCATTATCCCTAGCACCTATGCCTTCAGCATCAATCATGTCTTCGTTATCCACATTTTCCAAGGTGAGCTCATCAATAGGAAGCTGCCGTTCCACTTCCATTTTGATAGCAGCTATTTCAATAGCCGAAAGCAGTCTGTTTACAGATATTTTGCGTTTTTGATCTGCCAGATTCTGCTAATTTATTTTTGTGGCTAGCTCTGGGTATTTAAGTAAGAAGAGTCTATGATGTTCTGTCCTTACACTTTGCCCACATTTCTCTACCAAAAAATAAAGGCGCATAACATCTCTGTTCATATGGTATGTACATTTTCGTCGCTTTTTTGTTTGCTGAACCTCTGCTTCTGCCTCTGGTGCCTCTGGTGTTGGATCATCAATAGGTTGAGGAAGAACATCAATTGCTCCTGCTTGACCGTTCGACGCGGCTTTCTCTAACTGATGTTAATTGCCGTCGTCTTTCCACGCCAAATCAACCTGTTGTTTAATCACCATTGCTCGGTCTTCTGTAACATGTAGATTAGTCCTGATGCCCTTCACCTTAGCGATAAGATCTCTTAGTGCGACTTTCTATATATTAGGATACTTTGCAGCAAATTTTGTTCTTAAATTGTATCCTTTTTCCATTTTTGTTTCAAACTTCGCACTTTTATAATAGAGACGCAGCAATTCCTCTTTCATTGTGGTATCCCAATTGATGCTCTCCCACGGTATTTCTGTCAAGGTGGTTGGCTGCAAATGGCATGCGCTAGCCAAAGCATCCTCAGCAGGCACAGTTGATTTTCCGTTGCTTACCGTTTGCCGCAGATGTTCTTGCTGGCCAGCTGTTTGATTAGTGAGATCTGCCTGACCATCTCGCAGCTCACCGTATCCACCGTTCCACATGTTGTGGCCCCCAGCTGTGGCACCAGGGGCGCCCAGCCGATCCTCGGGAAGCGACAAGCGTTTCAAAATCTTTAATATATGCTCCATTTTTCATTGATATGTTTTGGTGTTCTACTTAGCCCCCCTACACTTCCTTATCAGCCTATTTGGCATGGGAAACCCTGTCAGTAGCAATTCTACCGCCAAAATTGCCGTCAAAGTCATGAGAGGAGAGCTCAAGCCCTACCGCGACATCAACGCGGAATATTTTTATTATAATAAAAAATTAATTGTTTTTTTAAACAATTAATTTTTGTCACAGGTTTTAAGATGGTTCCTGCCCAACATATGGAAGGCATTTTTGGTTAGAGTTGAATTTTATTTTTGATTATTTAACAAGGGGCTGTCCCGGTATATATCATCGGTCACGGACGCATTTTTACAATGCAATCAAGTGATCTGATGAGAGCAGTGTGCCCCGACACATTGGACAAAGCCTGGGTTTTACCCCATCATTGACGGACTAGGTTGCAGTCAAGTAAACGATGGGGGGACCTACAGCTTAAGGTGGGTTCCGAACGACTAGAACCTCTGAGGTGAAGTCCGAGCGTCTAACAAACTGAGCTTAATAATAATATAATAATAATAATATTAATACGTCACGCGGGAGACCGGGGTTCGATTCCCCGCCGGAGAGCCAAACAGCCACGGTGGCTCAGTTGGTTAAACACTTGGACTTCACCTCAGAGGTGCGGGGTTCGATCCCTGAGCCGGTACCTCTGGAAATTTTTCAATGTACCTTTGTCGAGATTATGGTGGTTCGGAGTCCACCTTAAGCTGTAGGTCCCCCCATCGTGTACTTGACTACAACCAAGTCCGTCAATGATGGGGTAAAAACCAGGTTTTGTCCAATATGTCTTGGCAGACTGCTCTCTTCAGATCACTTGATTGCATTATAAAAATTCGTCCAAGACTAATGATATATACCGGGACAGCCCCATGCAAAAATGATCAAATAAAAATCCAACTCTAACAAAAATGCCTTCGACATGTTGGGCAGTATAAGCTTGTCACAACATTTCAACACAGAAATGTTTTTATAATATAATAATAATAATAATAAATAATAATAATTTAAGGAGTGACAACTGATTTTAAATTATCTTTTCAATAAATTTAATGATTTCATTATATGGCCCAGATAATTTCAGGAGAACCTATACAATTTCATAAGATTTAAAAAAATTTCAAAAAAATTCGAGGGGATTCAAAGAAATTCCCAAGACTTCTAAAATTCAGGAGGATTTAAAGTGATGTAAAACGAATTACCGACATTTTTGAAAAATTCGCAGAATGGCAAGAGAGTTTGAAGGACTTATTGTAATGGATTTACAAAATTTCAAGAGAGCAAAGATTTCGCAAATATGAAAATATTTTAAGAAATTTTAAAGGATTAGGCTGGATTTTGAAAAATTCTAAGACTTTTGGAAATGATTTAAGAAATTTGAGGAGTTTCATAGCATTTTACAAGATATTTTAAAACATTTTAACAGATTTGAAAGATTTCATGGAATTTCACAGAATTTAAAGGCATTCACAAAGAATAAAAAAGATTTCAAAGGATTCCAAGGTATTTTGAAAGGTTCCAACGGTTACAGGAATTTCAACCGATTAAGAATGATTTCATAATATCTATTGTCGGAAATTTAAAAAAAATTATGTTTTTATTTTTGACATTATTACCCCAGCGGGCACGAAATTTAAAGACGTTTTAAGAATGTCCTAAAAACGTTTTTAGGGCGTAAAGTTTAAAAGACGTTTTTAGAACGTCCAACAAAACGTTCCAAGTCAGTTAAAAAAAAGTCCAAAGAACGTCCAAAGTCCTAATACGTCCTAAAACGTTTTTGTTTTCAGAACGTTTTTTGGCCTGACTTAGGACGTTTTTCAGGCATTCGTTCAAAAGGTGTAAACCTTAAATAAACCAAACTAAAAGTATGTATTTTGAAAGCCTTCGGAATCTTATATGAAAACCTTGTAAAAGTTGGAATGAATTGAAATCTGTTATAATTTCTTGAAATCTTCTAAATTGTCTTAAAATATAAAATTATCGATTTTATCAGTGTTAGGTTCCCTTGGCTTTTTTCCTACAATAAAAATGATTTTATATTCGAAATCCGGGGAATTATAGCGAATATGCTAAAGGACGTCCCCGGACTCTTTTTTTGTGGGTTAATTAAACAAATTTTTATTTTGCTACATTTGACGTGTGTGTGTTTTTTGTGGTTATGTGTTTTACAATTCTCTCCGATACTTCAAGAGCGGAAAAATTAAAGGGGGTAAGAGCCATTTTCGAAATTTTACATGGTGGCGAAAATACGTTTGTTCAAAAATCAATAAAAATATATATCCAAAAGTTCACAAATCCTGCAGTGAGGGTCCATACTTAGACTATTCAAAAATGCAAAAAACTCATTTTCGAAAACAGTAGCGCTTACCCCTTTCCTAACCTCAAAATAGTGCACACGAATAACATTTTATTTAGCACAATAATTTTTTGTACTATCCCTAAAAAAAGAGTCCGTGGGCGTACGTTATAATATTTTATAGCATCTCCGAATTCAGTGGTTTTTTTCATTTTCATTTTTGTGGGGAAAAAAACCAAGGGAACTGAACTCGATTTATCACACGACGAAGTATCACATGCCCTTAAGATATTTTAAAATCTGGTTAAATTCTTTAACATTTAATCGTCCCAGTGGTCCTAAGCCAGGCCAAATCACATTCCAAAAAACATACAATGTTCCAAAGACTTTTTTCGGACGTATTTGGAACATTGGAGGTTTTTTGAACGTTTTTTGGCCTCACTTAAAATGTTTTTTTGGTCAATCTCAAAACGTCTTATAAACCTAACGTCTACAAAAATATTTAGGGCGTTCTAAAAGCGTCTTTAAATTTCATACCCGCTTGGATAGGTTGCCGTGATATCAGGGATTTCAATAGATCAAGAGGATGACAAAAAATCTACATCACATGATTTCAAAGATTTCAAACGAGCTGAGAAGATTCCAAGGATTTTTCCGGGCATTCTATTGAATTTTACAAGATTTGACAAGAGTACAAGGGAGACACTTCAAGAGATTTCAAGGAATATTAAATGAGCTCATGAGCGATCGTGGTATTTCAAAAGATATCAAACATTTCAAATGATGTAAAATATTTTGAAAAATATTAGAAGATACAATGGATTTTAGAGAAATGCATGTTTTCAGTGAGTCCAATTAAGTTGTTTAGAATACTTTGCAAATCTTTAAAATACTTCAAACCACGTCTAATCTCTTAAAATTCATTCAAATATTTTTAAATTTCCTGAAATTCTTTGATATCTTTAAAATTTCTCTTTAAATTTGTATTTATTTTCGTTTTTACTGCGAATATTACGAAATTCCCTTGAAAACCATTTAAAACCCCTTGAAATCTTTAAAATACGGTGAAATGTTTTGAAATTCCATGAAATTTCTATAGCACTTTCTATAGTGCACTCTGAATCATGAGAAAGTAATATTTTCATGCAATTTTCCATAACTCGTTACCACTTATTTTTGAAATCAAAAGATTAGATTGTAAAATGTTTGCCAATATGTCAATCAGTTTTGAAATAGAACGTGTAGGTGAAACATTTTCCAAAAATCTTAACGTGCCATGTGCGAGAAATATGTGATTCGAGACAAGTTTGAAATGTGCCAACCGAGCGAAGCGAATTTGACAATCACGCGAGTCAAGAATCATCTACCCGCACGCGTATCACATGCTATTTTGATGAAACTCCACGTGGTATATGGATGGCCCCTAAATTGTTTAAGTTTTGAAATACAATGAACAACCATGCATAGAATTTTTACATATTGAAAAATTGTGGTTTCAAAATTTTTTTGTACGATCAAATTTGGAATTTTCTACTTTTTGACCAAATTGAAAAAGTTGCTATTATAATCTTGTAGGGCTTTCAAAAAGCAATGTTTTTCTTCTCTAGACTTTTTTTCGTATCATGCGTTGTTTGGCATAAATTGTTCATTTTAGTTTTTTTTTTTATTTTGAAAATGCTATAACTCTAGTAATTTCTGATTTTTCGAAAAAAGTCATTAGGATAAATTGTTAAATTTTTTTAATACTATGAACAACCATACAAAGAATTTTTGAATTTTTAAAAAAGTGGTCTCAAAAATATTTAAAATGTGCGCACTTTTTTAATTTTCATCAAAAATGGCTGGCTAACGAACTTAACCTTTAGTTTAGGATACTAAACGAGTGTACCAAAGGGCAATCTAATAGATTACTTTTTTCAAAAGTTATCTTATTCACAGACATATAGACAGGTTCGACAAAAGAGGATTCTCAATCACCAAATAGAAGTTGTCGATGTCTTGACCTTTAATTTTTTTTTAATTGCGCACAAATGTAGGGTTAACAAAAAGACTGAGCGTGTATCGCGAGGTGAATGCAATATCGAGCATGTAGCGCGAGAATTAATAATCGCGGGCCAGAGGCGCGTCCAAATTTGTTAGCCATGCACACAGAGCGCTATAAGAATGTGCCCACAAAGCGGGCATATTTTTGTTTACTATATATATTTTTTAATCAAATTTCATAACAAACTTCTAGATATTTTTGGTAGAAGAAACTTTTAAAAAAAATGTGTTTCGTCTTTCGTGTCCTTTTTCTAAAAATTTATTCTAAAAATTTAATTTTTTTATTTTCAATCTTATATTTTACGATTAAAAGAAAATCTAATCGTTCTATTTAAAAATGATTAATAACAAATTTATAGATCTTCTTGGGTGAACAACTTTTGTCTTTTAATTTTAGTGCATACCTTTTGTCGTTTTACAAAAAATATTTATTTAAAAAAATGTATTAAAATAATTTAACTTTTTCATTTTATAGGTTATATCTTATGATTAAAGTCATATGATGAGTGTAATAGCTGATCAAGTCAGCCCTAAGATCAATATTTTTTCACGTATATTGAAAAATAAAAGTTTAAATAACGCGGAAATTTTTTTCGGGAAATGTTAATAAATATTAAAGGATCATTTGTAGCCTTGCAAAGAGTTGGAGGAAGAAAAAAGTTTATTTATGCAAATAATGATTATCGACGGACACATTTAGGTTTTGCAGCAGAAGTTTTACCTTTACCCACAGACCCCTAGAAGTTCGAAGTTGTCTACTCGATGCGCTAGTGCTGCTTTGACACAGCTGATACCCACGGAGAATAGATATAAGGAGACCAATCTGTAATGCATGGACTTCACCAGAAACGGTCACTTTTCTGTTGCCAGAAGTACGCACACACACATGTATAAAATCACACTTACGTATAGTTTAAAACTTTCCGAGCGTGACGTGCCAACCACACTTAAAAAAATATATGGCCGCCTCTATTGTTTTGTTTTGAAAGGTCGCTTGAACAAATAAATAATTAATAATCAGACAGGATTTTGTGAAATGTTTGTGGAATACAAAATTATTCTCTATGGAAGAGGTAGGCAGTATGTTTAAGAAAATATCAAATTACATTTACCAATACTATCCGTGCGACAGGTATTCGACGTGTTCGTAACAAAAACAATAAACATACAACTTACACCACTCTGAAAGTCTTGTACACTATACACGTGAAACCACAGTTATTGAAAACTTTCGCTTTTATACAGCGATTTTTAATTTTAACATCCTTGCCTTTATTCACAAACTATTAATTGTTCAATAATTATATATGAACATTTGACTCGCATTCACATCGGCGGCCATATGTTTTTTAAGTGCGGTTGGCAAGCCACGCTCGGGAAGTTTTGAACTATACGTAAGTGTGATTTTACACATTTGCGTGTGCGTCCTTCTAGTAACAGAAAAATGTTCATTTTCAGTTCCACTAGTTTGGTTTTCTTATGTCTAATCTCCATGCTAATACCAAAGATATTATGAACGTAGATGCGGTACACGGTGTCAGAGTGGGGGAACTATATATATAATTGAAATTTGTCATAAGGACAACCGCAGGATTTCGCCGGGAGCGGGTGCTAATCTGGAAAATTGCACCCGCTTCCAGCGAAATCGCGGTAAAATTTCAGCCACAACCACGTCTCACGACCATGAGATAGGTGGTTACAGTCTGTAAAGGAATCATTACGACGATCCAGCAAAAGCCTCGTGCATCCTAAGAACACGGAGCGACCCAAGGTTAACCGCCTTCTGCATTTTACCCGCAAGTGTTCTAGCATATTGTTGACACGCAGGGATGCTTTTTGGGCCATTAGCAAGTGAAAGCTTGGCACCTCCAAGAGCGCCGATAATAAGGACGATCAATTTAACAGAATATTCCGGGTACAATCGTTGCAACTCCCTTATAAGGTCTCGATACCTCTCTTTCTTTTCATTCTCCTTGGTTATGATGTTTTTGTCAGCTGGTGCCGAAAATTCGATAACAAGCATAGTTCGCTTCTCGAAGTCAAGAAGAACCATGTCAGGCCTCGAGTGAGCAACAGTAACAATTGTCGAGAATATATAGTTCCAGTATATGCGGCACTTCCCATTCTCGACAATTGACTCAATTTCCCTAGGAGCATTTAGAGGAGCGATATTAAGGTTAATGCCGTAGGAGTGACAGAGATGATAATAAAGCACTCTTAGTGCCGCATTGTGCTTTTGAATATAGGTCGTTCCTGCGTGAGTTGGACAACTAGATAGTATGTGAGCTAAATTCTCGGGGTGTACATGGCACGCCTTGCAGCTATCATCGGGAATGTCTTGGCTCAAAATGTGGCGATGGTATGTTAAGGTGGAAATGACACCGTCTTGGTATGCAAAAGTGAAACCCTCCGTACCAGACTTCAATCCGGGCGATTTAAGGAAAGCAAACGTTAGCTCACAAGACATTGACTGATCCTTCACACTTATGTGGAAGATACCGTGCATCCTCTTATCGAGGAGCTGTTCACGAAAGTTCTTCTCTTGTGCTTTCTTAATCCGAGCTTTCAGGAGTGAGGACTCGAGATATATAAGATTTGATGCATTTTACCTACCCCTAATACTGAAGACAAGTCCGAGTGCTTCAGCAGCCTCCTTCGCTGCTTTGTACAGAAACGCTCCTTTGCCCACTTCTTCGTGATTCCTGACCATTTTAAGAAGAGGGTCTCTTTCATTTGCAACTCTATGTGCTGTACCCAGAATAATCCTGTTGTGAAGACATTCAAGACTCAATATTCCGCGACACCCTTGACGGCGTGAGATGTACAGTCGCGGAACGGAAGACTTAAGATGCATGCTTTTGTTCATGTGCATAACCTTTCTTGTCCCGATATCAAGAGATCTGAGCTCGTTCCTCGTCCATGGAAATACTCCAAATGAATAGAGTAGTACCGAGACAGCAAGCATGTTCGTTGCGGATACTTTGTTCCTGGTCGACAGTTCGGAACACCAAATCTGTCGGATGAGACGTTTGTATCTGCTTCGAAGAGTATCCTTTATAGATGTCACATCCTGAATGCGGCTCTGTGGCACGCCCAGGTATGCATAAG
>NC_046659.1:52994237-52998331 GCF_010883055.1 Belonocnema kinseyi | reverse complement strand
CTTTTCTGCCCGATCGAGGCAAAGATATTATAAGCCTAGATGCGGCACGTGTATAGTTCGCGGAACTAATTGTAGACGGCGCTCCCGGCGAAAATTACTCGATCCACCCATGCCTCTCAACCCGAAAATCGCACCCACTAACTACTTTGCCCCTGCAATCTTCACCCGTCGAAGAAGACCATCAAATAGCCGATACTAAGTCGATAAATACTAAATACCTAAAAATATATAATACAAATTTTACATCGAGAATTTTTATTTATTATTTTCAATTAATGAATCAATTATTTGAATAAATTTTGCGTCAAGAAAATATGTAGATGCATAAGATTTACTTTTAAATTGAATTAAAATTGAATTGTATCGTAATAAATATTTTTAGCTGAAATCTTTTATGGAAAAAATTAGTCATTTTGCATTTAAAATTCACTGTCTATGAATAATATTACTTTGTTGTTTTGAAAAAGAAGCGGTAGAAATTCTACTAAATGAAACTATACGTTTGAAGACATTCAAAGTTTTAATTGATAGAAATATTGAGTTGAAATTTAAAATAATTAATTTTTAAAATAAATATGATCGTACAGCGATCTCGCATGTATAATTAGCGATTTGGAGTTTTTAGATGTAGAGTTAAATTTTATAGGAACACCGCATCCCTCACGATTATTAATTTAAGTAAACAATAATTCGTGAATTTCTATGTTTGTGTAATTAATTATAAAATAAATAAATTATTATAAAACGATAAAAATATATAATACAATTATTTTTTATTTTATTTTTTTATATAATATTTTATAGAAATTGTTGTATCTTACTATGTATGTCAATTATGTCCCGATTTTTTAAATTGAGAACCCTATAATTTCAAAATTGAAAAAATGTATTTTTGAATTTTACTCGAGTGGTTGATCAGAATAAATAAATATTTTTCCTTACATTTCTCAATTTAAACCAAAAGGTCAGAAATTATTGGAAAGTTTCAAAAACATTTATCTCTTAATTGTTAGTTTGTAATAAAATAATCCGTAAATGAACTATTTATTGTCGCGAGCACATTCTTATCGTGCGCTGTGCCCGTGGCTCGCAAGTTTGGGCGCGCTTCGGGCGCGCGTCTTTTGATTCCCGCGATTCCCGCTCAGATATTTATTCTTTACATTTGGAATGTTTGAATGAAACTTTATGGAGAACATCTCTTTAGATCGCTGTATTTATATACGTGTTCATATTCTGAATTTTTTGCTTAAATAAGTATAGTTAAAGATTAAGTTTCTCAAAGCTCTGTAGGCTTTGAGGTACACAATATTATCGTGACACTCGCGTTGAGCACTCGTTTTTTGACAGACAGTTGTAAATTTATATTTTCTGAACCACCTTAAAATAAACTTAAAAAATACAATCCTTTTTTTAGACATTTTTCTCTATTTCGCGTTGTTATGCAAATAATAGGATTTTGGTTTTCATATTATTTTTTATACTGAACGACATGTAAAATCCACTGAACCTAGATTACAACAGTAGTGCAGTGGACATTACCGAGAGATCGGTACATGCTACCGATCCGATCGGTTTACTTAACTCGCCCCTAAAGTCGCAACGCAACCTATCCGCGCGGAGCACCGGTTGAATTCACGACGCAATCGGCAATGAATGGATTGCATCACGTAAAAAACATTCTTTTTTGACATTTCTGTGACAGTCGTCACATTACTCCACATTCCCACTTAGCAAGGAAGGGGTTTTATAAAAATAGCACCATTTTGGATGGCACAACTTATTCACAGATCGCGTACACTTGAGAGATTATTGCAGCAAGCCGTGTTGTTTTTCCGTGACTGTTTCCGCTGACATATAGATATGATGTGAATGCTACAAACTTTTGTTGTGTGCCGCGATGGCATGGTTGCGTATTCAGAAGTCGTTCCCGAGGTAACCACCCTCAGTTACAAATGCATTTCAAAATTATTTTATAGATCGCAACTCGTATACTAGTGTAGTGGTTAAGACTGTTGACTTGCGTGTTTAGGTTTATGCGTTCCAATCCCCCCCCTTCTCCCCATTGCGTGCGAAATTTTAATTGTATAATAAGCATTATAACTTACAAATAACGATTAATTATAAGTATATTCGAAAATATTTATAAGAAATAACCGTGCTCTTATTTATTAATTATTTTGTAGCAATACTTTTTCACAATTTGTAGAAATGTCTTAACTGTAGTCTACGCCGATAACATAATTCAGATCTCTTTATATTATTCGTTAAAGTGACATGATAATTCGTAAATACAGCATCCAGGGACTGTACAGAATAAGGACTGGATCGGTAAAATCTACTGATCCGCAGGTCAGCACCACTTGAGAATCGTTACTAGTAACCATCATTGATAGTCATTCTTATTTGCCTATAATTGTAACGTTTACTGAACTGTCATGTTGTCCAAATACGTACTAGGAAGATCGGTAGATTTAACTTGGTTTTGAGTGAAATGTAAGGTTCTTTTTCTGCGTGTACAAGTCTTCTTTTAGATTTTTTACGTATCTTGCGACTTTTAGCGTAATATTGGAATTTTTGATTATCTGCATATATTACTTACGATAAAACAAAATTACGAGTCCTATTGAAAAGCGGTTTAAAGAAATTTTGTAGGATTTTTCAAAACCTACCATTTCTCTTTGAGATTTTTTGTCGTATTTTGCGTCATTTCGTTCGATATTTGAATGTGTGGTGTCAAATTTCGGGCAATTCTAATACTTTCTCCATCATAAATAATAAGAATATAATAAATGAATACAAATTTGTATCACTTTTTTGGAAAAATAACTTTTTTCTATCAATTTGTTTTTTTACCTTTTGTTGTTTTTCCACAAATTTGTATTCTTAATACCATTTTTATGATCAAAACCAAAACTACGTGTCCTGTCAAATAGCAATTCATAACCAATTTGTAGCTCTTTTTCGGGTAGATAATTTTTGTTAAATCATTTTTTTTTCATAACTTGTATAATTTTTTCACCAATTTTTTTTATATTTTCAATGTTATTTCTCGCGAATAAAACAAAAGGTACGCCTCCTATCAAGAAGTGATTATTAATGTATTTCTAGATCTTTTTTGACATCATAATTTTTGTTGATTCATCTTCTTTCGTATCCTGCATAGTTTGACCACAAAATGGGATTTTTCATATCTCATTATTTTTTATGCAATAAAAATTAGAATTTTCAATTTTACAAGAAAATCCAAAAAGTTTGTATGATAATCTTGTAGGGCTTTTAAAAATCAATGTTTTTCTTTACTTTTTTTAATCGTACGTTGTTTGGCTTATAATTTTGATTTTCGATTGATATTAAAAATTTTTTAAATATAACTGTTTTTTTCGAAATTTATCTTCTTTAATTGAAAATTAAACGACTTGGTTGAAAGTTAAACTTTATCACTATATATTCATATTTTTGGACTCCCATTGATGTTTAGGGTTGACTCTTTTGTTGAAAATTTAATTTCTCGATTTAGTTAAAAATTAATCTGTTTTTTAACATGTAACAATTTTCTTGACATTTTGGGTTTTTTGTTTTGTTCAAAATTAATTTTTATCTGAAAATATGCAATTTTACATTTTTGTTAGAAATTTATATTTTATAAGTTTAAAATTTAATTATTTACAATATGGTAGAAAATTAAAGTAGGATTCGTTTGTAAATGAAATTTTCCGGGTTTTTTTCGTGTTTGTTAAATCTAATTTTTTTTAAATCATATTTCTGCAAGATTTACCTCTTTTGCTTAACATTGAACTTTTTTTGTTGACAATTTGGTTTTTTATGTTAAAAATTATTTTTTTTTTTAAATTGCAACTTGTCTAGTCTTGATTAGAAATGGATCCTACATAAGTTGAAAATTCAAATATTTGGTTGAAAATTCATGGAATATGTTAAAAATTCGTCTTTTTTGATAAGAAAATTAATCTTCTTTGTTGCAAATTCATTATATATTGCGACTTTAAGTCATCGGAATTTAAAGCGTTTCATATTGCATTCAAATCAATTGAAAATGAGTTTTAAATAATAACTGATACGAGGGATTTTATTAGCTG
>NC_046659.1:52991806-52994137 GCF_010883055.1 Belonocnema kinseyi | reverse complement strand
TTTGATCTTACTTATTTCTTCAAATGAATTTTTTTAAAGTTTGCAATAACAAAGAAAAACTATCCAATTAGGGATTTTAAGTGTTCAAAATCGTGATTTATTTTGTTCATAAATAGTTTCGAAGTAATTTTCACATTGTACACATCATCAATATAATATACCTAAAAACCAGCTGAAGTGTACAATGTGAAAATTATTTCCAAACTATTTATGAAAAAAATAAATCACGATTTTTAAACCCTTAAAACCCCTAATTGGATAGTTTTTCTTTGTTATTGCAAACTTCAAAAAAAAATTCACTTGAAGAAATAAATAAAATCAAAAATTTTTTCAATCCTTGGTGGGAATTTTTTTATAAGTACGAAAAAGTATAACTATTTTTACAGGAAAACACCAATGAATAAAATAATTTTTTAAATGCTAAGAAATCCAGGTGGCCTCTTTAATCAAGGAAACAAATTTCCGGTCATTTCCCGGTTAGCAAACAACTATTGAATTATTTTAATTCTTTGGATTTCTTTCCGTTTATATTTTTTTGTAATAGCCATTTTGTTGGATTCTTCGATTCTTTGAATTATTTTTATAAACTATTTGGATTTCTTTGAAGCTGTGAATTCTGATGAGCATAAGAATTGCAAGTGGTTAACTGCCCTGAAACTTTTAAAATTAAATTTTAATGTGCAAGGCACAGTCTAGTTACTGGTTTTTGTAATTAAACAAATTATAAGGAAAAAGATTATACGCTTCAAATAATCAAGAAACAAAAACAAACAAAAAACAGAATTTTAATATAATTTTGATAAATAATTAAATAAGTAGTGAAAACCTTAAATTTTTCCTCGGAATTAAATGTAAATTGTCAATTCGACACTACAGAGAAGTGTAAATATTACTTCTGTTATACCTTAATTATGCGAAAAAATAATAAAATATTTTTGGATTTGAAAATACATGTAGGATAAATTTATACAGTGAAGTATTCGAACCTTCAGTTCACTATTTTTGTAAAAATTATATTTTTTTAAATAATGTTTGAAATTTCGCTACAATTCTAGAATATTACAAGAATTTTTTAAAACTTATTTATATAGTATTTCAAAAATTTCTCTTTTAAAAGAAACCAGACGAGGAATTAATTTAACTTTTTCATTTAAATAAATTCTGAATTCATTTAAAATTTATTTACTTTTTAAATTCATTTAATATCTCGAAAATGTCCCTTTTTTAAAAAGAAACCGTAAAAGAACTTAATTAGTTTTAACATAATAATAAATATAATAATTTTAGGCCCTCATTCATTTTAATAATTTCGGCGAGAAACAGAAAATCACCGGCACTTTCGGTTTGGCTTTCGCCTGGGCTCCACCCCTCCCGTATATGTAGGCAAAGGACGCGATTGCCATAGAAACATCAAAAAGTTGAAGGGGGCCGCACCTCGAGGCATGCAAAAATACAGTTAGATATATATATATCGTTCTCCCACTCCGACCTCCCGTGCCGCATCTATCCTTATAATATCTTTGATCGAGGTGCTGTCCTCACCGTACTACGAAGCCGAATTCTTTTTTTCTCATTCTTCGTAAAATATGACGGTAAAGCAGTAGAAAGATTTTTTGAGGTTAGAAAAGTTTGACATTTATCACTTAATCTTTTTAGACCTGAAGCTTGAGCCAGGTTTTATAGACATAGTCTTTTTAAAAAATTGTAAAAAAAATTTTCTCGAAAAATATAATTTTTTAATTTAAAAAAAAACTAGAAAGAAATTTCGAGATAAACCAATGCTAAAAAAATGTGTACTTCATACATTTTCTTATTGGAATAATCAAATATTTACACCAAAGAAACAACTTTTTTAACGTTTAAAGTTTTTGAAAATTATTGTTTAAATTTAAAATAACAATAATTGAAAAAAACAACATATTTCTGGATAAGATTAGGCACACGTTTTTTTACCTAATTTTTCTATACATTTTTTGTAGAATTATTTTAATTTAAAATTAAAACAATTTTTTAACACTAAATATTATACAAAAATTTATTCGATAAAAATATTTTATTATCGTAATTTCAATAAATAAATCATATTGATTAAGAAACAATTTTATATAGGGAATTTTATTATTTCAAAATTTTCAAATTCGGTAATATTAGAAACTGTTCGGGAATTTTTTAGTTTTGGAATTTTATTATTCGAGACAGAGTCGATTTTTTTCCTTGGCGCGGATCCAGAGAAGTGTCCTGGGGGGGTGGGCATCACAAAATTGTGTAGACATGTTGTGTTTATGCATATGTACCATTTTACGATAAGTCAAAAAATCCTGGGGGGGGGGG
>NC_046659.1:52974908-52991706 GCF_010883055.1 Belonocnema kinseyi | reverse complement strand
CGATTTTTTCCTAATGCATTTCAGTCACTGATAAACGGGGGTAAATTAAATAGGAATATCTCTCAGAAAATAAATGATTAAAATCCAGAAAAATTGAAGAGACTTTTTTTGCCTCTAGGTAGTAAGAAAGGAAAACTTCCGAAAATTTAAACACTAATTTAAAAACTAATTATATACTCTTTTAAGATGCCAATACAATTTACAAAACACTAAGTGTAAAATTTTCAAATTTTTCAGCCTTCAGTTTAACAACTCAAATTTTAACGTTAAAATTTACCTCATTTTCAGCATACAGGCTTATTGTTTGAATTTTCACAATTTTTGTTATAAGCTATAGGTTACGCCAAAAATGACTTATTCTGGGATTTGAAATTACTCCAATTTTATTATTATTATTATTATTATTATTATTATTATTATTACAACATTAGGCCATTTCCCTTTCGGGGTAGGCGTGACTCAATCGGTAGGTACAAATATGGAATTATGTATTGCCATTTTAGCTTTATTTGATATATTTTTACTTCTGATAAGGGGACCTGCTCTACCAATAACCTTCTTACCTTCATTTATTCGTCTATCTAATTCCTCATCTATCTTCCCGTCCCTAGTAAATAAGCTACCAAGATATACGAACATATCAACTTGTTCAATTCTCTCATCATTTAATAAAATATTGTATAGTGTTTTCTCACTCTTTCCTTCGAACACCATAGTTTTTGTTTTATTTGCGTTAATTTGGAGGCCCATGCTCTTCATGCTTGCATCTAGTTTATTCAACATTCTTTGTAAGTCTTCGATAGACTCTGCCATAACAACCTTATCATCTGCGAACGCTAACCCACGTACCCTTACTGTTTCGAGATCCACACCCTCTTCGTCGAAGAAAGCAATTCTTAAACACTTGTCCATAAATAATATAAACAACCATGAAGACATAACGCATCCTTGTCTTACTCCTTGAATAATATCGAAACAGTCACTCAGTTTCTCATTCACTCTTACACTCGCTTTGCTACCTGTATATATATTGTTTTTATAGCTTGTAGGATCCATCCATTGACTCCATACTCTTTCAGGACTTCCCAAAGTTTACTTCTATCTACCTTGTCAAAAGCTTTTTCTAGGTCAACAAATGCACAGAAAACTTTTTTTCCTACTCTCAAACTTTTTTCTGTTATTTGCCTTAACAGGGAGAATCTTTGCATCTGTTATTTTCATTACCCTATGAATAAGTATTTTTGAATATATTTTACTTACGGTGCTTAATAAGCTTATCCCTCTATAATTATTGCACGCGCTTTTATCTCCCTTTCTCTTGTATATTGGTACGATAATCGCTTTTTTCCAATCGTCTGGGACGTCTCCCATCTCGAAACATAAATTTATCAATTCGCACAGTCTATGTGGTATGCACGCGCCACCGTGTTTAAGCATTTCAGCGTTAATACCGTCTATCCCGGCAGCCTTACCGTTTTTCTAGTTCTTAATTATATACCTAACCTCAGTGACACAGACTTTTTCAATTGAGTTTTCCATCGCATCGTGTTCAACATAGCAGTTATGGTGTCCTATAGTTTCATCTCAGAATTGTCTCCTAAAATAGTCTCTGAAAGCCTCTAGTATTCCGTCTGCATTATATACCATTTCCCCCCTACTATTTCGCATGTTGACAATTTCTGTACTTTTGTTTCCTTTAATTTTTTTATAAAGTTGTTTCCTGCTCCGTTCAAAATCGTTTTGTATTTTGATCTCTTCTTCTGCTCTAATTGTATCTTTACTTTCTTTAACTAATCGTTTAAGTATCCTGTTTTCGCGTCTATAATCATTTCTACGTATATTTCTTTCCTCATTGCTAAGACCTGCGATGTTCAAAATTCTCTTGTATCACCAGACATTCTTCCTACAACTGCGGTACCACGCACTTCGATCGTACATCTAACAAGGATATCCCGTAACATTGTCCAGGCGCCCTCTATATCTTTGTTTTTTATACTGTCCTCCCATGTTGCCCTATCTATGCTTTCGAGTATCTTATTTTGGAAATCTATTCGCACATCCGGTTTCTGTAGGTTTTCAATTTTGATTCGCATTTGTTTTGCTTTCTTGGTTCTCTTTTTTCTCCATCCCCGACCTAAGTTAATTTTTGAGATCAGAAGGTAATGATCAGTATTGCATTCAGGACCCCTCATGACACTTGTATCTTTGACTAATTGTCCCAGTCTTTCATCCGCAACAATAAAGTCGATTATGCTGCAGGTATTTCCTTTAGACCAGGTGTACATGTGGATCATTTTATGCCTAAACCAAGTATTTGTAATAAACAGACCCCTTTCTAAGCATAGACCAACTAATTTGTCTCCGTTATAGTTTGTTCTTGGATCCCCAAAATTACCTAATACTCTTTCAGTATCCTAATTTTGAATGCCCACCCAACCGTTCATGTCTCCTAGTAGAATTACTCTTTCCCGATGTTCTCAAATGTTTATTGTGTCATTTGCGCGTAGCACGCTATGCTAAATAGTCTTCTGATTCATACTTTCATTCTAGCCCACAGCAGTCTGGGAGACACGAAACCATGGTCTCCGAGATGCTGCTTTGCTCTTTCATTCAAAATCTGACCTACTCCTTGTTTACCATGTGATTCACAGTCTACTCCTGACCATATTTCAAACCGCCTTTTAACACGCCGTTTTTTATGTCTTTGGTTTCGCATCCCTTTTTCTTTGTTTCAGGCACACATAAAATGTCTAGTTTCTTCACGTCCATAGTTTCACGCAATTCTTTTACCTTGAGATCATTTACTCCCCTAGCATTCCAAACACCCAGTCTCCATTCGTCGCCTGAAACATGACCTTTAGATTTCCATGCCTTTTGTCATTAAAAGTTCCAGTCCTTTCCGAGGCTATCTTGTAGTTTGCATTATTCATTGTTTAGATTATACGCCCAACTAACACCTTTATGCGATAAGTTTATTTTCTGAGTCGAAATCATTTCAAAGTTAAGTATCAAATCGTCATATGGTGGAGATTGTAGTTCTAACGTCAGTCCCACCAAAAACTTCAGTTAATAAGGGAGGGTTGGGAGAGGGGGGAGGTAGAACTGGAACCGAGAGAGTCATCTTGGGTTTGTGTTTTTGTTTTCATGCTGAGAAGGTCACCAGCTTTCAGCAGCGTTGTGATATAAAATCTCAGCGTTATTTTTATTTTGTAGGTTTAAAATTCCTTTTTTCTTTTTTTATCGTAAAATTATAATGAATTGCTATAAATTACTTATCTTTAAGTACGTTTCCGGATTTCCTAGTAACTGCATATCGAAGCACAATTTTAGGAAAGTGCATTTATACAAAATTTAAAATTTTCTATTTGGCTTTTTCCCCAACCGAGAGTATGTATGACCGGCCTCTTTCTGAGTTACCACGAAACTGTTACAGAAGACACAAGAGAATTTAAGGGTCGATTTACAACTGCGTCATATCCGACAGTCGTTGAAAAGGTAAAAAGGTTAAATTCAATGTATTCAGCTGCTTTCGCATTGAAGTATGCAAATTTATTTGGCTTTAAATATAAATTAATTGAGATTTTTTTTCACAATTGTAATTTCTAACTTTTAAAATTGAATAATTGTAGGTCAAACATGAAAAAGTAGACTTATTTCAAATTTGAAGCGGTTCTATTATATACATATATTAAACCATTAAAACCTCTGACTTATTTTTAATGTTTTCAAAACTCATTTAAAAACTTTTTAAAACACTTTTTGGTTATAATTTCTTAATAAAAGAATAAGTGCTACTTAGTCTACAGAGCAGCAATTCCAAAAATATATAAAGTCTTAATAGTTAAGACATTTTAAATTTGTAGCCTTCAGTATATTAAATAAATCGGAATATAAAGGTATTTAAATATGTAAGAATTAATGAATTGAAATTATTCGATAATTTCAGATTGAAACATTTCAAATTATTTAGTTAGAAAATAGGACTATTAAAAATTAGAAATGCCTGAAAGAACTCGATAAAGGTTTAGTTTTAAAAGCTATTTAAGAGGGTGCTTTTTTAAGTTTTATTAATTTATTATTTTGATAATTTGGCACCCTCACGAATTATTATTTTTTTTAGAAGAAAATAACGCCTGATTTTTGTCAACTTTAAAAAGTATATATTTAATGTTCGCTCAATGTCAGTTTTGTTGAAAGTGCTTGTTCATGGATAAATTGACTTTATTATTTCCGCTTTTCGTTATGTCACTTATTGATTGTGTTTTTCATAGAAAACATTGAAACCTGGGATTTTCACGTTTATAAAATCATAATTAAAGGTCAATCAAGGTAATTTTCTGTGCAAAATATGGATTTATAAAGAATGTTTGTCAAACTATACAATGGATTTCTTCACCCAAAGATACGAACTTGAATTGTACTATAGTCAAAAAAACTGAATAAAATTAGACGTAAGCAAAATTTTGTAAAGAAAACAAACCTTGGTCGACCTATAAATATTCATTTTATTCCCCGAAAGATTAAAAAAAAAAACTCTTTGAAACGCTTTCATTGCAACAATTTTATTAAAGAAAAATAAAAATATTTTAATTTTTACATACATTTCTTAAAATAAAAACAAAACCAAAAAATTATTATTAAAAAAAGAGTTGTTCTAAATTGAACCAGACTCACGACCAGGAAAAATCAGGAAAAAAGTGAATTTAAAACTTCAACGTAGTAAAAAATTGAAAATAGTTACACAAATGTAAACATTCGATTGAGTCTTTATAAACAATGTTCAATTTGAAAGTCATGTCAAATTAATAGATTCTTAAATGTACACCTTTATTCAATTTCAAAATCTTATTGAAGTATTATTTCAGTATAAAATATTCCATTTTTAACATATTCAATTTGAAAATTGAACAAAAAACAACAATTTTCAATAGTAAGCAAGTAAAAAATGAATTGTCACCATTTCAGAGTGATAAATTTAAACTTTGAATGTTACAATTGTAATTTTTCTACTTTTTTAGTTGTAATTTGAAACTAAAAGTATTGCATTTTGATGTTTAAAGAATAGTTGAAAAATGTTTAATTCAGAAAAAAAATCGAATAAGCTGTAGGTTTTTGAATGTTTTAAATTAAAGGAAGAAATTGAGCTATAGAATTTTGAAAGATTAAAAATTTTTTTTTAAGATTTATAGGAAGATTGAAAAAGATTTTTTATTTCGAAAAAGTCCATAACTCAAAGAGAATGTATAAAAATATTCGAAAACATTTACAAAATTGGAAAAAATCTGGAAGCTCTTGAAACGATTTTGTGTGCAGGATTTTACAAAAATGTTAGAAAAAATTGGAATCCGTTTAAAAGATAATTAAAAGTTCCGAAAAATTTCAAAAATAATTCTAAAAGATTTGAAATAATTTAAAAGGAAATTAATACCTTTGATGATTTCAAAATTAAATGTTGACTTTTTATTTTGAAAAATGACATCATTTTAAGAGAAGGTATAAAAATGTGGGACCACTGATAAAATTCCAAAAGTGATGAATGAAAAATCACCAAAAACGAAATCTCCGACGACCGAATTGGAAAATTTCCTACAGAAAATGTCCAAAGTAAAAAATGTCGGATTAAAAAGTTCCCTAATTTAAACATGAAGAAAAGAATTTTCGATCAATATTATTAATTTCTTAAAAATACAATAATGAAATAATTTTATTAAATTATTGATTGAATTTAAAAGAATAATAATTATTTGTTTTTAATGCTATGTACATTACAAAACAAAATTTTTCACGCAGCAATATACATATTTTTTTAATCATTGTTTTTTTAATTTCAAATCATAATTTTTTAGACTTTAAACATTTAAAAAAAATGTATTCGATAAAAGTATTCGATATTGTATTTTCAATAAATAAATAATATTGAATGAACAACCATTTTTTCTATTGTTTTAATTCAGGAATTCTCTAGTTTGGATATTTTATAATTCAGCAATTTTCTGTGGGGAATTTGCGAATTCGGTAATATCTTACTGCCAGGAATTTTATTTTTCGCGATTTTTTCAATTCGAGAGTTTTATATTTCGGTGTTTTTATCATTTCCGTAATTTTATTATTCAGGAATTTTACAGTGTCGGGAATTTTATTTTTCGGTATTTTTCAGTTGCTTCTTCCGAAAAATAAAATTCCCATCACTTTAAAAATTCCCCAAATTCTGGACAATTTATGATATTACTGAATTTGAGAATTCCCGACCGAATTTTGTTGTTGTTGAAAAAGTGCATTGTATCCATTTTAAGTTATTTGTTTTTGCATAACATTTGTATACGATTATTGTTATTTAATATTAAGACAATAATTTAAAAAATTAAACATTAAACAAAGTTTCTATAATTAAAATATTTGATTATTGTATTTTTAATAAATAAGTAATATTGATTAAAACATTATTTTCTCAATTGCTTCAATTCGGGAATTTTCTAGTTTGTATCTTTTATAATTGGACAGCATTCGGCCTGGAATTGTATTATTCGGGAATTTTCAAATTCAATAATATTGTAAACTGTCCAGAATTTTATTATTCCATAGAAATTGCAGACCGCAAAAATAAAAAGTATTTTAAAATGATAAAAGATATTGCACTAAAAGTTTTATCAGTTTGAATATAAATGTAATACTATAGAGTAAAAAATTATAACTTATAAAAGAATATAAATTAGAAGAAATAATTTTTAAATTAGATGAGAATATATGAAACCGAAATAAAAAATATTTATGGCCTTTTATCTCTGGCATTTAATGAAGATAACCATGTTTTGCAAAGTTATAAATGTAACAAATTTTTTAATTGGGAATTTACTTTCAATTTAAATGGTTCATGTCCGAGCTAAGTTACCATAAGTGCGCATCGAGGGGCCTACTGAGATATAGATGCTATCTACGGTGTGCGGTGGGTAGAAGGGAACTAACAATTTTTGCCGGACGCGCCGTCTATATTTATCGCGGGTAACTAAGCCTGCACCGCATCTGCGTGTATAATATCTTTGCTGATACGTATGTCAGACCAAATATGTTTATTTGCATTTCAAGTGCAAACATTAGTTTTTGCATTATTGGTGCATAATGGTCGTGAGCGATTTTTGTTGTTTTGTCCCACTTTGAAAAATATAAACCTCATAAACAGCCCATTGACAACATTGCAAATTGCTTGCAGGCATGGACATAGGAAACACGGGACTAGGCATGCCATCCTAACTTGCGAGCGGGGTTGAATACACGGGAGGGGGGAGAATTCCATGCGTGGGGAGAGCCGCCATCTTACGATGTGCCACTTGATTATGCGCACGAGCATTTTTGCCGACAAACTGTACATGAAAATATAAACATGTGGGCGCTGCCATGTTTGTCACGGGACATAAAAAGGTGGCGGACCTCCCCCCTCATTGCATCACCCCCGCAATGGCATGCCTAGTTCCTTGTTTCCTATGTCCATGCTTGCAGGGTATGACGAGAGCACGGTCGGTATTTCTCCAAAATAGAAATTAAAAAAAAACCTTTTTTCACTATTCTAATTATTTAGAACCAGAGACAAATTCGTGCATGCCTTATATTTATCGTGCCAAATTTTTAACACGATATCTCATTCCGTGTGGACGTATGTTGGGAAAGAAAAATCGAAGATCAGGTTTGGTCACGTGACCCTCTCGTCACATGGCCTTAAAGAAAAAACTAAATGTTATCTAAAAAATTATTAATGAAAAACTTGAATGAGTCTATTTATTTTTTTTGTATAGCTTGCGTTGTTTGTCAAAAAATTAATCTTTTTAGTTTGATTCATTTACGAATAAACAAAAACTGCGCATCCTATAAAACAGTAATAATAAACACTTGTAGCCTTTTTTTTGGATAAACAAGTTTTCTTTGTAGCTTATGTCGTTAGTTCAAAAATTTAATTTATTTTTAATTTTTAATATTCTTTTTTACGACAAAAAACAAGAAGTACGCGTCCTATCGAAAAGTGATTGTTAAAAAATTTGTAGATCTTTTTAGGGCGCGTAATTTTAGTTAATTCAATTTATTCGTATCTTGCATAGTTTGACCAAAAAATGGGCTTTTTGGATTTTTCATTATTTTTCGTACGATAAAATTCTAAATTGTAGACCACATTAAAAAATTTGTTACGATAATTTTGTAGGGCTTTCAAAAATTAGCGTTCTTTTTCTCTCGACTTTTATTCATATTATGCGTTGTTTGGCTTAAAATGTTCATATTAGTTCGTTTTTTTTTTGGATTTTAAAAATGCTCTAATTCTGGTAATTTTCTTTTTAAAAGAAAAAAGTCATGAGAATAAATTGTCTGAGTTTCTGAGTACGATAAATAACCGTTCATAGAATTTTGAAATCCTGAAAAAAATTTGGTTTCAAAAAGTTAAGGTACGATCAAATTTTGGATTTGCAACTTTTCGACCAAATTAAAAAAATGTTTATGACCATCTTCTAGGGCTTTTAAAACTAAACGTTTTTCTTCTTATGACTTTTTTTCATATCATGCGTTGTTTGGCTTAAAATGTTCATTTTGGTTGTTTTTTTTGTTTTGGATTTTGAAAATGCTTTAACTCTGATCATTTTCTTTCGTCCAAATGAGAAAAGTTGTTATGATAATATTGTAGGGCTTTCAAAAATCAACGTTTTTCCTTCCTTGACTTTTTTCATATCATTCGTTTTTTGGCTTAAAATGTTTATTTTAGTTTGTTTTTTTTTTTGATTGTGAAAATGCTCGAACTCTAATAATTTAATTTTTACAGAAAAAAGTCGTTAGGATAAATTATTTAGGTTTCTGAGTACGATAAATAACTGTTCAAAGAATTTTGAAATCCTGAAAAAAATTTTGTTTCAAAAAGTTAAGATACGATCAAATTTTGAATTTTCAAATTTTCGACCATATTAAAAAGTTTGTTATGACCATCTTGTAGGGCTTTCAAAAATCAACGTTTTTCTTCTCTTGACTTTTTTTCATATCATGCGTTGTTTGGCTTCAAATATTCATTTTAGTTTGCTTTCTGGATTTTGAAAATGCTCTAATAAGTGATCATTTTCTTTTTATAGAAAAAAGTCATTCGGATAAATTGTTTGGGATTCTGAGTCCTATGAGTAACCGTTCATAGAATTTTGAAATCTTGAAAAAATGTGTTCTTAAAAATTTTGAAAACGTGCTCACTTTTTGAATTTTGATCCAAAATAGCTGGTTCACGAACTTGTTCTTTCTTTTTAGCCCTTAAAAAAGTGTGCCGAAGCGGAATCCAATCTGATCAATTTTTTGAAAGTTATCGTACCTACAGAATACAGACAGACAAACACCTTCGTAAAAATCGTTTTTTCTGACTCAGTGGGTCTCAAAACGTGAAGATTTTATGAAAACCGACAAAGTGAAATTTTACATAAAACCAATACCTTCTCATTAGATGAGAATGTAATAACGAATACGAGTATTATCTAAATAGCAAAAAAAATGTTAGGGATCTTGCAATCGCTATCACCATTTTCAGTTTTCAAACTCATTTCAACCTTGTTATTCAATATTTATTCGTTGCAAGTACGTAATAACATTATTCAATCTGAAAATATTTAACATCCGCAAATGAACCTCTGCATTTTAAGAGAAAAATTAATGCGGTTGGCATGCAATGCCTGCATGTGGTGTGCGGTAAAACGCCAATGGACAAAGTTAGTAAAGTAAGAATGCTTAGAAAATGTGGTATAGATGAGACACTATTTTTAAAGAGTGAAAGAAATTGATTGAAATGGTTTGAGCAGGTTAATAGAATGAAAGATAAACGACTGAAAAAACAAGTATATCAAGATAATGGTTGAAATGTGTAAATTTGGCCCTAATTCAAGAAAATATACAAAGCCATAAAAACAAAAGAACTTGCATGAAAAAATTCATGGAAGTGGAAGAAGCTAAAGAGGTATGGCAGTACAGGTAAGTGGAAACAAATAGTTTATAAGAAATGCACTATGAAGAGTATCAGTGACGTTAATGACGCCTGAAACAAAAGACAGTTCCCTTTGTTATCAAGTGAGTCACGTTTACCCCGAAAGGGATATGGCATAATGATATAATGATAGTAATAACCTAACATTTGTATATTCAAAACTAAAACCATCTATCGTGACCCATGCAAATATGCATGCGAAAGTGTACGAACGCAGAGTGCCATCATCTGTGGCTGAATTTGAATGATGTTCTTTAATTGGCTCTCGGCCATATTCGAAGTTCTTTCGCCACTTAGTGTGCAACTGTTTCAAGAAATAACTCGCGGACCGAACGAACGGAAAGGATACGCTACAACGTACCCTTATAGTATCCACATAGTATCCCTTCTGCATCATGCAAACAAAAACTCAACAACAAAAACAGAAATATGGGCATTTAACTTGTTGCAATTCAGATTCTACGTTAAATTTTCCATTAGAATGTCAAAGAGTAATTGCAATGGTTTTTTTTCAGCCTTAAAAATGTTAAAAAATGTCATAACTTCTGCTGAAGGCGACTTCAAGCGCATCCATAGTCGCTTAACTTGTATGCTGCTACTGAAAGAAGATGTGCTTGAAGTCGCCTTCAGCCTATGTTAATTACAGGTATTGAGTTTCTTTAACGCTGTAAAAAACTATTGCAGTTATTTCATGACCTTCTCACGGAAAACTTAACGTAGAATCCGAATTGCAATAAATTAAAGGTTCATCTTACTGCTTTTTTAATAATTTTTCGTTGCATTATATGAAAGGGATACTATATGTGGATACTAGGGTACGCTGTAGCGTATTCTTACCGTTCATTCGATCCGCAAGAGTATCATTAAAGAAACAGCTATATCATACTCCACTTACAAAAATGATTTGATCCATAAATTTAAAAATTTGAAACGACTTTTTATGTAATTTAATAAATAAGATGACTTTGTTAGAGAATATTTTTCTTATGATCTTTCTTATGAGTATTTATGTGCATGCAACGATAAATGTATCATACTATATAATTCACATTGATTGTTGTACAGAGCAATGTAAAATACTGGATTCAGTGTCAAAATAACACTTTTTTATTAATGAAATATTTAGGAATGTTAATGGCTTTCTTATTTTATGTTATTGCATGGTCTTGGCATGAAGAAAGGTAAATGTATCAAAGAGGAACCATCTGGATAGGAAGAAACTGAATGAGCCGCGTGGCCCGTGGCACAGGGAATCCCGGCGACACCCGCGAAGTAAGACGAGAGTCGAGATGGCCTCGAGATTAGATTTTAACGTCGCTTTGCTTTGGGTGTGTCTTTGTCGCGCGATGGCATCCGGAATTCAAGAACCAGCTTCTGTTCTCATACCGATACATTTCTAGATAGTCAGATATACTACAGGACATCATATGTATTATGTATATGTATGGATACCTGCCAGCTTCTGACGAACGACTCTTTCCCAACGAACAGAGATTCACTCCGATTTGAAGAAAAGATTTCATAGACCCTAATGAATTCGTTAAATAATTCTGAGACTAATTCAAAGTGACTCCTACATGAAAAAACATAACCGATCTACAATTTTAAAACTTCCTGTTTCTCTTACTAAACTCAAAAGCACAATTCCATTCAAACACTAGCACTCCAGTCTTGACATTTTAAATTAAAATATTTCCTCGATTAAGAAACATTTTCTTAAACAAGGAAATATTTAATCATTAATATATAAATAAAATAATAAGTTCGAACCGCTGTTATTATAAGAGGATGTTGTCAGTTAAAAAACATTTCTTTAAAATTAAATATGATCTATATTCAAAGAAGTCTGAAAGAATTTTGCGATCATCAACTTCGTATAATTTATATTCCAGTAAAATAAGAGGTATTTAAGAGATTTAAGAGGATTTTGCAGTGCAATATCGACAAAAGAATAAAATCCCCTATTTTACGCGATGAAATATGTTTTAACCCACTATTCTCTAATCCCGGTTATTTTCAGAAACAACTATAAAACTGTCACGGATGACTTTTGTCGAAAGGATAAACTTTTGCACATCAATAATTATGAGAACAATGTATAAAGCGTAGGAAATCGGAAGAGGAAATCGCGCGTCCGAACACCATTATGGCCGCTTGCTACCTATATACGTTTGCAATCAGGTACCTCCCGATACGATGCACCCATACATATATCGGCTGCATTTTACGATTTGCAACGACCTATACAGATGCAGTATCACGCGCGCATGCAGGCACGAAGGTTCGCGCAAAGGGCGTTAATGATCGTGACCAATTTGTTTTCTGCATAAACGTTTTCTCGTGCCTATACAATGCCTCTACTTCGCACACCTTTGTTATTTCCCAACGCGCAATGCTGTTTGGAATTTCGCGCACTTAATGTACTTATGCCAATTTAGGTGTGTATTTACAGACGTCTTTACGAATGCATTGCTGATTCGCTATGATAAATCGACAACTGGAATGATGTATTGACTTTGGAATGATTTCTTAGATGTTTTCTAAAACAACAAAAATTATTTACTCTCTGGAACCTCTACTTACTTTAAAAAAAGTTTCGAGGCTCTATTTTTAAATTTCTTTCTATACCCAATATTATATAACACGGTAAGTCTGTAGGTATCAGTTTTGCTGTAACGGTATTCAACACAGACGAAAATCTGTATTAATGTAAAGAAAAAAAAGACTTTCACATTCTTGGATCATTTTGTCGCAGATTTTATTTGATACCTTTATGCTTAGTGTAAAATAAACAACGTGCAAAAATAAGGCTTTTCAACAATATTTTCCTTAAATCACTGAACACGCTACTCCCTCCACACCACTCATAATTCCACCAACTACTCTCTAGCCTCCGCCTCACTCTACCTAACATCCGCCCTTTTCCACTCTTTACACCTAAACAATCCTTCATCATCCTCTTGCCCTATCGCTCTGTCTCATATGTTCGTCCCACACCCTCGTGCATTCATACTCTTTTTATCTCCCCAAATCACCCCGTTCCACACATTCGTCGTTAATCCCTTTTACTTTTGACATTTCCTATAAACCCCTTTTAATCGCTACCACACCCCACTTCGTCATCATACCTTTTCTTCTTGTCATCTCCTTTAAGCCCTTGCGCTCTCTGCCCCACTCATCATCCCTCAACTTGCTCTCAATTCTTCTTCTCATCCTATTTACCCTGTTCCTCTCATAACTACCCTATCCCATCCTACTAACCCTAGCCAACGAAACGAATATCCACCTTTTCCAATCCAACCCTACTGATCCTCTTTTCTTTATCCATAACCCCCCTCCATATCATACTCATCTATTTGGCCCATCACCCAATTACAATCTTCCTTTTAACTCTATCTTCAATCCATCAACCACCTGCCCCTCCCTACTCCACATCATCCTTCCATTCAATCTCCCTCCCTCTCACCCTAACCACACTCTCTCTCCCTGATTTTCTCACATCCCATTGTCTTGATCTTCCTAATCCTCCCATATTCCATCCTATCCTCAAACCCTTACGTAACATTCAATTTTCTCACTCATACTGTTTGAAATTACTTCAAGAAGCTGATCTCAATCACCCATTGAGAAAGGTTTTGCTAGCGAAAGAAACACATATTTTAGTATATTACCTCATTAAGCCTTTCTCTTCTAAATTTCTCTGGCCTTAAATTCCTGATTTCCTTCTTTTCATTCTTTCTACATTACCCTTATTCTAGCTTCTCATTGCCTGCTCTTGTATATAACTCGTACCAAGTAGTCTTCTTTCTCCCTCTCCCATTTAATATTAATAAATCACTTTTTTTATCTATAAAACTTTAAAAGCATCCTATTTTCTATGACAAAGTATTTAAATTTTATAATTATTAATTTATTTATTTATAACAATATTAACATGACTGTGATTACAATTATCCGAGCGAAAAGATCACTTACTTTCGTATAAACCTGTACCAATAGCAGATTCCTAAAAAGTTGTTTATGACAATTATCAAATACATTATTAGTCCAACCCCTTAGTTAGTGAAGGATAAATAAAAGCTTGTGTCAACATAAACAAAGGAAAAAATAATGTTTTACACGAACGAATTTCACTAGGAAAATGATGCCCGGGAAAAGCTTGCCCGGGAAAAGCTTGCCCGATGAACAAGAATGGCCTACACGGGGAAGACTTGCACGTCGATGTCACATTATCATGGTCTTAATATTAAACTTAGGAAGTGATACGCTGGGATGGCTTGCCCAGGGAAGATTTGCCCGCGGATTTCACATTGTCGTGGTCCTTATATTTGAATGGGGAAGTGATTCCCGGCCAAGAGATTCATGTCGATGCTACACTGTCGTAGTATTTATATTTTACTAAGAAAATGATGTCCGGGGATGGCTTGCGCGGGGAAGACTTGCCCGTCGGTGTCGTAGTATGATGGCACAGTTGGTCATGTAAAATCTGTGCGCGTGCACAGTGAGACCATTTCAATCTGCGCACGTGCACAGTTGGGCAAGTGACATCTGTACACGTCCAAGTTCACAGGAGCCTATCTGCGCAAGTTTAAATTTTGACTTCCACATATGTCACACGGTCAACTATGCACATACATAGATGGCACTTGGATAACTGTGAATGTTTAAATTTCGACGTGCTCAGTTGTCACTTGGACAACCGTGCACGTGTAGACATGGTACTTAGACAAATGTGCACGTTTAAATTTCAAGATCTACAGTTGTCACTTGGACAACTGCGCATGCACTTGGGCAACTTTGCACGTGCACAGTTCTCTGTCGACACGTGCAAAGTTGTCCGTGTGGTCATCGACGTCCACAGTTGGGCACGCGCAAAATTGTTACGTGCAAAATAGACCCCATCCTCCTTTCCTCGTGTTTTAAAAATACTTTTCTTCAGATACTCTAGGGCTGCCCAATATTCATTCTGAATATCAAACTTCAGCAGAAATAGTGTAGGAACTAGGAGGGGTAAAGGGCGGGCAATATTTTTTTAAGTTACAGGACATTATTTTAAAGCACATCTCCTTTTTTTAATAAAGGGCCTTGGAATGCATCATGTAAAAATTTGGCTTCGGCCACAAATGATGAGTTTAAAAATATTTAATGGGACATCAAAAATAGCCTGAGAAGTTTCGAGTTCCAGGACTCTCTGACTCTCTCTCTCCCTCTCTCTCTCTCTCTCTCTCTCTCGCTCGCTCTCTCTTTCCATTATGAAAGGTTATGGCACTAGGTCAGGATGTAACCATTTCCAGACCCTTTACCTTTGCTAAACTTCTGTCGATTTCAGGCTCTTCACGCATTCGCGGCTTCGTTAATAAGGGGCTTCAGCGCCGCCTGAGTCAATGAAGGAAATCGTAAAAACCGGGGCAACGCCGTAAAACTGTTTATTTTTATTTATTTGCGAGCATCGATTTCCGTCGCGTTGCGTAAGACGGTCGGCGGTGTTGAGCGTAAAGCTCCAAGTGATAATGATAATGATAATAATCTTTATCCGAACCACGAACAAAGCAGACCACCAGCTATGTCTACAAAGAAGCAAAAGACCGATACTGGAGCGGACGCACTAAAATGTGGAAAACCACGAGAGAGGGAGAAAGAGACGATGGTAGTAAAAATAAAAAATAAATGTCCTTTCTCTTATACTGCTTTCCTGTAAGCGAGGGTTGCAAATTGATAATCGATCATCGATGAGAAAGAAAAAATGGGAAGAAAATCGTTAGAGACGTTAACTTGAAGGAAATAGGAAGATTATTTAATTTCGTTTTGGAAAGTGAAATTTATATTCAGAAAATAAGCTCAACAATCTTATAAAGTATAATAAGCAAACAAAATCATTCAAGTTTTCCTACAATTTTATGACAAATTTTTATTATTTAACAAAATCTCAAATCAAAAAAATATCGAAAAAATTACATCGACATAAATTTAAGTTGATTAACACATACATATTTTCAATGAAGGATAATAAACTCTTATATATTGCGGCTACTGAATGTTTAGCTTGATTTGCAAAAGAATTGAGAAAAATATATAATAATATAATAATATATAAATATATATATTTAGTCGATCCGAGCGTTACATCACAGTCTAGCCACTGGACAGTTAGCCTGTTGCGCGCCAATGTCGACTCAAGGTGAACTAGACAGAAACAGTACAGCGCCACGTAATTTTTCAACACGGAACATAAAAAGCAAGAAAATTGGCGTTACGATTACTAGGAAAAAGGTTACTATTACTGGGATGTTTACCTTGCACGTGATGATGCAGCTGCTATTTTTCTTTACTGAAATGTGTTCTGAATTGTTGTATTTTTAAAATTGATAAAATTATTGTCCTTTCACGTGAGTAAACCGTTTTTCGTACTTAGTTTCATATTGGCCAAAACACTACTTAGATCGCTTTTTGACAAACAGTTCCAATTAGAAGCACTGTAAGTTGTAAAAAGGAGAAGTTAAATGTAATATTTCGGTATGCCGTGATCTAAATAATTAAAACATTACAAATACTCAGTGCTAGAAATTACTTAAAATCCTGAAATTCTAAAACTAACACAATTGAAACTCAACATTTTAAATCAAAACTGTTCATAAAATAACATTTTTTAATGCGAAATGTTGAGCAAGAATGATGAAATTCGACAAATTTCAATTAAAAATTATCTCTTTCAGAAAATACATAATAAATATAAGGAATTTATATATTATGTAAGCTTACTCATGTAATTTTATCATGTATTTTATTTATTTTGTATATATATATATTATT
>NC_046659.1:52962210-52974808 GCF_010883055.1 Belonocnema kinseyi | reverse complement strand
ATTAATAAAAAATAATTTAAACTGTGTAAGAACTGTGTACTGTATTATCCCACAGATACTATATGTGTTAAAAGTAATTCAGTTGAAAATGACTTATGTCATCATTTTTCCTAATTTCAAACTCGGTAGTTTTATCTTTTAATTTGCAGTTTGCGATTTTGTAAGAAACATTTTAGATAGTGAGTTAATAGTTCGATAAGGGATTGGCTTCCGCTTTTACCCTGGTTCATTATCTAAAACTTTGACTGTAAAATTCGCTTGAATAAGCTTTGAATGGAAATTCGTTACATCATCACCTTGAACTAAAATCTTTCTCTAAAGAAAAAAGTACCATTTCAGCGTAAATCTGAGATTCTAAAGTAGAAAGAAGGAAGTTTATTACAACTTACGAATAATTGTTAAAACTAACAGTAATAGTTTCAAAGACGAAATTAAAACATGAAATTTGAAATACGATTATTTGAGAATGAGACTCATTAGTTTTGATCTTATTCTTTTAGCAAACTTCGGAATTGCAAAATTATAATTTTTAACCCCTATAAAATATTAAATTTTCCATTGAGGTCTAAAACGGCAGGTGCTTGAAATGATTATGAGACAACTCATTTCAAATCCTATACATTTTGAACGTCACAACATTGTGACAGGTGATTGGTTGATTCCATTCAGGCCTATCAGGTATATGATTCCTATCCAGATTGACCAATCACTCGCCATGGCATAATTTTTGCCGACACAAGTGTTGATTTGTAAAAAAAAAAATTATTATAGCTTATTATATTATTACATTTAAGTTTCAAGTAAGAAGTTTTTTAGTTTCTGTTTTATAATTGATCAAAAGTAAAAAAAGGGATTATTATACATCACTATTTATCTCAAACAGATTATTTTAAGGTAATGAATTCTATCATTCTAATTTTGTATTGTTTCCCTCTGTTTATATTGAAGCTCCTGTGTTTCCACCCGTGCAGAAATGTGATCATGGCCAAAAACAGCGCCCAGACTTGGCATTACTAGGCAACGAAAAATCTGCCCAGGAGACGATTATATTGCCATACTTGATCGCCCAGCTTGACCCAGGTATGGTCCAGGCTTGGCCCTAGATTATTTTCGATTCCATTCCATTCTTTATTTTCTTAATTAAAAGTCGAAATTAAGCAAAAATATTTTCGATTTAAATGTAGAGTTGACATGATAATTTTAATTTTCCCTTACAAGATTTTAATATTTACACTTTATCATTCAACGAAAAAATGTTCTAAACGTGAGGTTAGAATTCACGTGCAATCGCGATGTTAAAATATTATTTATAACGAATAAAAGTACTTACTTGCACTCTTAGCGCCTAAGTATGGGAAACTGCTGATTGCTCGATGACCCCGGACTCTAGAGTGCTTTTTATTTTAGGCATTTTTATCAAGTTTATTTCAATGATTGCCACTTTGTAAAGTTTGACATTCGACACTTGCAAGTATCATGTGAGCAAATAGTATAAAACTACGCCATCTGTTGTCAATTTTAGGAACTTTGACACTAACCGGGCCCAAGCTCGAGCCATTGCAAAATCTAAGCTAGGCCCAGGCTAGGGGCCCGCAGACTGATCCAAGTTTGGAACCGGGAAGAAACTTGGCGATTTCTGCACGGACACTCGTTAGAATTATTTTATTTTTTAACTTTATTCTTAAGTTATATGCATTTATTAATTTTACAATTTTATAAATTCAAAACATTTCAAATTGAAAATATTTTAATTACAATTAAACAGTTTCAAACTGAAGATGATCAAAACTGTAATTTTCATTTAAAATGTTTAAACTTGATTGAATATTTATACATTTGATATTAACTATTTGACTATTTATTAACTTTAAATTGGCAGCTTTCAAAATTGCAATTTTCAATTTAAAGAAAGGCCTTGAAAATTACATTATTTTAAACTAAGTCATTTTTATTTTTGAAAGGTTCCAAATTAAATATTTCAAACACAATGCCTTTCAGCTTAAAATTTTTGTATATAAGAGGCTTAAGATTGTTAATTTTAATCATACTATACAATCATATTACTTCTGAAATCTTTTCAAAAACCTTGTGACTTCTCAGAAATTGTTGCATAATTTTCAACCATTTTTTGATATATTCTATGATATATCTTTGAAAAAATTAAAATTGCTACAATTTTAAATTAGATGATGATCCTTGAGATTTTTACACTAACATTATTGATTGTCTTTATGGTAGAAACCTGATTCCTTTTTTGTATTTATGAATTCTTACCAGCGCAGAATAAAAAATTAAATAATTTCTATATGAGAAAGAAATTGTCATTGAATCAAAATAATATTAGTCTGAATGCGGACGATATAATATTTTGATGATCTAAGAAAATTGTTTTTGTCTAAAAAAAATGTATTTAGAACAATGTCTTCTTTATTGAGTTCTTCTCACTCAGTGTATAAAGTTTTACAGACGTATACTTAGAAATTTAATTGTTTCTTCCGCAAATGCTTCTTCTATTTTGAATTATCAAATAACATTCAATTTCTTCCTTTGAATATTATAAATTAATGTTATTATTGATCCACATTTTTTAAATTGTTATTTTCAAACTCTGGTAATATTCCGTTTGCACGCACTTAATTTTAATTTCTAAATAATATACAATAAACGAACCATAAGAATAATTGTTTAAATGTCATAGCTCCTCCAATGCTGATTCGCATCCCCTTATAGCTTATATGAAATGGTTTCATTACACGTCGGGGTAAATATAAACACTCAAACCGTACGCTTTATCGGAAAATCGCGACGTTTATTTGACAAGCATTCGGTTACTTCGATAAAATGTACACAGTCAACGTATCCGAAATAGATTGGAGTTTTAAAAGTAATCTATAATATAAGTAATTGTACAACAAGCTTGATTATATTTTTTAATCTGCCAATTGATTAATCCATCTGTTATAAATATTTTAATTAATGTGTAAATGTTTCTTGCAAATTTGTTCGTTTATTGAAAAAATACTTGAAAGTTTCTCTCAACTTTATTACAGAGACAAAAAAGCTCCATAATACCCGCACTGCATTTTTTCTTTTCAACTTCTATTATTACACGCGACTCCCTTTTGCAACATTCAACCATTCTGAACTCTGACGGCCTCTGATGTCCACACTAAAGATTTTCCTTTTGTAATGATTTATCTACCACTCAGGTATAAATTATAAAACCTATAATTATCTGCGTTAAAAGTTCAATTTAATCCTCTTCAAATTACGGCATCCATTACCAGTGGCGTACCACTTTCTGTGACTCCCCTTCAATTAAAATTAGAAGGCAAATAAAATAAATAACAATGAGTAAAAAATAAAGGAAAAACTTTAGTGATTGAAAATAATTCTCGAATAAATAGTCTTATGTGAATTCAAAGATATTATGCAAAAAGGTAAAAAAAAAGTTTATCTACACCTACTGAAAATCTTGATCTGTTCTGTTTTAAAAAACGCATTAGCAATTGTTCTTGTTAAATTGTTTCCGTATTTTTTTCAGATGTATTTTTATTATGAAGTTTCAGTATGCGTTATTTATGGATCTTGAGCGAGCAGGTCTCCGATCGTCAGAGCCCGATATGTCACTTCCTCCGAACCTATTTGTCATCAACGAACCTGACCACAAAGCTATTACTTTTTTTCTGGACAAGAGAACAGCATGAAAAAAAGAGGTGGCTCACAAGTAGGACAAACTTCAGTCAGTGACTAAATTGGTTCACCACGTACGCTTATCAAAAATAAATAACAGACAGTAATAAAAATTTTCTGTACCGAAATTTTTTCATTGTCACTGTTTTCTTCTAATAAATAATAAAAATATATTACATAATATTCAACATTAAATAATCAAAACATCACGTGAAAACTCCATTCCTCCCGTGTATCAGACATATGAATGAAGTTAACGAATAATTTATTATTTAATGAACGAATTTAATTAAAAATGATCAGTTTCAGCTCTTAGCTCTCAGCTTTTACAGAATAGACCAGTAAAATAGACCAGTATAGCCATGAAATTTTATATTTAAAAATTTTTGACCTGAGGACTTTCTTCAAAATAAATATGAGATTTAACATGTCCCGAAAAGACCATCATTTTTTTCGAATTTTGCGATGAACCCTTGGAAACCCTTTGAATCTTCTTGAAATGTTTTAGAATATGTTGAAAGCACTTGAAATATTTAGAAAATTGTATTTTTTTGTATTTTATTTCAAACTGTATTGAAGAAAATTATTAAATCATGAATCCTTGGAGAATATCGAGAAATCCCTAAAAATCTTTTGAAATATCTAGTTAATCTCTGCAATCCGGTAAAATCTGTTGCAACCTTATTAAAATTACTTTAAGCTTCGAAAAATTTAATAAAATTCTTTGAAATTGTTAAATCCCGCAACATCTTTTACAATTCATTTAAATCTTTTGAACCATTTTCAAACCTTCAAAATCTGAAAAAATTGTTGAAATTGTTGGTATGCTACTTCCTTCAAATTCCTTAGAATCTTCTGAATTTTTTTTATTTTTAAAATCAGCTGTAACCCTTTTAAAATCTCTTGATATCTTCTAAATCTTGTTAAATACTTTTTAACCCATTGAAATCTTCTAAATTCTTTGAAATCGAGTTTATTTTCAAAAAAGAATCTGTGGAGACCCGAAAGGGTTTCTTCGGAGAACACTTGAATAGAACAATATAAAGCCCGCGTGGAAAAAAGTCCTGGCAGTCTGGTTACAGGTATGGCCCAGTTCTAGATTTATCTAGCAGACTTTCTAGTCTGGAAGATCTGATCTGGCCCAGGTCTGATGCTAGTCTGGCCCAGGTCTGATCTTATCTAGACAGTCTAGTTTGGAAGGTCGGGTCTGTCCTAAGACTGGCGCGGATCAGCGAGCCAAGAATAAAAAAAAGTTATAAGTTCGATGAGCACAATATCACAATTCATACAATATCATTCACAATAACAAAGCAAGACTTTTTTCTAACAGCTTGACAGTCTGATCTGGTCCACATGGAGAAAACGATATCTCACAATGATGTCGCAAAAACTCTGTATTGAAATAAAGCCCAATATGATAACGTTCAAGCAGGTTCCGGAGCTTTTTAGGATATTATAATGCACTAAGATCGCTTGGCCACTACTAAAACCCTCGTATATATAATACAAAAAATAATAATATAATGTAAAATCTTGCAATGTACGATATCACGATTATACGCTATTATAATGTGACAATTGCGATATATAGCGCAGGAATTACGTTATATATGGCAATTCGTGCAATATCGTTTTCTACGTGCAGGTTGGACATACTACGAAAAAGTTACAAGGTGTCCATAAAGAAACATTTTTAACTGAAGATGCTTATAGCGAAAGTTATGTGTTGACTCTAACCTCTCTGATACACTGCTAGTTTTTGGCGACCATGTGTCACAAACTTTTAGCCAGCCAATAACTCGAGGCTGAATAGCCCATCCCTAATGGCTAACCATACGACCCGGCCTAAGACTAGCCAGAAAAAACGTTAAACTTTTGATCCGGCCCAGGCCAGACCATCTGGCCAGCTCCAGAGCTGGAAACGAGACGGTCCTGTATGGGCCAGGCCAGCGACAAAACATTTTTCCACATGGGAAGCGCATTTACAAACTAACCGTTTGCAAAATGGGGTTGGTATATGTAAGGGAGTTACAGAATTCGCCGGTAAAGCAAACTGTGGCCTATGAATACGCCTTTATGTTTGCAAGTTTGCTATATAACCTGTAAATGATATTTATCAAGTAATTATATCTATTTTAATTGCGATAATATTATGTACTTAAATTCTCTTCATGAAATTATGACCGTCAGAGTTCTATTACATGTGTATTTGAACGTAAAAGTTATGTTATTAACTAGATAAAATTTCTTAGTGGGCAAAGCGAAAAATAGGTTCTTCGGAAAAAGTCTCTATTAAAATTAGATTCATTTGGAGGTCAAGTTGAAGGCTCCTTTAGAACAAATTCATCGTTTTGAGCTCCTTTTCAGCAAGGGGTTTCTTTTTTGTTGCAGCTCAGGAATCAAAAATTGCCTCTAATAAAACCCCACTCCCAGGGGGAAAGTCGGATCTTAGCCGGAGTTCACGACCGGCGCAGTACCACGCCAGTTGTAATTCAGAATAAATACCAGCACTGTCTGTTAGTACTGTGCGAACCATCGGCATAGTACTGCTTTACTACTGGCTCAGTACTGACTGTCATTACTGGTAGAATACTGGCGCAGGAATTGGCGCCATACTGGTTCACAACTGGCCCATTACTGACCGTCACCTTTGGTGAAATATCGGCACAGAAGTTCCGTCAACCGTTGGCGTGATACTGGAAATCTACTGGTGCGTATTACTGATACATATTACTGGTAACATACTGACACAAGAGTTCAACCAATGTTTGGCATTATACTGGTTTACAACTGCCCCCGTACTGACATTTATTACTGGTGTAATATCGACACGGGTGTTCCGCCAACGGTTGGCGTGATACTGATATACTACGTTTGCAGTACTGATACGTATTAGTGGTAAAATACTGAAACAAGAGTTCAACGAACGGTTGGCATCATACTGGTTTACAACTGGCCCAATACTGACCGTCACCACTGGTGCAATATCGGCACAGGAGTTACGCCAACGGTTGGCATGATACTGGGTCGACTACTGACGCACTGCTGATACGGATTATTGGTAAAAACTGAATTAAAAGTTTAGCAATGGTTGGCATCATACTGGCGTTCCACTGGCTGAGGAGTGATATACGTTACTGGTGAAATACTGGCACCAGCGTTTCCCCTGCGATTGAAGTAGCAGTGGCCACATACCAACGTCAAGTGCTGATTGACAACCAACATAAGAGTTCAACGAGTGGTTGTCGTGATACTGAGTCTATAACTGACGCAGTACTGATACGTATTACTGATCAAATACTGACACAAGCGTTGAAACAACGGTTGGCATCATACTGGTGTACTACTGGCTTAGGAGTGGTATACATATCTGGTGAAATATTGGTACGGGCGTTTCGCCAGCGTTTGGCGTATTTTTTTGTAATTGTCACTAATTGTATTTAAAATTAGAATTCAAACAATGTTTTTTTTAACGAAAAATCGTATTTTTAATGTGATTTTTCAAAACAGAACAGTTACTCATGTTTCCAGGTGGAAATGTCGGTAGTGTGCCGGAGTTCACTACTGGCGCAGTACTGCCCACCAGTACAGGCAGCCGGTGGTTCACCCAGTATGGCAGAACGTTGGCTGAACGACCGGGACGGTACTATGCCAGTAGTACAAAATAGACTTAAAAAAAATACGTCTATAAATGTTGTCAGTAAAACACTTAAAAAGCAAAACGTTACACGAAGGTTTAAAGAAAATTGTTATTAAAAAAATTGTTGCGCAATGTGGTCAAATTTCTAAGTTCCGTCGATACAAATATTAAATGCTCATTATATGTCATTATCAGAAATTTTAAAATGGTCTAAAACGCGAAAAAATAAAATATTACACGAAGAAAAATTGTAGTCGATTTAAATAATTTATTTTTAAATTATTTTATTTATATTTCCGTGAACAGTTAGTTTATTTTATATATATTTGATGTCGTATGATGATAAAAAAGATTATCGAGAAAAAAGAGTTGAAAAATTGTTGTTTTAACTTTTCTGAACTGTAGCTTATGAGGATGGCTTTTTCATAGAGTTTGAACTTGTCAATTTTTTTTTTAAATACCTTTTTTGTTATATCTTTAGAATATGGAAATAGTGGGTGTTAAAATCAAACAAACAGTTTGAAAATTATATTTTTGTAATTATAAATAATATTCGGACAGTATGCAGTCGTATGCTGATGAATGGATGGTCTTTAAAACAATTAAATCATTTTTAATCATTTTTAAAATTAACTCCGGCATTTTCGTACGCCAGCTGTTTGCCAGTACTGCCCCAGTACTGACAGTCAGTACTGCAACAGTACTGACAGGCCAGTACTGGCATAGTACAGGCCCAGTATAAACAGCCAGTCCTGGAACTCCGACGGGCAGTACTAGGACAGTACTGGGCCAGAGGTAGTGTTTCTGTCTGGGATACCTTCGTTATCACTTGGAGCCTGACCATTACCTGCCCAGTACTAATCTGTAGTAGTGGCCCAGTGGTGAACTTCAGTGCTGGCCCAGTACTACAGGTCAGTACCTCGCCGAGTTTGCAGTATTGGTTGAGCCAGTACTGGGCCAGTACTAACAGAGGGTACCACACGAGTACCAAATGTAAGTACTAGCCCAGTACTGGCTAAATCTACAAGTCAGCACAGAACATTGTTATCATTAGGGGTTTTACCGGTATAAAGCCAGTAGTCCTGCCAATATTCTAGCAGTACCGCGCCAGTACCCAACTCCGACCGGCGGTATTGGCGGGATACTCCGCCGGTGTTAAATTTCCCCCTGGGCTTTTTTCTGTGACAAACAAAAGGTCAAGTGTAGTACATTTGTCAATTAAATACGTACGAATAATTAACACTTGTCATTAGATGGTCAAATTTCATCACAAGGGGTCATTGCTGAGTAATTTATAATAACAATTATTATTGTCCATAGTTATAAAATTAACAAATTATTTATTTACTTTCATTAATCCAAGTCAAAAGTTCTTCCCGTCTCTAAATTTATGCATTTAAGTGGAAACAAGTAAACAAATGCTGTTCTGTCCCAAACTATTTGCATACAGTTACACTCATTCGTTTATAACGAAAATAGTAAATATGTCAAATTCTTCAGTGAAATAGGAAATGTTCGATCTCAGGTTAGAAGGTTTTCCTTTTATTCACGAGAAAAAACATTCTGCCATACTTCGCCTTTCAGAATAGAATCAGCCATTTTCCATTTCTTGGAGAATGTCATTTAGAGGGGCTATTTCTCAAAATCGATATCTCTAAAGAGGAACTACCAATCTTTGAATATACTGCCTCCTTTTCGCTTCCACTTGATGCTCCTTGAAAGCAATCATGTCCCACTGAAAAAATAAAAATTCATAGAGTCGGAATTTCGAATCACCGAGTCGAATTGCCCAAGTTAAAGGAAAAAGGATAAGGACGAAGGTGAAGAAGAAAAGAAGCGGAAGAGGAAAGGATGTGAAAGATCGGCTGCGGGATGGTTCGCAGGACCCTTCGCCTTCGGTAGTAGCAGAGACGGTAGGACGATTTCTACGTGGGCCGTCCTCCTCTTCCCCCTTCCACTTTCTTTCTCCTTATCCCTCTTGTTCTCCACAGCCGTATGCCTCTCTTTAAAAAAATGATTCTATTCCTTTTTTTCTTGCTCCTTCGCTTCCTTTTTTCTCTACCGGTCCGGCGCTTCTCATTTCGTAGCCTACCAAACCAAAGCCGAGGCAAAGCAAACCAAAGCAAACCGAACGAAACGAAACGAAACGAGCGCTCTCGGTTCTCTTATTCGATCTTCGCTCCTCCTCCACCTCCTCCACCACCTCTTACTTCTCCACCACCTTCTCAACGAGCTAAGCCTCCTCCTCTTTCACCGTCACACTCACTCTATCTCTCTTTTTCTCCCGTACTCTCTTTACTGGTGGCTTTTCATCTCTCTCCTACTCTCGCCGTTCTCGATTTTCCTCTTTCTCACTCCGCTCGTGTATAACACGGCGATGGCTCCATCTCGTTCTAATTCTATCTCGCGGCTTGCCTTTCTCTCTCGGTCGAACAACCTATCAACTCGGAGGGTAGACGTCTGTTCCGGACGACGCGATTCTCTCATCCCATCGACCCACGTTCTTACACCGATATGGCCTGTAGCCTTCTCGCTGTGGTCGTATGGCGCAATACATGCGAGCGAAAATATAACGGGTGGGCAGATAAAATAGATTGCTAGGTGCATTTTTGTATTTTCTGAAGAACCAAAAGGAGATTTTAAAGTTATAGGTGCACTTTTGACGGGGAGAATTTATTTTCTTTTGTTGATAGCATTTCTAAATTAACGCAAAAATAATCTCCAATTTGGTAGACTGGGCAAAACGCATATTAACCACTGGGCGACTAATCTAGATATTAAAATTTAATAGCCTGGTATAGTCATTCTTAATATTATTTTTTCTCAGTAATTTTTTGAACTGGAGATTACAATTCCATAAAAAAAAAGTTGTAAGCCAATTCATGACGGCGTGATCACTTCCTCATCGAGTTAAAAAAGCCAGCTTTCACTCTAAACCTGAATCAGTGAAAATTTCATTTGAAGTTCAGTCATATTTCACTAATTTATCATCCATAGGTTCTCAGAGCAATTTCTTTGCGATTCAGTTTGAGAACATCTTTTCTAAATTTGAATAAATTAAAATTCACAATGGAAAATAAGCTTGCTAAATTAAAGGGATTTTTGGTAAAGATATGGATAGCATAACTTTTCTCTACTATTTTCAGAATTTTCAACCTGTTCCATTTGAAATCATGCAAAGGTCCTAATTAGGGTGTCAGAATTTTTTGAGAATTCGTAGCTTAACTTCATTAGCTCAGTCCTAAAGAATTGGTCGTTGTTGCTAAATGATAAAATAAATTCCCCTTTATTTTCCTTGTAAAATGCTACTACAATATCGATTTCAATTCGGGCACCCTAAAAGCCGGACCTTTTTACATGTGATTCAAAATGGAATCTATCCTTCAGTAATTTTACAGATTTGTGGATATGCTCTGTAAAATTCAGTCCTTTTCTGTCGTCCAAAGTAAAAAGATACATATAAATGACATTGTAATTCATGTCAACTTTCTGATTTTCAAGTATAATAACCCTATAAACCGCAAAGTCACTTACGTATCTTTTTATCTTGGATGAAAGTTTTCTTCCAGTTTCACATTTTGAAGATATATTAACATGACAGTGAAGTTTAGTAACAGTACAGAAAATTCTGTATATTCAGTAGGGCAAAGGTTTCTACATAAAAAGGTAGATTTTTTCTTTGTCTTGACTATGGGAATCAGTTATATGTGCGTTTGGCTACATCATTTAGTGATTATATTTACTGAATTCCCAATCTTACTGATCTTTCAGTTATTGAAATTTCAGTGACTTTCAGTGATCTTTACATTTATTTCATATTGTCTGGCAAGATAAACGTATTTTTATTATTTTTATTATTAAATTGCAGTTACGGTTTGTGTGCTGTAATCTTGATTATATTTGAGAAAACCGCATATTTTCTGAAAAAGTTATAAGAAATATCGTGGAAACAGGTGGCTAAATGAGGTATAAATGACTAAAAATTACATGAAAAGGGATTCACTTTGTGTATATTAGGATAAATGTATTCAAAAATCTAAAAAATTAACAAACTCGTACAGTTGCGTAGCCAGGATTTGATAAAGAGAGGGGCTTCGAAGTCCTAATAGAAAGTATGTTACTACTTACAGGGAAAGGGGCATTAAATTTATACTCTTTAATTTGATTAATTGAAAGTCCCCTCAAAGTGCCCAAAAATGTGGTAGCACAGAAAAAACTGAAGTTAAATTTTGTTGCATGTAAAATTTCCCGCTGTTAAAGTTTACATGCTATTTGGCGAAAGTTTATCCTACGATGGAATAAAAGCTGTCGTCTGCTACGGCGTCCTTAGCAGCAATAGCAAAATGGCAATGTATGAGTGAATTCGAGTTATAAATCGGGACACCAGATTTAAAACGACACAGAAAAAACAAAAGTTAAAATTTGTTGCAGAGAAGACTTGCAACGGTTATAAATTAAAAATATTTCGGCAAAAGTTTCACCGAGGTTAGGAGAATAATTCTGATCTCGTCTACTGCGTGACGCGGAAGTGGGCAAATTTTGTTAAAACATGTACAATCAGTAACAGAAAACACAAAAAAAAATTGTTCTTACTGATATATTTCCTCCGAAATAAATTAGACTATTGTGGAGGAATTAAAATTTACTTAATGCCATTTATCAAAAAGCTCAAAAAGCAACTGACATATGGGAATCCCCGACTCTCTCTAATTTAATGAAGTTAAACGACGATAAATAGCGCTGGCGTCGAAATCCTCGCTACATCTCGAATAAAAGTGGAGCGATTATAAGGCGAAAGATAGAGCATATCTGCAGCATGATATCCAACTTTTTTCTTATTTTGATACAATATCTCTATTTAACAATAATATGAAAGGTTAATAACAGAATTATTTCCTATACACGAAAATAAATTTAAAATTTAAATCTTCTCTTTCATCAATAATGTTTATCAACATTGAAAAATAAATCTGATCATTAAATAAAATTACTTATTTGGAAATTTTGATTTACTTAATTGATGGTGCAGAAAATTCCTAATCTTTATTATTCACAGAAAAAACAGAAGATAAACTTTACATCGATTTCCGACGAAAGATTCGCTGCAACAAAAATTAACTTTACAGGATAAACTTTAACGAAATATTGGTTAAACTTTCTTTTGTTTTTCTATGACAACACATGTGTTTTGAAAAACGTGAAGTTGTCTGAATAAAACTTTATCCATTTAAAAAATTTCCTGCAACAAATTTTATCATTACTTTA
>NC_046659.1:52956200-52962110 GCF_010883055.1 Belonocnema kinseyi | reverse complement strand
ATATTGTCAAGGAGTTATAAATACTTTATATTAATTTTAGATTTTCTGGCTAGATAAACGTATATTTATAATTTTTGGTAATAATTTGCAGGTACGGTATGTACTATATAATATTGACTATAACTAGGAAAATCGTGTATTTGCGAAAAAAGTACAGTGGTGTAGCCAAGGATTTGATAAAGGGAGGAGTTTTAAAGTCTGAACAAAAAGTAGGTTACTACTCACAGGGAAAATTTAAGATAATTTAAGACATTAAATTTATAAATGTCATATTTAACTCTTCCAGTACTATATAAAAAGCGCCGTTTGATTTCTGACCGAATAAACAATAATCTAGGGTTTAAAACCAAAAATAGATAATTATATTATTCTTATTACAATATGTATTGTTAATATTTTAATTTCGTGTTGCACTTATGCTATTATAATAATAATAATATATGTATAGAACCGTAAAACGTAGTCACACAACGTGCGCGTGCGTGCGGAAGAAACCAGCTCACACAAAACTTTTATTTATGCAATTATTTATCTCTTTCTCTAAATAATGAATTGTGAGATAAGCGATTGTTTTATTTTTCACGAATATTAAACTTGATTTTAAAACTTGTTCGGTATACAGTTTCGTTAGTTATAAAGCATAAAACTGCATTCGTATAGGATTCTTATAGTTGCAGAAACCTGTGAAAATGTCTGCAATGGATCATATTTCTCAGCACCAGAATAAGATTTATGCATATTTTCACATGAACACAATTTTTTATTTTTCGTCCTGCAGAGTGATTTTCGCAATATTTTTTAATAAGTACTGTCACCAATGCTATTCTATTAGTTCAGTGTTTATTTAAAAAATTATTACCTACTCTTTATACTTTTGTCAATGATAAATTTCACTTCAGTAGTAAAACTCAAAGTACTAATTTTTACTACACCTTTATTGCGGGAATATTCCTATATCAATATTTCCAGGTTCAAGATTTTTATTATTATACATCAATTCACGACCGTTTTGTCTTTCAGAAATGAATATTTTTATAAGGGTTGAGGAAAATTTGTTTTGGAACCGGTGGCCTGCTCACCTGCGTCGCGATTCCTTAAAATTTAACTACCTTTCACTGCGAATTTTTATTTTTCTCATGTACATCTGAATAAAAGGAAGTATCATCAGTGGATACTGACAATTTTACCTTAATTTCGATGAAATTTTTAGATACGCTCATTTTTATTTGCCCGACAGTGTATAGAGTCAATCGAATTGTCAATCATTTTAACAATGCATGGTTACGGACAAATTTTGCAGAATTCATTTGATTTTTCTGTCAAGAGCCTGCCAAAAACTTATTCTGTCCTTCTTTTTAGTTGGAACTTAAAATCCTGTAAATTAATTCAATTGAATTTAAAAAAATACATTTCATAATAAAGTTGACACGTGAACTACACCCGTGCAGAAATTTTGGTGGGTCGCCAATCGGGCCCCGATCGGGAAAAATGTGGGCCCGATAGGGTAATCTGTCTAGCGTCAGACCGTAAATGAAATGTCCTACTGACCTACTCGATAGGGCGCAGATCTGGGCGTCCAAAATGGGGTCTGATCTGGCCCAGATATGGCCCCTTTAATTTCTTATTTCTATCATTAGTAAACATTTTTAAGTTTTTATAATAATATTTCTTCAACTTCGTATTTTACATAACTTCAATTTTTCAATATTCTACATTACATTATCTGTTTGCATTGCTTGAATTTATCGATAAGAGTTTGCATTTCGAAGAAAACTATCATACTTTGAAAAACAATGTTCAAATTAAGAGCTATTATACTCACACAAATGAATTTTAATTATAAATATTTTTTAATATTCTTTTGGAATGATTTTTGTTTGAATAATGCATATGGGGCACGTGGAGTGAGATTTAAAAAGTGAGGTTCTGTTCGAGAAAATATAAAAAGCATTTCATCTATAATGTTATTAATCCGGAAATTCCTACATTTGGTATGAGATAATCTCCATTTTCACAATATCAGCAACAAAATATAAAATTCTAAAAAGCTGGAAAATATTTTTTTATTCACATAAATAGTAAATGTTGATTCTAGCTAATTAAAGCTTACCTTTGCCATCATTGTGGGTATAAGAAATCTCACAAACAATTCCGTGATTTCGAACTCGCAATCTACTTTTTGCTTTTGGCATTTTAAGTTCTAGAAAGACAAACTATATCACGGCGATAATAGAAAACTTGACATAACCTTGTCCAACCTATCCCGACCCAACTTGGTTCCGACGCAAGCCACACCATCTGCCCCCTTGCGGCCACATGTGGAAAATCCGATCAGACCCAGATCGGAACTCGGGAATAGGTTGGGCAATTTCTGCACGGACATAACCCAGGGTAATCGGTGTACAAAGATTATTGTAATGACTCTGTTTTCTCCTCACAATCACTCCTGATATATGGATATTTTTACTGAATAATTTAATTAGCGTATGCGTACTTCTAAAAATTAGATCAGAGAATTGGTATTGTTTATGAAGAAGTGCAGACTGCATGCTCTCTACAAAATAATTTTTTTTTCACAAAGACGATATGTAAAAGATCGAATTAGGTGCTCTGCCAAGCGCAACGTCAATTAGACTATATATGAATTTGCATCCAATTTGAAAGTACTTTACTACATGGTGCGTCTCGGCATCATACCAAAGAGGATCGAGCGCTTCCTGGATTCAATTTCATACGATACTTATCTGCTTCCATCCGAACGTGAATTCACCAAAGAAAAAGCTAATGTGAAACTTAATGAAATTCATAGGGAAAGATCTACTATTAGCTATTACGTGAATAAAAGAAATAGTTCTAAATGAAAACATTCCTTTTACTCTTAAAAAATGCACTTTTCGTGAAAGGTACATAGAACTTCATAAATCGACTGTTTCGAAAAAAATGGACTTAACAAAGATTTCCGAAAACGCAGAGCGTGTATCAACTATGTTCTACTTCAGTAAAAGGTTGTATCACTATAATCGTGAATAGAAATACGACACTCTAGCGCAGCATAATTAGTTGATACAGTCAGTATTCGAAAATCTTGGTTAAGACAATCTTTTTCTGGATAGTTAGAATATGTTCTTTTATCTGTATCATGCTGACAATTTCACATTCTTTTTTGTATATTCAGTTCTTTTCGTAATAGACGAAGAATTTTGACCCTATTCTCATTTTCGAATATTTGAAAACATTATTTAGATAATATGTAAAAATCAGTTAACAAATAGGAAAGGGGCAATCGTCCCACTCCCACCCACCCACTCTTCACTATGCACCCATAGAACTTAACATCCTCCTTAATATCCATTCTTTCACTTCTAGAACCTCGACTCAGAGAAATGGTTGGTTGGCACCCCCATTTTTTGTTGGATAAGGAATAGTTGGTTACAACGTCTGATCAAACTGTCAGGGCAGCCAAGCATTGGGCCCTCCAACTACCGAAAAGTTAGCACAGCCAACTAATTGGCCAGTGGTTCCAGATTTGTCTTCCTGGTCCATTACGCATGAGCCAGGGTCTCTTTGGGTCCGCTGGGTTGACAGGCGCATGACTCATGATGCCTAATGCAATTTAGTGCGTATCGTCTTAGATTTGGAATACGCGAGTGAAGTTCTTAAAGTGGAAATTGTGCTTTTTAAGGTTATCAGCGATGGAGGTATTGATGATTTTAATTTTTATATGAAGACCTGTGTTGTGCGTGTGTACATTGATAAATAGCATATTAATCTGTAGAAAATACAGCTAAAAAATTATTACAATTTCATTACAAATTTATCAAAAATTAAAATATAAAAAGGTTCCATCTGAAATAGGTGAGTAAAACAACACAGTGGCCATCCCGCCGCTTCGCCGCACCAACTCAGTTGGTTGGCACAACCAACACTACCGTGTTCATTATAAGGGGGTGCCTCAGCCAACTAAGTGGATGGCGCCCCAGCGTCCAACAAAGTTGGCCATAGCAACCAACTTACGGGTCAGCCTATCCAATCATTTCTCTGAGTGTCCATCCACTCCTAAATACCACTCACCCACCTAGCCTCTCCCTACCCTATATTTATCTCATATAATACTTCTCTTCTCTATCACTCTAATGTCTAATATACCCGTCTATCACCTCCACCTTTATCCTAATTTACTTCACCGTCCAACCCTCCACCCCTGACATTAATCCAAACCACATCAACATTCCCAACTTCCTCTAAATCTTACCACCAATATTCTTCTTTTATTTTTATTTACAATATAATTAAAAAACAAGTAACTTAAAGCTTATTTAAAAGTATTCTAAAATTTAAAAAAAGTCGCGAAAATAATTTAAAGATCGATTATTTTCCTTCTTAAAACTAACATCACTTAATGAAAATTAATTTTGTGTTTTTAGATGGCAAGAGGTGATCCGGAAAAAATTATTATTATGAACCTATTTTGGTCAACAAAAGACTTTACGTATAATTAAATTTTCATATCCTGAAGTACATTCAATAATATTAGTGGGACGATGGTCGTGTTCATCTCCGGAAAGTCGTGAGACCTACACCTCAAGTCAAGTTAATGTATAGAATTCCTGAAAATAAAACCAAGAATCCAACGAACAAATTTGGAAAACCACCACAAAATGTTTCTATTGTAATTTTAAAAAAGATCCTTTTTAAGAAAATCATAAGAAAGAAAAAGAAAAAAGTTTGTGGACAAAAATAAAAAAGAGGAAAGAAAAATGAGAAGGCAACCAACCAAATCTCCTTCCTTCTCTTTTTTTTATTCCTTTCGTCTTTTTTATTTTCATTATTATCAAATCGCAATAAAAAAAACATTTGTACATAATATTCACCAACGCTTCGGTACTGATACAGCACCCTTATCAAGGTAAAAAGAATTTGAGCAGATAGGAACAGCAACGAAATAACGATGCCCCGTCTTTGATACCTGAGAATCAAGACAAGTATTCTTACTTTTCTATCCTCTTTTTTATTTTTATCCTAAATTTAAAAAAAACAAAAATTTCTTGTTTGAAGAGGATGTTTCTCAAATTACAATAAGAACATTTTATAATGGATGACCAAAGGAGGGGTTTCTATAAGGCCCTTTATCGCCCCCCCCCCCCTTGAATCATATTTCTTAAACATTATTATGGAAACCATTCTTTGTTTTATAATTTCGAAAATATAACGCTTCCAAAAATACATATACTTTTCGTGGTACTCGAAAGGACCGCTATAAAAAAATGCGCTAATCTTACTATCGGCGAGAAAATTCGAGTCCTCTGGCTTTGACGTTAAATAAGTATATGAAGAAAAAATGGTAGGTTAATGAAAGAGGTATCATTTTAAAGGTGCAAATGTTGTACGTTAATGAGCCAAAAAGTAATATTCCAAAAAATTATTTGTAGCTTATAGATCTGAAAATGCGATGAAAAGTGAGAAAATTTGATAGCTTTTAAAAACAGTGAACTTTGAAGCATAGTTTTTTATTGAAAAAATAATAGGAAAAATCTGAAAAAATTCATGGTGGTACATTAAACATTTCTGAACATATTTCCATCGAAAAATGTGCAAAATATAAATAATTGTTCGTTTTTTGTGAATAAATATGCAACCGCACTATCTTCAGTTCTAATGAAGATAATGAAGTGATTTAAATTGGAGGTAGTTAGTTGACCTATCTGTAATAATTTACAATTTGAAGGAACTATGTGCTTCTTGTTGTCTTTGTACTAATTGCGATATTTGAAGTTAGTTTTTTATATAGGAAAGCAAGTGCGAGAGCCCAGCGTGGTGCCGTTTTTTCAGGGGATCGTCCTCGGTTTTCCTCAGCCCGACCTACCCAACTTATGCCTCCGAGCTTCACTCTGGCCTTCAAACCCTTTCCCT
>NC_046659.1:52954755-52956100 GCF_010883055.1 Belonocnema kinseyi | reverse complement strand
TTCTTCAAATAAATTCTGCTGCAAATATCTGCCTTAAACATTTTATTAATATTGTTGGTTCGTTTCCAATAATGTTTGCAGCTATATATAAAGCTGTAAAATACAATTATCAGCTTTAAATTTTATTTTTTCACCAAATAATCAGGAAAGTATAACAATTGTACGCAAGTAACATTAAGCAGCCAAAGCCTAACAAAGTCAGGGGTACACACTCGCTCTGTCACGCAGGGGTATAGCAAAAGAGCTATTCCCCGTATTATTGATGATAAAAACAGTTTTTCTTTAATTTTCATTATGATATTATTTGGTTTAAAGTTGCGTTTTCAATCAAATCTGCATTTTATGATACTATCCACCCAAGCCACTCCACCAAGCACCTTTTGCCCCTGAAAAAGGGTAACGAAAAACCGATTTCTGCGATAAAACTAGGAAAAAAGTAAAAAAGTAGATAAATTCGAAGACTGCATTGCACAGTACCAGCAGAGTATAAATGTTTAAAGCAATCAAACCGTTTGTTTCAGGCAAAGAAGTTTTGGGTGGACATTTAAAAAACGTTTAAAAATTGAAATCCGTGCATATCTTCTTTTTTTATGTATAATATATAAACCACTAAACAAAAATATAATGTATGTAGCTGCATTAAGAATGTTGTAACTTTGAATTTAAGTATTGCGCCAATGAAATAGGACTAATTTGACAGACTTTTGAAATTTATCATTGATTTCAGGGTTTGACCTTGAAATAAATAGATTTTAAGGGCCTATTTGAAGAAGTGTAATTAATAGCACAACTAGTTAAAAAATATTTTAATTTGTTAAAACTTGGATTAAAACTGATTTGATTTATCCGAATTTCTTAATAATCAAAAATTTGAACGTAAAATTTAGATTTTGTATGACATCTGAATCTCATAATGTCACATATCTAATTGGAATTTATGAAAATACTTAAATCGTGGTTACAGTTACTAGCAAACTAAAAATATGTCTATTTCTAATTTTTAATCTGAAATTAACATATATTTAAACTTTTAATCTAAAAGCATTCAATTTTTAACATTTTCAATCTAAAATTGCTTAAAATTTGGTAATTCAAGACGCTTCTAAGTTTTGACAACTCCTCGAAATCGTGATTTAAATTAACCCCCGGTTAACTGTGATGAGGTCTGAAACGATCGTATTGCTACCGTGAGATCTGTCGACTTTCGACAGGTTTCAAGGAGGTGAAAATAAAAGGTGCAACGGGGTTATAGCTTCAGGCCCCGGATTTCGGAGGCCCTGATATCGATCATGAAGGCTTTGTGTTTCTATGAATACAAAATCAAACAAACAAAAAATGAATATAA
>NC_046659.1:52939113-52954655 GCF_010883055.1 Belonocnema kinseyi | reverse complement strand
GGTTATAGCTTCAGGCCCCGGATTTCGGAGGCCCTGATATCGATCATGAAGGCTTTGTGTTTCTATGAATACAAAATCAAACAAACAAAAAATGAATATAATGTTGTTTTTAATTTTGACTTATAAAAACACACTTTTGTCAGGCACACTTTAGAAGAATTTTTTTATAATACAATTTGTGCATCATACTGTAAATAGTATTTCACACAGAAGCATAACCAGTTTTTTCTTAAATTCATTCTGAATATATTTAATAGAAAATAGAAAAGAGTGCATTGTGCAAATGCTGACTGAGAATATTTTGAATATTTTGTAAGTTTGGAAAAAGTTACTGCTTAAATACTGTCAAGTAGAAGTTTAATGATGACGTTCTTATATTTATATTCAGGGGCGTCAGAACGATTTTGGGCTCACCGAAAATATGTTCAAAAACAGCAATTTAAGATAGGAATTAAGTTTATTTTACTATTAGGTTTATTTTTGTTCAAAAATGTTATCAGTAGCTTCTGGTTTTTCCACGACGATTCGTCTCACCCGGTATGTTAACGCACATACAGCCCCGCGGTAGACGGAGCTTTGGGCCGCCGCTAGCTGCGGGCGTCCGGAGCCGACGTCTACCCTCTCATTTACCATTTGGTACATATAGATAGGTACCTTTATACATGTGCACAAGCACACGACACTCTGGCACGTTTACGTGCACGTATGAACGTACGTAGCTGGGTGGCTCTACGTACTTATTTTTCTGCATAACATATAGGCAGGAACGCTAGGTACAGATATTCGGCACGCCCTCACCCTTTTTCTCAGTACCACCCCCTATCCACCCACCCAATCGTCTTATTTCTCTTGCTCTCTAGTTCGATCATTCATCGTATCTCCCCCCCCCCCCTTTCTCATATGGAAGCACCTAGTGGATACATATTTGCACACGCATTCACCCACACATGATTACAAATCGATGCATGTTACATGCATGTCCACACGCGAGAAAGAGAGAAACAAAAGATAATCTCGGAACGGCGGAAGCTACGACCGAGAGTTTCTGGCCCGAAGGAAGAAGAGGCTGATCTTTCATTTTTTTTGGTAGACGTTTTAAGAATCTCGTGAATACCGCTCGCAGAAGGGCGAAACGAGAGGTTGAGGGGTGAAGATGATGGCGGGGATAAATTTAGCAAAACCCTCTGGGTGAAATCGATCAGCGTCCAGTAAAACCGATTATAAAGAACGACCGCCCGCGACGAGACTGCACTTTAGGGAGCTTTTATCTGAAGTCCAAGTCAGGCGTTATTGTTATTTCCGGATGGAGCATACCCGGTCGAGAAGTCATTAGCGGTCGCGAGAAAAGAGAAGAAGTCTCCATTTTTAAATTCTTGAATTACTTCTATAATTTTCAGTAGAAACAGTTATCAACACTAAGTTTTTGGTAAATATTTAGTTATTTGAGAAGAAATCTAAATTACAAATCGTTTTCATCTTGAAAGGGAAGGTGGATATTTAATTGGTATTTTCACCGTTTTCATGATTTATTTGGAAAAATGTGACTTTTTATTTTAAATATTCTAAAGGTAAATTGTGTATTTTTTAATAACACTCCTTTTATGCGTGAAAAATTTTCTGGTGAAATCATTGTTTTTCGACAAAAACAACCGATATTGAAAATCGCGTTAATTTTTCACGATTTTGGTTAAAAAACGAACAATACTTTGAAACGTACGCAAAATTAAATATTTTGAAAAGATAAAACTATTTTGTGTTTAAAATTTTTCTCTACAATAAATAGATCTCGAAAAAATTTGTTATTGAATACATACAATTTTTTACTTTTGTTTTTTTCTGGTATTTTTTTGTGAAATATGATAAGAAACCTATTCCAGATAATTATAAACTAAAAATTTTTATTTGACGGATGGAATGTATATACCTGTAAATAAAATTAATTTTTAAAGAATAAAGGCTATTTTTCCAGCAGTTTTTCGGAAGTAATTAATAAATTTAAACTTTAATAACTTTAGTTCAAATTTTTCTAAATGAGAGATGCTGCAAATGTAATTCATCGCCAATGTGACTTGCCGAAAATGTGACAAGCCGCAAATGTTACAATGTGATATGCTGAAACGTGACTTTTCGCTTGTCACTTGACTCGACCGACTCATTGACAAAACATAAATAAAGAATTTTATTTTTATTTGCGACTGCTTCACGCCCTATGACACGGGTATTCTGTTTTCTTAAATTTATTAAATTTTTTTGTCTATAAATTGATAAACCATTTATTTTAAACATCACAAAATCGCTATAAACAAAATTGAAAAGCTAGTTTATTAAGCAGCAATTCAGATTGCTCGCAGAAAGAAACATTTTGATAAAACATCAATTTCGCACATCTTCAGAATGTAAAGTTTCAAAATTCGATGTCAGGAAGATTTTTGGGTTCTATGATGACTTCACATTGAATCCACTTCCATAAATTAAACAAAAATTATGTTTATATATGTAAAAGCAAAACAAAGGCATGGCTAAAATTAGTTGCATTCTTCTAAACGCCTGACGCGTTTTTGGTAATTAGAGGAAACTAACCATGGAGTATTAAAAGACACAATAAATGGCTATATATCATTTTATTGTTATTTTGATGTTCATCTAAATAATAAAATAAACTTTGAAAAAATTAATTATTTTTTTGTCATATATTTAGAAACGGCTTTTAATTTAATGTCATATTTTTACAAGCTTTAAAGGTAAAAATTTTATTTTTATTTTTCATTTCGGTTACGAAAGATATTAAACGGCTAATTTTCTATTCAGCATGTATAATTTTAACTCTGAACAAATTTTTTGTGACATTTAGTAAATTTTGCAACGTAAAATAGACGCATTTACCATATTCTTTTTGCAAGAGCTAGAATTTGAAGTAATAAATTTGTTTAAATTCCAGGAAAAAGTTCTGTTCAGAATTCAAATAAAGAATGTTAAATAATAACTTTGGCCATTGACCAACAAAGAAACAATTGTCCTTTTATTTCAAATACGTATTTTTTATAATTTGTGATGTAAATAATAATAATTAATTCATTATTTAATTACTATAAATAATTTCTTATTATGTTGTACATTATTTGTATACTTTTATGTACTCGGACTCGATTAAGAAGTCAATCTGATTTGATTAATAATTTGATTATTTTGTTCAAAATTGAATTACTCTGTAGAAAATTTAATAGTTTTAATTTAGAATTTAACAAAAATCTATTTTGTTATGAATAATTTCGTGCAAAATGAGCATGAAAAAGAATCACAATTAAAAACCAGACTTCCGAATTACCTCACTTTTCGGCTCATTAGAGAAGAGAAAATAACAATTGAGGTACTTCGGAAGTCTGGGTTTTAATTGTAAATCTTTTTCTTACTCATTTTTACAAAATTATATATGAAAAAATCGATTTCTTTTCTATCTTAAATAAAACAATTTTACTCAAGAAACTAAACTCACGATTCGTTCCAATCTGCAGGGTTTTCAATTTAATGAATGTTTCTTTTTCTATCTGGAAAATTTAATAATATAAATAGATTGGTTCATAATTACCTATAAATATTAGGTCGAATTTTCTGTTAAAAAAAAGTCATAATTCGTGCTTGAAAATTCAACTATTTTGTTGAGAGTTCGTTTTTTTGGCTCGAAAATTCAAGAATCTGGTATAAAATTGAACTGTTTGGTATGAATCTTATGTATTTTTTTGAAAATATATCCTTTTTGGAGTGAAATTCATTTTTTTGGTTAAAAATTCAAACGTTTAAAGTATTTTCAAATATTTTGCTAAAAGTTTGTTTTTCTTGGTAATAACCAAATTCTTTTTCTTTTAAATAAAATTTTTTTGTTAAAATATTAACTATTACATTTTGCGTTCATAATTCATCTTTTTAGGTTGGAAAATCCACATTTTGTAAAAATTTCTACTGTTTGATTGAAAATGAACTTTTTGGTTGAAAATTTATATTATCGGTTTGAAAATTGACTGTTTTGTAGATAATTCTTATTTTTGGCTCGAAACTTAGACTTTTTAAACATAAGAAATGTGGTAGTTTTTTTGAATACTGAACAAAAAAAAAAAGAATAAATTTTAAAAAATTACTGGTCATTAACACCAATTTATATTATATTAGAGATCCTCAAGGGAGATTCGAGACAAATAGAAGAGGTTCCGGTACAACGTCCAATTATCGAACAGAATTTTTTAAATCAAGCTTCGTGATTCGTCAGAACCCTGTGGTTCCGGTACAGCAGCCAAACTTTTTCTCAACTCTCCTTTTAGGATCTCTACATTATAAGACTTAAAAACTTTATTCTTATTATTTTGTAAATGTATATTTCATTAATTTCATTTAAATAATAATAAAGTGTTAAGTAGCTATTTAATTTGCGTTTTAATACTCTATGTTTGTTTTCTTATAATTGCCTAAAACAGGTCAGGCATTTAGAAGAATATTTAAGTATCCTTCTAAATTGTTCTGTGACATTTTTAGTGGTTTTCTGAAAAATGTCAGATTTAATTGACCGAATTATTTAAATTGTTTTGATGAATTTTAATATTGTAATTAGGGTCTTATGAATATATTTAATTACATAACGCGCATTAAAAAAAGAGTTATTCAACTTTTTTTAAGCACAAGCTTTGTAATTAAATATATTAATAATACATTAATGCCAATATAAATATTTTCCACAACAATTCTTCTGAACGCTGGCAGGCGACTGAATGCCTAGGCAGTCATCCGACTGCCTAAAAGTTTTTAATTCCTACGACACCACACTACCGTCGTCACTGCTATAATGTTGAAAACGGTGCCCCGTTGAGATTAATGTTAAATGAGGTTAATATCACAATCACACACATCGCGCGTTGGTCTGACAGACCGAACGCTAAGCGCTCGAGATGTAGTCTAAAATTCAAAACATGCTTCCGTGAGCACAGATAAGTACCAAAGTCAGGTCGAAACAAAGCGCGGTTATTTTAAAGATATATATCGCGCGCTTCTTGAAACAGCCGAACACAAAGCGCTCAAAATGTTGCCAGGCTTGTAATATTGACTGCTGCGTGAGAGCAGAAATGGTGTAGAAATAATGATAGTTTTCAACTTTCGTTCTCAAAATGTAAGTGAATAAAAGAGCGAAAAGGGTAGAAAATGTTAATATTTCCGGAGGATGGTTAGTATTTCAAGCGAGGTAATATTATGAGCGCTTAGCGATCGGCTCTTTCAAGAACCTCACGATATTTAGGTATTAAAGTTTACATAACTTAGTTCGGTAAACGGAGGACACTACGGCATTTTATTAAAATTTCACATTCAGTCATTATTAATATAAATTCATTATAATTTAAACCGCGATTCAGTAAGAAATAATACAACTACATAATAGAGATTATCTGACAGGTAAAATGATTGGAACTGTTAGTTACAGCTTCAATCAAAGAAAGCAAAGTCTACCGCTCTAAATATGTGAATTCTACATCCCAGTCATGTAAAATTTCGTACATCAGCAAACAAAAAATATATTATTCCTACAACCAGATTCTGTTTAAGGCCATCATCCACTATTACACACATCCTTACACGATTCGTCTTAGGCAATTATATTTAATTACAATATATTACATATAATATAGTTGCACGCTTTTAATGGTATTACGCTTTTAAAGATCGAAAACGCTGTGACGGGTTTCGAACCCCCTAATCTATGTTTAACGCGTTTGATCGCTAACGATTAGACCTCACGGCTAACTTAACACTTAGAATATCGAGAAACAAATCTCGGCTGCAAAGTTAATTTACGAATACGTCAGGGCCGTGAAAAAATTTCTAGTCACCGTTTCATCGAAATTTCTTATTTTAACATTTTATTAATAACGGGCTTATACATTTAGAAGAAGTAAATAAAAAGACTGAATAATTTTTTCATTACAAATTTTGTAACCTTAAAACCCTAAATTATTCAATTTTCAATATTTTAATTTTTTGAAAAATTGAACAATAAAATCTTACAAATTAAACATTTATACAAGGGACTTGGCTTTAAACTTTAGCCCTGACAATGTTGACGTTCCTAGCGATTCTTATTTTACCTTACTGTTATGTAATTCATCTTATAATAAAAGTGAAAATCTCTCAAAAAAATCTGCATTCTATACTTTGTTTTACGTGAATCATTAGTATTACAGGAAAATAAACTTTATATCATTTATTTAATAAAAATTTACATTACTTTGCGTTATTTTATAATATACTGGTAATGAAAATAATACAATCCTTATATGAATTATTACATATCAGAATTTTCTGTTGGGGGTTATTGATTGTTTCAAATAAGAAACACTGTGTAAAGTAGAGGCACAAGAATTTATTTAGTAACAAGTATACCATTATTGATCTAATTCGTTTTCACATTTAACACATTAAATATTATTACTTCTGTATCTTTTCTTATGAATAACCTTTTTTTGAGGTTAGGTTTCATCTTAACATTCTTGATAAATTTACTTACTATAGTCTTCAACGCATAACTCAGGATTAATTGAAAATATTAATTTCAAACTGTGGTCTAGAAGGGGCCAAATTTAACATCTATAGAATTGTTTGCCCGATCTGGCCCAAGTCGGAAATAAGGCAAATATTTGGCAATTTCTGCACAGGAAGTTTCAGCTAAATTCACCGAAAGCCATTTTCCCATACATTGAGTGTGAAGTTCTTTAATACCGAAACAAATACTTATCACGAATGATCCATTTCTTTTTCATTAACTGAATAAACATTTGTTCCAGCGTATTCAATTAAGATTGCATTCAAACAAATGTTCTTTTCACTGGAATAAATGAACAATCAAAACAAATATAATAACAAGTTAAATTTAAAAAACACTTATTTTAATGAAATGCAAATTAATGTAATGCGTGCCCAGAAGCGGACCGCGGAAAGAATGGTTAAAATGTGTGATTGAGATCCTAGTTAGAAGAGACATAAGAAGCCATAGAAACACGAGAGTCTGCATGAAGAAACGCATGGATGTAAAAGAAGCTAGGGAAGTATGCCAGGCCAGAAAAGTATGGCTGAAAATTTTTAATAAAAAGAGTGTCAGTAGAGTGAATGACGCCTGAAACAAAAGACCTTGGCTACAAATGGACCCAAGTGGGGAACCTGACACGGCGACTTTGTGAGGATCTTCAATTAGGGTGATTACTAGAGAGATTAATGAGCAACCTGGATCGGTGTAGTGTTGCGGAACGAACGTTTTATTTAAATAAAAAACACGAGAATTCTGGATCAATTTAAAAATTCTATATCCCTTCCTCGCATTAATCCCTTCCCCGCCGAGTGAGTCACGCCTACCCCGAAAGGGAAAGGGCTTAACGGTGTAACAATAATAATAATGATAATAATAATAACCCTCGGTGGCTCAGTTGGTTAGACACTCGGACTTCACCTCAGAGGTCCGGGGTTCGATCCCTGAGCCGGTACCTCTAGAAATTTTTCAATGTACATCACGGAGGTTCTGGTGGTTCGGAACCCACCTTAAGCTGTAGGTCCCCCCATCGTGTACTTGACTGCAACCCAGTCCATCAATGATGGGGTAAAAACCAGGATTTGTCCAATATGTCTGGGCAGACTGCTCTTATCAGATCACTTGATTGCATTATAAAAATGCGGCTGTGACTGATGATATATACCGGGACAGCCTCGTGTTAAAAAATAATCAAAATAAAATCCAACTCTAACCAAAAATTTCTTCGATATGTTGGGCAGTAACCATCTTAAGCCTGTGACAAAAATTAATTAAAATATTTATATGATTCGAGATATTTTCGAGGGATATTTATAGAATTCGCCTGCAGACATTGCCTCAATGTCATTTTCGAACTCGCTCGCTAAATCTACTGTACCTAATTCCCCCCCGTGTGGAAAAAATTCATGGCGCTATACTGTTCCAGCCTAGACCGCCACGAGTCTATACTGGCACTATCTCGAGAAACTATGCTGGGGGAGTGCGCCAATGTAACGCTCCAATCGTCTAGCCGCTATTTACACCAGCAGTACTGCCGCGTTCTAGTCGATCTAGTAAAATCTAGTAGATCTAGATGCAACCTAGATTGCATATTTGATACTAATTTTTATAATTAAATCATTCCTGACATAAAAGCACTATGAACTACATTGAGAATATTAACAAATTCCAGATTTCTGTAAGAAAAATGGAATATAGCTCGTATGTGCTTTTTTGTCAGAATGTTTCCAAATATTATTGATAAACAAGAAAATGTTGATTGTAAATGTTTTGGAACCAGCAGCCAGCCTCAAAATTGAATTCTCATTTTACTCCATAAATACTAGAATTACATATTTTTTAAATCATCAAGGCCTATTCCTGCATTGATTAAAATTTCTATTTGGAGTGAAAAATTGTTTAATTTCAATAGCTTTCATGTGAGACGTTTTTTTCAAATGCTGGGGTCAGAAAAAAAACACCTTATACAAAAACTATTAGAATTAGCCAATGTTCTATTCCGAATAAAGATTTAATTGAAAAGAGGAATAAGCCCTGATTATCTAGAAAATATTTAATTCTAGTATTAATGGAGTAAAATGAGAAAATCCAGTTTTGAGGTTGGGTCTTGATTCCAACGCCCTTACGTCGAAAAAGAAGCTGGAATTCTTTAAACCTCGTGGTCGCGAAACGAAACGTATTTACACTGAATGGCGGCATGACGAACATCTAACTCTTGCAATCCGGTTCTCTTTTTTTGGTAGCAGTTTTGAAATTGCATTGCATGATGAAAGTTGAGTGCTGATGGTAGCACTGAATAATATTTGAGGTTAAGAAATATGTCATTTTAATGTACAGGAGTACTGGATATATGTCATACGAAAAGGAAAATTACTTTCCTAGAAAACATAACGATAAAATATCTTTATTCAGCAATTATTTTTTATATTAGCTTTGTCTTTCATTCAATAGTTTACATATAAACAAGGTATAGTGCTTCAAATCAATCAATATTCAGTGATAAATTAAATTAACAAATCTGCGCTATGAGACAGCACTGACAACACAAGCAACTTTATTTCTTCTATTTTCTTCGATTTGAGCACTGCAATAAATGTAATTTGTTATCTTTTAATAATTAGTTTTTAATGACGCCTTCTTTTTCAAAGTCCAAATAGAAGTACTTTCTAGAGCCAAGCTAGATTTTAGACGGAATTTTTATTTTAATGTGATGTTAAATTCTGGCTAGCGATATTAGTGGGTCTACATTGAACTGCGTGATGGATTTTTCTATCTTGTAGGTACATATAGATAGCGTCAAAAGAGTGCCAATCTAATTCGGCGTGAACAGACAGCCACGGATAATCCTGTACTGGCGCTAGAATAATTTCAATCTACCAGGAATTATTTCCACACGGGCATCTGATTAAATGCACTGTTCTGCATTTATCTAGTCCGAACTCCATGTGGATATAATTGGAAAACTCCTTTGTGACATCGATCACTTGCTGCAGTTTCTGGGCTGAACTAGCGTACAGCTTCATGTCATCCATGTAAAGAAAATGGGTCACTTGATGACCATCCTCATTATCATGAATTCTGAACCCATCAGACATGTTGTTTATTGTTTTGCTTAATAGATTCAACGCTAAACAGAACCATAGTGCGCTGAAGGAGTCTCCTTGAAATATACCCGTCGTAAAGCGTATGGAACTAGTTATCCTTGGTTGTCCATGTTTAAAATACTTGATTCTTGTACCTCAGAACCTCATCACATGACTTAGAAAGTCAATAATGCGTGGGCAGATTTTGTAAAATTTTAAGACTTCGAGCAAATAGTCATGCGGTACGGAAGGAAACGCTTGCTTGCAGTCAATGTATACCATGTGTAAGTTTCTTTGATGCTTACGAGCTTGAGCCATGGCAACAGCGTCTGTAGTGACTAGATCTTTACAGCCTCACGAGTTTTTACAACATTCTTTTTGTTCTTCTGTAAGAATGTCATTCTCGTCGCAATGAGAATATACCTTATCTGCAATGATGGCTGTAAGGCATTTATAAATTGTTGGAAGACAGGCTATCGGTCGAAAGTCAGATGAATTTTGAGCGTCTAGTTTTGTTGGTAACATATACGTAGTGCCCTGGAGCATAAAGCCTGGTATCAGATCTGGGTGTTCAATGGTTTTCTGAAAACACCTTGCCAACGCAAGATGCTCACTCGTCAGGTACTTGTACCAGAAGTTGTACACCATGTCCGGACCTGGAGAATTCCAATTACTTGTTCTTTTCAAGACTGCTGAAACATATAAAGCTGTAATGTTTGTGAGTTGCATTTCAGGGCTATTGCTTGCCCTTACTTCATCCAGTTTGAACCACGCAGTGTCCAAATTGCATCTGTTCATTTTTCCCCAAACACTCGACCAGTAGTTAGTCATATCCTCCAACTGAGGGTTTTCGGTGTCTTGCTGGTTATTTGGCTTTAATCTCAGTTCATGATAGAGGGTGGATAATTTTAGTAATATGGTTTTCAGCCTTCCGGTTCTATTTCCTTTTTTATATTGAGTTAATCGACCCAATTTACACCTTACTTTTCTGACATCCATATCCAACCTGATCTTTCATGGTGGATCTCGATCCCTTGCTGGGACAAAAACTGCATTTGCAGGCCTAGTTTTCCGGCCCAACGTTGTAACGGTTGCCACAGCTGCACAGTATACAAGAACTTGCACCTCTAACGCAGTTTGTGCTACGTTCAAATAAGTAGGTAAAACCATGCTGTCGAGATATGCTATTAGTGCACGCCTTGGCGGACTGAACGAACCGAATGGAGCCTCTACAAAGTACCCGTAAAGACCCCATTGGGTCCCCATTCGGTTCCATTGTAAAAGACTCAAAAAAAACAGCAAAATCAACTTTTAAATTGTTGAAATTCACATTCTACGTTAAAATTTGCATTAGAAACTCACGGAGTAATCGCAGCATTTTTCTTGCAGCGTTTAAAACTTCAAAAAATAAAATACCTGTCAGTTGCATGGTCCGAAGGCGCCTTCAAGTGCATCTTCTTTTAGTAGCAGTTAATAAACGTACCGTCGGTAACTTTAAGAATTTTGTCTGGATGCTACTGTCACGCAGTGGAAACCTCAGACAATAACGCTGCGATGCAAGTGAGAAAATTTTATTTTTAAACTTCGCGCGCAGCATACTACTTGAGCTATTACGGATGCGCTTGAAGTCACCTTCAGCAGAAGTTAATGACATTTTCTTTAGTTTTTAACGATACAAAAAAAAAGTATTTCAATTACTTCGTAAGTTTCTAATAGAAAATTTAACGTAGAATTCGAATTTCAACAGTTTAAAAGTTGATCTTTCTGTTTTTTGAGTTTTTCAAAAAGGAACCGAATGGGGACCCATTGGGGTCTTTACGGGTACTTTGTAGAGGCCCCTTTCGGTTCCTTCGGTCCGCCAGGGCGCATATCATTTGTGATATTCATTTTGGGCGGAGAATGCCTTAGTGTTGGTTCTACATATCTGAAATCTAGTAAAGCATGACCAAAATTCCTTTCAAGGTGCTGTAGTTTTTCTGGGATTTCCCTATCTACACACCTCACACTGCTCTCATTAGATGACTTGATTGTATTATAAAAATGTGTGCTAGACTGATGATATATACCGGGACAGCCCCGTGTTAAATAATCAAAATAAAATCTAACTCTAACCAAAAATGCCTTCGACATGTTGGGCAGTAACCATCTTAAGCCTGTGACAACATTTAAAATAACAGCTCGAAGAAAGCATCCAAAGGTGCCATTTGTCACCTCCAACGCTAGCGGCCGCTCGAGAATGTATACCTACAGCATCATCGCAGGTGGTTTCAAACATCATGTTGGATTGACTTATAACATCCTAATCTCATCAATCACTGTAATCTGTGGCTATGATGTATAACCGGTTTCACCCAAGTAAAAGTTTTGTATAAAAAAGTATTTCTTTTGTCTCAAATAATATTTGTTCGTGTTAATTAGTTACAGATTGTTTTTTGGAATGAAAATTTCTACCAATGAAACCGACCAATGTTTAATTTTTTCAAATATCTTTTAAAAGTATTATATAACTATTTACTTGCATAAATCATGTCAACTCTTGACAATACACGTATTGGAATATAACCTTGCAGTACTGGTATTGTAATTTTTCCTTACACATGTATAGTAAAATTTTTTTGCTGAGTTATACTATGCGATGTTCCGCAAGGAAAGGGCACACTTTGTTTGCATGGAATTAAGTAAAGGGACATGCATATATCCAGCTATAGGTGCATACATTCTTGACATTTTAAGCTCTATGTTGTAAAACAAGTGTCTGGGAACTTTTAAAATTAGAACTTCAAACCCCCTCTTTTCAAGAAAAATGCACCTAAAATTGGCGAGTGCCACAAGCACGCGTTTTACATTTTTTGTTCAAACATAACATTTTTTCACTTCCGGTCAATTCCTAAAATTCATTCTTTTGACCTTTATTCACAAAATCGCAAATATCTCATCATGTTTATACTCCTATTAACTTTGATATATGCATATCTGTGTACTTTGGCATCGAATTGTATATTTCAGTCTTGGCAATTTTTAAATCTTGAAATGCATACGAATTAAGAATTGAAGTCATTTTATGTCACCACTTTCATCATATCTATGATCGTTCAAAACTCATTGTGCCCGATATAACAAGCGCTTTCCAGAATGCATCTCGAAGTATTCCACAGGAACGGAAGTATATAAAATGATTTAAAGTATCTCGAAGTAAATAAAGTCTTCCAAAGTATTGTGGAAGTGTTTCAAAGTAACTTGTAGTAACTTAAAATAACTGGAAGTTCTTTAATGTAACTCGAAGTTATTTTAAGAGACTTGAAGTACTAGGACGTTACTTGAAGTAATTTAAATGAGTTTAAAATATTGGGAAGTAACTTAAAATACTTTCTACTAGTAACTTTAATTTGTCTAAAATAACTCGAAACACTCTCAAGTAGCTTGAAGTAAAAGTAATATCAGCAAGTAGCTTAAAGTACTCTCCAGTAGGTGGCCGTTTCAAGTAGCGTGAAGTACTTTAATGTGACTTAAAGAACTTTAATGTGACTTGAAAAACTTTCATGTAACCTGAAGTACTTTAATTTAACTTGGAGTACTTTGAAGTAACGAAGTATTCTATAGTAACTGAAGTTATTTCCTAAAATAACTGTAGTACCTTGAAACTTTGTCAAGCAGCCTGTAGTACTGTAAACCATCCTAAGATTATTTTTATTTACTTGAAGTAATTTCTAGTATCTTGAAATGCTTCGTGTTACTTGAATGACTTTCCAGTAACGTGAAGTATGTTCTAGTAATGCAGGGTAATCTCTAGTAACTCGAAATGCTTTTTTGTAGCTTGGAGTACATTCAAGTAGCCTAAAGTATTATCTTGTAACGTGAAGTAGTTTCAAGTAACAAAGTATTCTAAAATAACTGTAGTCTCAAAATTTAACTGAAGTAAGTTCAAGTACTTTCAAATAAATTAATGTATTTTCAAATAATTTAAAGTAAATAGAAGTCAGTGGAGAAAATCAGTAATGATTTTCATTGATTTATCAGCCAATTTTAACAAAATAATCACTGTATTTGAATTATTATACAGTGGCGGTTACTACGATTCATGCTGTTAAAAACTATAAAACCATGTCTCATTCATCAGTTGAACTTCTTCGTATTGATTGATTTAGTCATTTTGCATCTAATGCATCTTTTTTTATAAATCTGAATTAAAAAAATACTACTGATTCAAATAATGGCAAGTCATATACAAATTCATTTTATTATATCAAATAAATTAGTCGCGCTTGGTTATTGATATTTAAATGCTCCTGTTTTGTTAACGAAGAATTGAATGGAGGTAATACTTTTAAGAAAACTTCATTAAATCCTAATAAACATTTCTTTCTCTGGAAGTTTGAGATGAATCAAAATTTCTTCGATAAACGAAAGTTTGAAAATTGTCTAATATTATGTTGATACTGCTTGTTCAAAAAATTTGTAACTTTATTCTCTTAAGAACAGTTTAAAGAACAAGAACAAGATCTCAAATTATCAGCTTAAAATATTAAGAACTTTGCCTTTCGGACTGAGTTCAAGTGAAAATATTTAGTAAATTTTCTTGTCTGAAGAATTTTTTTTTCTCGATTTTTTACAGAAACGGTAAAAGATACAACTTTTTCCCAACAGAAAAAAGATATACCATTAAATTTCCTACAAATTCATATATTAAAGTATTGCATTTTCAAAAACTGATTTTCAAGCCACCAGGGGCCAACTTGAGCGGCCTGAAGAGACCAGGCAAATGTTATGCGGGGTTATGGAATCCGGAGTCTCAATTTTTATTCTCAGCTAACCTCAATTTCTATATAAAATGACTGGCTAACGAACTCACCCTTTATTTTTACACCTTTATAAACTATATCAAAGGGCAATCCAATCGGACAATTTCTTTAAACGTGACCGTTTTTACAAACTACAACAACGACAAAGACAACATCAACATTGAGAACGACAATGACATACAGGTACCGACGAAAAAACTAATTTTGCTGACTCAGGGGGGCCTCAAAACATTGACATTTAATGGAATCCGTAAAAGACATTCTGTACATAACACCTATACTTCTGATTAGGATGAGAATATCAAATTACTACCGAACTTTTGTTTTGAAATACAATCACGTTTCCCCTATATCAAAGCACAATTTAGAGTAGAGTTTAATATTACATACCGATCACAAAAATATTCCTTTGGATCTCTTACTTTCAATTTTCCATATTTTTGGCAATCGTTCTAAAAATATTATTTCCTAAATGCGTTGTGGCAATATATTTAAATTTAAGAAAGTTATAAATGTAGGCGTTTGAAGTACGTACATCAATGGTATATAATATATTACCCAGAACGCGTTGAGGTCGTTTCACCGGCGGGATCCACAAATCGAATTTCGCGTTTGCTGTATTTTTTTAATGAGCAGAGAACCTGTGGTTGTTTCAGTATCATTTTTAGTAATTGAGCCTAGCATATTCAAGGGTAATTATTAATCAACGGTAATAAAAAAGTAATTTTTCCTTTTGAAAGGTGTTCTATTTTTTTCAAAAAATCTTTACTATCAATGGAAATTTATTTTTAAAAAAAATTATTTTAACACTATGGAGCAAAAATTGTACAATTTAAATGTATTAGAAGTGAAGTATCCAAATATATTAATAATATATTTTATAGTTTAATCTTCTCTTTTGATCATTAGAATATTACAACTCCTATAAAAATTCATTAAATCAGTTCGCTCATGATCCACTGCAAATGTGGAATGTGCATATTCGAATATTTGGGGATTGAGATCAGATTTATTTCATCGTTAATTCGGAAAATGCAATTCAATTAAATTTTACAAATTACATTTGCACCGAGAGCTGGTTCAAAGTTGGGCGCGGAAGTTTAA
>NC_046659.1:52933698-52939013 GCF_010883055.1 Belonocnema kinseyi | reverse complement strand
TAGGAGAGAGATGGAAAGAAGTAAAGTAGTTTAATTTTAAAGGTAAAATTTAAGTCAATTAACGTCCCCTGTGTTTTTAAGAATAGATTTCATAATTCGCAAGGGTGACACGACTAGCTTAATTTCAAGGGAAAACTCAGAGGTCATGCATAATTAACGAATTAGTGCGAAGTCGGGTAATCGGCCGTACACGTAGGATATTTTGAAAGTAAAGTTCACGTGTGTTCTGTAACGTATGTGGTGTTAATTGCTTCCCCTAGAACCACATACGCCCAAACGATTCCGTGAAACGTTACACCGGCACGACGACAACTTTCGAACGATTTTGAAAAAGACCTCGTTGATTAGCTTATCCATCAACGATGTAAACCAGAAGCTGAGTACTAATTAGTTTTTAGAAAAGAAGGATAAAGTTCCGAATAGCTGAATTCTCCGATTTTCTTCAAACTTCGTATACTTATGTATTATGATGCCCTGATAACGATTATGGTAGTTAAAATTGGTGATAAGGCGATTTTCATGATAAAACTATGAAAAAACCATAAAAATCATGGTTTTTTGCAGTTATCTAAGCCAAGATTCAAAATTTTGCAGAATTTTTTAAGCTCACCAAATCTCACCAAAATACATATTTTTTTTAGCATACATTTTTTTGCAAGAGTGACAATTTTCACGAAAATTAGTGATGATCGGTTTCCATTTTGAAAAAACCTATACAAATCATGGCTTTTTGCGTTCGTCTAAGCCAATATGCACAATATCGCTAAATATTTTGAAAAAAATTGTATAGCTCATCAAGTTACAAATTTTTTGTTCCAAACATTTTTATCTGCGAGTCATAGCTTTCGCGAAAATTAGTGATATATCGATTTTTGTGGAAAAAAAAACTTAAGGGTAAGGGTTTGATCAACATTATTTCTATGACCAGTCACAGGGGTACTTTCCCGCCCCCACGGGACCTGGAAAAGGGGTAGGGGTTTGACCAACATTATTTCAGTGACCAGTCATAGGTGTGCCTCCCCCCCCCACGGGACCTGGAAAAGGAGTAGGGGTTTCAACAACATTATTTCTTTGACCAATCACAGGGGTGTCTTCCAACCCCCCACGAGAAACTGGAAATGGGTAGGGGGAAATGGTAGGGATTTGAACAGCATTATTTCTTTAATTAGTCACAGTGGTGCCTAATTACTCTTATCGCCACTTCGAGCCTGTTGCCACGGCAATGCACAGTACCAAATTAGTTGATCGTTAGATGTATCACTACACTGAGAAAACTGTATCGCAGAAATTACAATATATATCGTTATTCCTGCGCTATATATCGTAATTATCGCATTATAATAGTGCAAAATCGAAATATCTTACATTGCAAGTTTTTACATTATATACCGCATAATTGTGCAATCTATAACGTAAGAAATGAGGATTTCCATCCGTCAGTTACATTTTGCACTTTTGCTAAATTGTATTATACCTCTACCGCCCACAGTGACATATATGTAACGTTTGGAAGACTTGAGTTTTTTTAAATATGACTTTGAGACGAACAGCAATTTTTAACGCAAGGATTTACATGAAAGTCAGGACGGTAATAAGCTAGAATTTTAGTTTTGTATACACTCCGCCATAGAAATAATATTCCTAAATATCTCAAAATTCAGAAAAAAGAAAGTTTTAAGGGCGATAGTGGGTTAAGTAAGTTCTAATTCGTCTACAATAATGTGATTTATTTCGGAGGAAATATGTCAGTAAGTACATATTTTTTGTGTTTTCTGTCGGAGATTCTACATGTTTTACTGTAATTTGCGCACATCAGCGCGACGCAGTCGACGAGTTCAGAATTATTTTCCTAACCTCAATAAAACTTTCGCCGAAATATGTTTAATCATTAACAGTTGCAGGTCTTACCTGCAGCAAATTTTTAATTTCCTCTGTGATTGTTTTAAATCTAGAGTCCCGATTTATAGCTCGAACTGACTCATACTCTGCCTTTTTCCGATTGCTGCTGAGGACGCCGTGGCAGATGACAGCAACAAAATTTAACTTTATTTTTGTCTGTGATATTAATGCATTAGAATATCGTACAAAGCTCTAGGACCTGATTTACGTTATCATATTGCGCTGTCTTGCAATATAGAGGTTTTGCGATATCATTCTGCGATATCTTTTTCTCCGTGTAATTGTCTCGGAAACTATCATTCGTGGAAAAAATGCTCATAAAAGAAAATTTTTATATCAATGAGATCTGCAACTTTTGTCTGAAAAAACTTGCAGAATATTGCGTATTGGCTGAGATTAACTCAAAAATATATGATGTTTATGGGTGTTTTAAACATGAAAATTCAGTTATCATTCATTTTCTCGGAAACTATCACTCGCAGAAAAAATACTCCAAACAAAAAATATGTGCCTTAATGGCTCCTACAACTTTTGTGAAAAACATTTTGCAAAATTTTGCATATTGGCTTAGATAAACGCAACTATGACTTTTATGGTTTTTTTATGGTTTCACCATAAGGATGGCCTAGTCGCCAATCTTCACTATCAAATTCGTAATCAGCGCATCATAGTATATAAGTAGGCGAAGTTTAAATAAAATTGGAGAATTCCGCTATTCGCAACTGCATCCATTATTTCTACTCAAAAGTTAATTAAATTTCATTGAACTTTCATAATAATGACTAATTAATTAATTTTAACTGACTCAAGATTTACCGGCTTACAGTAATCATTTCCTGTTTTTATCTAAGATTCTCATTTTAGTAATTATGATGAACCATTTGATTAATTAAATCTTAGAAATATTTTTACGCCACTCAGACAAGATGGAAGTTTTTGAAAATAATACATTCAATAACATTTTTTTGGAAAAAGGAACGCCTTTCAACTCCAAAAGGGCCTGGGCTCCAATCCCAACAGAGTTGAAAGGCGTTCAAAATTAAATAAATTGGAAATCTAAAAAATTAGACCATCTCGCAATGAGAATAAATTAAGTTTTTTTTCTTTTAAGCTGAAAGTCATTAATAAAATTTAAGTTTTATAAGTTAAATAATTTATCATTTGAAGTACTTATTAGATTTATGCAATGTCGAATAAGTAGCCTCCAATATTATGCGATTCAGGCAAAATTAAACAATTTCTAACTTCATTTAAAACTGGACAATGTTGAAATTACAATATCAAAATAGAAAACTATTAATTTTATACTGAAAATCTCTAATGTTTCATTATTTTTCCACTTGAAATAATTCAATTTCAATATATTTTCATTTTGAACTGCATAATATTAAGGTCGTCGCATCAAGGAGGGAGGGCTGTCGAAGTATCATTCTCCATGTTAAGAATAAAAATGTTCAACGTTTCAATGTTAACATATTTAAAATATATCTCATTTAAAGTTGCATGATTTTATTTGTTTTTTCCCAAATTTTTTCCAATTTCAGATATAATTGGTAACCTCTCAATTGTCCGGTCCAGTGGTCACCCAGCAGTTATTGTGGCATAGAAAGTGAGTCAATGATTTCAAGTAAATTTTCACTGATTCAAATTAAGAAAGTCCCTTAATTTTACAAAGGGGAGTAGAATTTAAAATTTATGAAAAAGTGCCACTATTAAAATATTCTTATCTTCATCTGCCATGATCAGTTACATAAATTTTCTCAGCTTTTCAGGTATAGTTTTCAAAACCCTGAATATCAAATCTTGCGGGCGAGGCTCGGATGCGATCGTGGCAATGATGGCCGGTAAAACCGTCGAAAAACTCGTTTTGCGATCCCTCGCCCCGGGGCTCGCCTCGCGAATTATCATCCGACCTCGGTGGTTCCCGTTCGCTCCAAGCTGACGTATTTTTCCCCCTCCCGTCAAACTTTCCGACCGCGCCTAGGTGAGTGCAGAAAGCTCAAAATCTTTAAAAAGCACTTCCCACTACAACTTTACAACTCAAAAAAAGCTTGAGCTGTCGTCATCGTCGATGTCGTCGTCCTTGCTAATTTGTCCGGGTTCAGCAGGCAGGACGGGTGCTCAAATTAGTTAGCCAATCCGTCAAAAATGCATTTCCGAGGACGGCGAATTGTCTGTCGAGCGAAAGGGAGAAAGAAAAAGAAGAAAGGGGAAAAAGGAACACGCCCGCACGAACTCACTCACACTCGTCAAATTTACACGCATTCGCGCGCCCCAAGTGATGTTAAATTCAAGAGAATTCCCTTCCTTCTGAGAACCTTGGCTGAAAAGATGAAGGATGAAATTATTGGGGTCGAAGAATTTTTTGAATTATTGATTACGTTGTAGAAGTATTTTTAGATGATGAATAGAAGTAGGATAGTTTAAGAAGTAAAAAAGGGAGAAAAAGTTTATAGCTCTAAGATTGTCGCATGTACATGAAAATGAAGAACTCACTTTCTTATAAAAAAACAGCAGCACAGTAAAACCCAGGAATAAATTTTATCTTTCAATGAAATAAAAACTCTGCAGCACGCTTATCTGACAAAAGATTAAATTTATCTATCGGAAGATAAAATTTATCTAAGGAAAGATGAAATTTATCAGGCATAAATATTTGTTTGACATATGTAATATGTCAAACGGCTGCAGATGTGCTCATAGAAAAAATTTTTCCATAAATTTAAAAATCATCGCGGTATTCATTTTTCAATCTTCTCAGTTTATTTAAATGATTCTAAACAAAAAATCTTTCACCTACACTTACTGAATATATAGTCTGCACTTCGGTTACTTTATACTAAATGGTGTTTGTTTACAATTCATGAAGTGATTATCAAGGTCGACAGAAAACTAAAGGTTTGTTCAACAAAAGTAAATGAATGAATTTGGCTATTGTTAACAAACACTATTTAGTATAAACCAACCAAATTGCAGACTATTTTGTTCAGTAAGTGTAGGCAAATGAATTTTTGTTCAAATTCATTTAAATAAAGTGAGAAGATTTAAAAAATGAATACCGCGATGATTTTTAAATCGTCGTTTACGTCAGATAAATTTTATCTTACATCAGATAACGCGCTGCACCGTTTTTATCTAATTGAAGGATAAAATTTATTCCTGGGGTTTACTGTGAGTGAATGGCAAACATATATTATACAATAATATGTTATTATTATATTGTATAAAAATGTAGTATCAGTCTAGATTCATAAGGGACTTTTAAATATTTTATAACTGGTGGTGTTTCGATCCTGTCGAATCATCCAATCTTATCTGTAAATTCGGTTTTTATCTGTAAATCCGGGAATCATTTCTAACCGTAAAGTTCAGGAGAAATTAAGAAATATGTCCTGTGACTTATACGGAATAATGAG
>NC_046659.1:52920811-52933598 GCF_010883055.1 Belonocnema kinseyi | reverse complement strand
AACTTATTTACGGATTCTTATTTGTATTATACTTGTTTGACGATGATACAGAAAATGTTTTTGTTTTTACGTATTTCCAATGGCTTAGGAGATCCTTCTAGAAAGTTACCATTTTTATTTCTTTGAAGAAATTTTTAAGGGTTATACTCGTTCAAACGCACTAATTCTGAATTTTTAAATTAAAAATAACTAACTTAATAATTACAATTTTTCATTCATCAGTTTTAATCTCATTTATGAGCCAAAAATGGTTCGATTATCTCAGCCAAGGCAAGGCTCGTCTTGAGTCAAGTAAACATCGTCTTAGCCAAGACAAGGCTCGACATAAGACAAGTAAACGCCGTTTTACCTGTCGTGACCATAAAAGTAAGACAATCAGTGAGATTTCACTGGTTCACTCAGTGGAATTCCGTCATATTAGTTTCATCAATGAGGTTCACTGGTTTCTCAGTACCATTAGTCTTCTGGTCGTACGCGTTGCCTTGCGTCAGCTGGTTAGGCTTGACACTTCCTATTCATCACTATTGCCAGTGGCGTATTTGTGATAATAGAGACCCTAAATATTTTTTAGGTAGGGGTCCTTTATCCGATAAATATGACAATATAGTATGCGCGCGTACTAGACGACTGGAGGTTCATGTCTTGGCCGCTTGAGCGTTATATGAATGATTAAATCTATCATCTCGATGAGTTCTACAAATATTAGGGTATTGTGTCGTTACAGTTAAGAAAGCGATTACCATCCTATTACTATATTCATTTAGCTAAGTTTTCAGGAGGAAGAAATAGCCTATTATTTGTCAGAACATTTCCTACGAATGCAAAGCTCTAGTATTTTGAATTACAGTTTGTAATTTAATTGAGGTTCCTCTAACGTTAAAAACAACCATTTTTAAGATTTTTATTTCTTTTAAAACTTCTAAATATTTACTAGATTTCATAAACAATAAAGTAAGACTAATTTTTATCCGTAGCGAGACGACAGACTAATGTTTATTTGTATCGGGATGATAGATGCTTTCTCAACGGTAACGGAATAATAGTCTAATATTAGTAGAACCCATCGATTTGGCGTGATTGGTATATTCAGTGAGGCTATTTTAGTTGAGTCATGTACTGGTTCACCCAGTCAAAGTGAGAGAATCACTGGTTCTCCAGTGATAATTCAAACTACTGATTCAACATGTGAAACTTTCAGTGGTTCAGTTTAAGAAAGTAGCGATAAAACGAAGTATCCTAATGGCCTATTTGAATAACTACGTACCATTGCGAACAATGAGAAACATATCTATATATCTGGGTTTTATTCAGAACTAATACGGACTGTTGAGAAATATATTTGTACGGGTGTTATCTCGTTAAGATTTTTCGATTTTTTGGAAAATTCCCAATCTCGTATATTGGTTATGAGGGGCCGTTCAAAAATTGCGCCACACAAATGGATATTAGTGATTTATTTTAAGATATTTCGGGTATGTTGAAAGAATGCCAGATGAACGACTAACGAAACAAGTTTATCAAGGTAAAGTAACTGGCAGCGTGCCCAGAGGCAGACCGCGGACAGAATGGTTAGTATGTGTGAATGAGTTAGAAGAGGCATAAACAAGAAGCCACATAAACACGGGAGCTTGCATGAAAAATGCATGGACGTGAAGGAAGCTAGAGAACTATATTAGGAAAGAAAACTATAGCGACAAATAGTTAATAAAAAGATTGTCAGTTGAGTGAATGACGCCTGAAACAAAAGACTTTGAATACTAATGAACCTCACATGACGATTTTAAGGGGCTCTTCACTTGGGGTGATTCCTAGAGAAATTGACCAGCAACTTGGGTCAGAGCAGTGTTGCGGAAAGAACGTGTTATTTAAATAAATAACACGAGAATTCTATATCAATCTAAAAATTCTATAACCCCTTCTTCACATTACTCTCTTCCCAACCGAGTGAGTCACGTCTACCCAAAAGGCTTAATGGGTGAATGGTGTAATTTTACAAATAAAGTATCTGAATATATTGTTTGTAAGATAAGTATTTTTACTAAGTTTCGCATTATTTTTTTTGCATTGGATATATACGTAAAACACATCTTTATGTCAAAAATGAAGTGGGTAGATCTAATATTTTTTGACGGTGGCGTCAAGCGTACCGAGTAGACATGTTCTAAATTGCTCCTATTATTTTTATGTGTAATCGTGATAATCGTTATACCGGAAAAACTTGTTTATTCTAGATTAAAGAGCAAAAATGTGGGAAGCCTCTTTATCGACTAAGCAGTTTGAACAGCTGATACTCCGACTCTCCAATATGGAGGCTTCAATGAATGGTCTGTACAACAAATTCGATTAGCTGACGCTCAAAAACAAACGTCTGATAATGAACCAGAATAAACTACAGGCGAAATTAGAACAACGGGACATTTAAATTAAACAGTTAGAGAGGATCCTGAAAAAAATAACCTCTTGTTCTTTGGTTTTCCGGATAGCCACGAAGAAGACACGGAGAAATTCATCCTACACGCAGAAAAAAGAAATGTAATATTTACTTATCAAGAATTGTAAAGGGTTTCTTGTAACCGTAACAGTATAAACTGCTCTTAATAAGAAGGTGAATATGTGAAAATCACTTAGAATTTCCTAAATGTCACAATGAAATTAAGGTTAATTCATCGGTTATCCTTCAGTAAAATAAACCTCTATTCCCTCGTATTACATACTGAACGACATGTAGAATCCACTGAACCGAGATTACAAAAGTAGTGTAGTGGACATTACCGAAAGATCGGTACATGCTACCGATCCGATCGGTTTACTTAACTCGCCACTAAAGTCGCAATGCAACTTATCCGCGCGGAGCACCGTTTGAATTCACGACGCAATTGGCAATGAATGGATTGCATCACCTAAAAAACATTCATTTTTAACATTTCTGTGACAGTCGTCACATTACTTCATATTCCCACTTTGCAAGGAAGGGGTTTTATAAAAATAATACAATTTTGGATGGCACAACTTATTCACGGATTGCGTACACTTGAGAGTTTATTGGAGTTTATTGTGTTTAACTTTTCTTTTCACAACATGTAAGCCGCATTTTTATCTTATACATGTTGTCTTATAAAAAGGAAAAAAATACAAGTTCAGGTTTTTGTGAAAATATTTGCTAAATGTTATTTTATTAGTTAGAAACAAGTAAATAATTGCACTTTTGTAGAGATAAACTCTATATATATAACGCTTTGTCAGAAATTTTAAGACAAAGATATCCCGACCAGAGACCGGCTAGAACCCGCCCAGGAATTTTAACATAAAAATAGCCTACACAGAGAATTAATGTTTTTTTAAGTAGCTCGATTAGTGCCCGACCAGGCCCCGATTTAAAATGTTCACCAAAAAGAAGCCAACTAGCCATTTCCCTTTCGGCCCGAGTAAAAATTCTTCGACTCAAGTTCGACTTGATTATGTCTTGAGTTTGTCTCCAAGACATCGATGTCTGGCTACGTCTCAAAACTGAGTCGAGACATAGGCCTTCGTCTTTTTTTTACGGCCATGACAGGTAAAACGGCGTTTACTTGTCTTAAGTCGAGCCTTGTCTTGGCTAAGATGACGTTTGCTTGACTCAAGACGAGCCTTGCCTTGGCTGAGATTATCGAACCTTTTTTGGCTCATAAATGAGATGAAAATTGATGAATACAAAATTTGTAATTATTAAGTTAGTTATTTTTAATTAAAAATTTCAGAATCGGTCCATCTGAACGAGTATAACCCTTAAAAATTTTCTTAAAAAAGAAAAAAATTGTATCTTGCCCTTTTTGTTAGGGCAGCTGTACGCTCGACGTTATAAACCGCACGTGTTGGAGTCATAAAAATTCGGCTCAAGAGGTACATTTATGTTTTGAAGACATAAAAACTTGTCTCCAAGACATAAATTGAAGTCTGGCTCCGTCTCAAAATTGAGACATGCTCAAGTCGAACTTTTCGACTTCAACATGGCCTGATGGGGGAAAATTCAAGTCGAACTTAAGTCGAAGCCTTTTTATCGGGGGGATAAGCATGACTCACTCGGTGGGGAAGGGAGTAATGTGAAAAAGGGGTATAACATTTTTAGATTAATCCAGAATTCCTGTGTTATTTATTTAAATAACATTTTCGTTCCGCAACTCTACTCCGAACCAGGCTGCTGATCAATCTCTCTAGCAATCACCTCAAGTGAAGATCCACACAAAGTCGTCATGTGATGTCCCCCACTTGGCTCTCGTGTTTCTGTGGCTTCATATGTCTCTTCTAACTAGGGTCTTATTAACACACTTTAACCATTCTTTCCGCGGTCTGCCTCTGGGTACGCTGCCATTGACTTTACCTTGATACACTTGTTTCGTTAGTCGTTCATTTTGCATTCTCTCAACATGTCTGAACCATCTTAACCGATTTCTTTCCCATGTGTCCACTAACGTTTCTTCTGCATCACATTCTTTAAGAATTATGTCATGACCCACTTTGTCCATCAGAGTTTTCCGCATATCATGCGCAAGAATCTAATGTCAATTGCGTTTATTTTATTCTGATCTTTTTCTTGTTAAGTTTATGCCTCGCTACCGTATAGTAGAGTCGGTACTAATATAGAATTATGTATTGTCATTTTAGCTTTATTTGATACATTTTTACTTCTGATAAGGGGCTATGCTCTACCAATAACCTTTTTACCTTCGTTTATGCGTCTAACTCCTTATATATCTTCCCGTCCCTAGTAAATAAGCTTGCATTTAGTTTATTCAACATTCTTTGCAAGTCTTCGATTGACTCTGCTATAATAACCTTATCATGTGCGAACGCTAACCCACGTACCCTTACTGTTTCGAGATCCACACCTTCTTCGTCGAAAAGAGCCATTCTTAAACACTTGTCCATGAATAATATAAATAACTATGAAGACATAATGCATCCTTGTCTAACTCCTCAAATAATATCGAAATAGTCACTCAAATTCCCATTTACCCTTACACTCGATTTGCTACCCATACATATTGTTTTTAAAGTTTGTAGGAGCGATCCATTAACTCCATACTCTTTCGGGACTTCCCAAAGTTTACTTCCATCTAAGGTGTCAAACACTTTTTTTAAGTGAACAAATGCACAGAAAACTTTTTTTTCGTACTCTCAAACTTTTTCTGTGATTTGCTTGAAGCTAAATATTTGATCCGTACATGACCTTCCTGGCATAAAACCACTTTGGACTTCTCAAATATTTTCTTCTGCTATTTTCAATACCCTACATATACGTATTTTTGAGTATATTTTACTTACGGTACTTAATAAGCTAATCCCTCTTTAATTATTGCGGTCGCTTTTATCTCCCTTTCTTTTTTATATTGGTACAATAACCGCTTTTTTCCAATCGTGTGGGCCTCAAACCATTCTTGAAATTCGTTATGAATTTTGATGTAAAGGATTGGGAACAGTATTTTGTAAACTTCTTTCCGGACCGAGTGACGTTTGATATCAATTTTATAGAAGTCAGATACCCATTACTCGATGCAAATACCTCATCTGTGAAAATTGTTATGGCTCAAAGAAAATTTAAAACACAGAAGGCTTCCAGGCCAGATGAATTTTTAAATGATTTCTAAAAAGCGATCTCTGCTACGTGGATTTGTCATTTGGAAAAATTCTTTAACATAATTTTACGGACTGAAAAAGTCCCAGACGCCTGGGCGAAATCTCTCATGTTAATGTTCTTCAAAAAAGACTGTCCAACTAAACCTTTAAACTATAGATCTATAGCGCTAGTTCATTCAATAACAAAGATTTTTACTCAAATTTTACAAGCTAGACTACTGGAATAGGACAAAAAATGTCATTTAATCTCTAAAGCGCAAGCAGGTTTTCGCAGTGGTAGGGGATGTATTGATCATATCATTTTCTTGCAGCAATCTTTTCAATTTATTTATAAAAATAAAAACGGTATTTTTATGCAATTTTCGTTAACTTTAAACAAGCGTTTCCGTCAGTTAATCATGCCCTGCTACACGGAAAATCGCCGATCCTCCATTGTACACCGAAATCGGTGTTCAATAGAGTTGCAACAAATTTGAGCCACACAGGTTCATTCGGAGAATCTAGGGGAAAAGCATCATTTAGATACTGTTTTTTCTCATCCAGTGCAACGTGAAGTGTCGTCTACAAACTGAAAGTCACCTGTCAAGATCATTTGGTCGGTCGTTATTTGAGTGAAACAGATGTTAATAAGCAGGTAAGTTATAATAATAATTACCTAACTTTTTATTTCCTATCATTTACCAGCGACTAAATAGTCTTGAAATAAAAATAGTACTTGGCGTGATGTAATATCCAAATATTAGGTTAGTCAAAACCTACTATATGACATTCAAACCACCAAAGTCGGGATGTACAAACTAAGTCGTGACCGTCTGCATCGAAATTGATGCCTGGTCGTTCGAACAAATTTCCACTAGATTTTCTGCGGAAGTTTAAAGGTATCTTAGATATCTAATCTTGCAGTGGCCAGTGTCATACATGAAAGATAAGGTAAATATAATTGTATAATAAAAAACAAAAAAAATTTTTCGCTTTAGCTTTTAGCTTCTATATATCAAGCTGCTGAGATATCATATGGTATTTAAAAAAATGTATCTATTAACAAATATTTTGAGAAATATTAGTCATTCCTTCAAATTCAATGAAAATAAACTGTTATTCATCAAATATATGTGTTATAAATTTTTTTCTTGTCTGAAATCAAAAGTTATACAATTTGTATACATTCTTGTGTATATTTTAATAATTATTTATTTAAATTACAAGAATTGTTTTTCAATGTAATTTTGAACCGCGCTTCAAAGGATAGACAACCAGCGCTCAATCCTAACACACGCATGAATGAAAAGTATTATCATTTTATTATTGCATTAAATAATCCCTAAAAAAAAATATTTTTCGATTGCACTTATACAGAAAAATTACTTTCTACGAAGATATTAGAAAAATAGAGCAAAAATTAACCGATTCCCATGCACTTGGTCAATTGTTATCCCCTCAGTATTCAACGAAGTGAAGTGAGCTAGTGAGTGGAGTGAAAATACCTTATTGTATATGTAGACGGTCATGACTTTCCCTATACATCCTGGCTTTAGTTTAAATGTAGACGGGCATGACTAACCTAACTTTTGGAAGTTGCATTAGGAAGTTATAATTTTATTCTAAGTGACTGGTACGCCCTATTAAATGAAAGAAATTTGAAAATTAGGTGAATATTGTTTCAATTGGTTTCCTTATTAACAATTATTTAGGCTAATATCGCAAAACAAATAGTTTCTTTGACAAGTATTCAGGTGGCTGACAACGCGGTTCAGAACTTCACAACTCTGCATGAGCCTAATTCAGTCTCCAAATGATACTTTCCCCTAGATGCCCACATGGGCACCTACGTTCAGAGGAATACATTTGAGACTTGAAAACTCTCTCAAATGATCATTGGAAGCCCAATGAAATTTGAGCTGCAACAAATTTAACACCAGCGTTTTTCTGTGTATGGGAAAAATTGTGTCGTATGGGGATTAGTGGTAAACTCATCAGGATAATTAAAAACCTGTGTGATAAGGCAGCTTTATCAGTTGATAATGACTACGCCAAATTTATTGCTGTGATGGAGAGCTTGCTGCAGAGGCGAATTTTAAGTCCTATATTAATTAATTATCTTATGGCAGATATATTACACTATTCTACAGTAAGAGAGGTTTTTTGGGACTCAGAATCCTGGGGAATGTAGAAATTTGGATTCTGCTGCATGCGGATGATATTATCATTCTAGCGACTACCCTGGTAGACACAAACAGGAAGATGCTGGCATTAAGAAAGTACAAATTTTTGAACTAGATGACGGTTAATAAAGAAAAAACAAAGGTAATGATTTTAAAGCGGGGTAAGATTAATAAAAAAAATTACGAAGATATATTATGCAGGTAACCTTTCAGAAATTGTTAGTTATTTGAACTATCTGGGTCTACCATTCAGTAGAACAGCAATTTTCGCAAAAGCTTTCGACTTGGCAGTTAGAAGGGCAAACATTGCTAATGCTTCTGTCTTGAAAATCATTACCAAAACTAAATGCCACGATTTGGCAGCAATAGAAAAAAAATTCCGCTCACTATGCTTATACGTGTTGCACTACGCGGCACAATTTTAGGGCCCGTTCTATCTAGAAAAAGTAGAAAAAAATTCAAACTCTATTTTACAAAGCTCTGTTTCACCTGCCAAGAGGTATACCTGACTTTGCAATTAGTTTAGAATTCGCTCTCTTGAATGTTGCAGTCTTACTTTTAAGAATGTCATTAACTTGGTGGCTGAAAATGTTAAAAATGCCTGATGATAGGTTACCAAAGATATGTTGGCGACGTTTAATTTTGAACAGGCACAATAAGGATTTAAAATGTATCTGGGTAACTCAGACTAATGCGATACTTGTACAAGCACGTATTTTTATTTCCTGGGAAATTTAAACTCAGACTACTTGGAGAATCAAATTCCAGCATTCATCGAATTATGTACACACTTTTTACATGAACAGGATAATGAATGCTTAGAAATAGCTAAATTTAATGTTTGCTGTGAATCCTGCCTAAGTTGTACTCTTCAAATGGAAAAATACCTTCCACTCAACCTTTCATTTTACTCAAAATGTATCCTGTCTCAAATTAGACTATTCTGTAAACATATTCTGAAATTTACAACGGAAGCAGAAACTACGATTATAGACTCGCAGCAATACTGTTCCCTATCTAATCTTCATGAAAAATAAGATCTGCTACACGTATTCTGCAAGTGCCCTTTTTATGCGCCGATTAGACTACACTAGCTTCCTCCGATATATAGCAAAAAACAGCAAAGCTACTTAATTAAATTATATAAAAACGAAGATTATAAGATTATTAAAAATATGTCGTACTACATAAAAGAAATGATTAATATAAGAGCCTTTGGCATCAAAGATTAAAATTAATCAGCTAATTGTGGTAATAACTTCTGTACATACTTATTTTTTATTTTATTTTACTTCTTTTTAATGTCTAACTATGTACGGTTCTCCTTGCTATAGCATCTTGGATTCTGATAAGCAATAGATATACATACATACATACCTAATATTTTTGGCGATAGGTATGCTAATAGGGACATTTTGAGTCAAAGGGCCTAAATGTGTATGTATTTGCATAGAAATATCCTCATGAGTATGTTTCTTAGGCTCGGAATTATTTTTGCTAAGGAAATTACACAGGCAAACACACCTTTATGCAAAAGACGAGATCAGTAGGAGAGACAGATGAGTTCATAGCCAGACTGTATTCGTGGCAGCGAAACAGAATTACTTCACCGATTTTTCCGAAACTGACAAATTTGGAAATATAATCTTGCATTGACCTTATAATGTGTTTAAATTCCATGTAGAAACCGCCAAGATTTTATGATTTATTTTTAAGGAATATAATGAAATAATTATTTTTACATTTAATTTATATGTTTATTTTGTAAGAAAATAATTATTTTTAATAACTTCACAGTTCTTATTTATTGTAAGCAATTGATTCACACATTTAATTATTTTAAATAAGAGCGTCATCCGTGACCAATCTGGTTGTGGACGCGACGCGAACCGAATGCTTCCGAAGTAGCCAGAACGTTGAGACTAACGGAGCGACAAGCGAGTGTCAATCAGTGTCATGTTTTTCGTGTTTTTAATTAACATACTTTTATGCTTAGCTCAAACTGTTCTTCGATATTTTAAACATGCAAGGAGAGAAACGTGTATGAAAAGAACATAATGGTTTGTGCTGATGAACTTTTCCTTTTAGATTTTCCACGTCAAATGCTTCCGTGCTTGACACTCGATGATCAGTGTTTTTTTCAACTTGAAGTTCTTAATGGAAACTTTTTGAAAATTTCATCAAGTTTATACTGAAAAAAGAATAACAAGATGTATGATATGCATAAAATGGATGGCTTACAATTTTTTAATTTTTGTTATAAAAGAAAAACAAACCTTTCAATAAGTAAAATGGCGCGGAATCGATATAGTAAGTTATAGAGAGTCAAGCCAGGGCCAGACTCGGGGATCTAACTTGGCCATCAAGGTTGGCTCTGGCCTGATTTAGCGTTTCATTCTAGCTTGAACCAGGCTTAATCACAAGGCCAGGGCCTAGCTTTGCCAAGCTTGGACCCGGTTGGGCCCACGACAAAATTTCTACACGGGTAGCACCCCAATTGCAGACCCTAATCCCTAATGTTTGGAGAAATTTACATTTTTATAATCTACAAACAAAAATCTGTAACTTAATTTGTAACAATAAAGAAAATTTAATTTTTAAAGAATCAGGAAAAAATAAAAATGTTCCCATTTTCATTTCTATAAATTTCGTTTCTTGATTCACAAATGTGACTCTGTAATGTGGTACATACATAGTTACACATCACACAGCTTCCCCCTTTCCACCCCGAAGATTGCGTTGGGGTCATTTACAAAATACATGATACGTTTAGAAAAATGGGGGGGGGGGGTTTAAAGTATCAGTTTCCAGGTTAAATTCAAAGAAAAAAAATCACGTGTGACGTTCATCTTAAAGTTAAATACATCTTCTATATGTGACGCACGGAGTGGATAACAATTATTGCCAGAAAAAGCATAACTTATCACCGATTCCGTAGTTCCCGTAGTCCTTATGAAAATCGGACTTGGAGCCGATGATCATAGTTCGATTCTCCAAGCCGGAGTCAATTTTCACAGGCATTCACTCTTTACGCTTCCAACACTCGACAATCACCCTTCCTCTTCCCTTCCATAATGGTGTATAGCTTTCCCCGCCACAACTAAAGATAATGTTATTACGATTTCGTTAACTACATATCTTTTACAGCAAGTAAATTAGAATGAACTAAACAGAAACGTCAAAAGTGACAAAACTTTAATAAATTTACGAAACGCACCACACTTAAATATAACCTGTAATTTCGATATAATTCGGGAGAGAAATTTTAATATTGTCACATATACATTCAATGTTTGCGGAATCTGATCTACGAAAAATGAAGATCCTTACCAGCACTTTACTCCTTGCAATTACGGTTTTTCCTAATTTTGGTGCTAAGTGCACCTAATATAATATAAATCTTTAATCTTTCAAAGTTTTGGATACTAATGTGTCAAACCAAATAAGTCAGTCTAAAATAAGATAACTAAATGAATTAGTCAAACATGACTGTAAAATAGTAACTATTTGAGTACATATTCTACATGTTTTCACACAAATGCGAGCACAAATGATCTGCGCATATTACATATGCGTTCACTGACTAATCTAAAAAAATGAGAGTTTAGATAAATTATTGTAGAGGGGAGAACAAATCTCTAAATTTACATTTGGGTGAAAATCTTTGTTGTTTTTTTATTATTTCTTCTTAGTCCAAAAATCATGACACCCCGTAAAAAAATCCAGATGAAACTAATTTCCTCCCATCATCCACGAAAAATGCTCATTCCCTCGGAAATATTTTTGTCCCATACAAATTACAAATTGCCTTGTATACATGCGCGAGCGGCTGTAGGCATTACAAGGCAAGGCCATCAACAGACATCAGGCGCAGGCCCCTGTAGGTATGCGCGACGGGTTTGCACGTGTGCAAGTAGCTGGTGCGCAATGGTCCATGAAACCTGACTGGCTGACTGCTGGCCTGGCTGCTCACACTCGAAGAAGGATTGAAAGGGATGCAGCCACGTCAGCTATGTTAATTAAACGCGTTTCTAGCCCCCGCATAGGAAATCAGAAAAAAGAGGCGAAAAAGAAGCGGAAGGGAATGAGAGAATTCAGAATGAGGGCGGCACAAAGGAGAAAGAAGACTGAAGAGAAGGTCGGTGATGCCTGATGGCTAATAACACGTCCCGTACGATGAACGCGCGCCACACGCCCGACTCAGCTTCAGTCGGTGCAGTTCAGTCGCAGTCAGTTTTGTTTCAGTCCCTCTCTTTTCCCTAGTGCCAAAAGGTCTCATCATCCGTCGACCGAGAGAAGAGATCTCTTGACAGAAGTGAATAAGCTCCCCACCCACGAATTCCCATTTCAGGACCCAAAAAAATTATGGGAAACAGGAAATGCGTTTGCTTCAATCTTCCGGCAAATGACGTTGCAGGTCCTTTTGATGGGAAAGATGGATAGGCCTCGTTGTGAGTTAATTTAGACTATTTAGAGGACAAAATTTTTTTCTGACAGGCCAAACAGGCGACCCTCCTTGCCTCACCCTACATCCCAAATAAACTCAAAATGGTGCCAATCACCTTTGCCATTTCACATTTGATCACTGACCTTCCATATCTCACCTCTCACTTTTGAATATTCCTTGTTCCCTTTGACTTTTAACCTCTGAACTTTGACCTCCCATGTCTCATCATTAACATTTTACCCCTGAGTACTTTTACTTTTGACCGCTTACCTTTGAGCAATCGCTCTCATATTCAACAAATGTTCTTGAACTCGGACGGTTGACCTCTCGAGTCTTATTTTTGACCATTTTCCCCTGATGCTTATGAGTTCTGGCTCATTACCATGAACTGTCGGTCTCATTTCTAACCTTTGAATCCTGATAGTTGATATCTGACCCCTTATCTTTCACTTATTACATCTCATCTTTCCCTTTTAACATCTGAACTTTGAACTTTTTCACATGATCCCTTTTACTGGCGAATTTCTGATCTGTTATCTTTGAACTAGCGATTCCATCTTTAGCA
>NC_046659.1:52919152-52920711 GCF_010883055.1 Belonocnema kinseyi | reverse complement strand
TCTAAAATATAACCTTTTATTTTTGAGATCTGACCTCCGACCTCTCACTTTTGACCTAATAGAATGATTCCAAATTGATTTTACGGAGCTTCATTTATACAAAAATAGTATTTTTTGCATTTAATAATAAACATAGGAAAAATATCGTATAGTTTTTTTGTAAAATACTTGGATTCATTCTAAGATACGTGAAATCAGTGAACCAACTATCCAGAACGTTTTTTAGCTTTAACGCGGATGCTTAAAAATTTATTAAATTTTTTATTAACAAAGAAGTAAAATAAAATGGCAAAAATAGTCTTTCTATTAATTAATTGAAAGTTATTACGTAGTTTGTTATTTTGTATCAATTATCCACATTCCACAATAGGTGTTTGTGATGAAATAAATAACGTTTTTTCTACCAAATCGACCACAAATTACTCGAAAATGACACCTAGTTATCATTTTAGTCATTAATGAAAATGTATGATTGTATAAACAAACTTAATTCACCAAAGCAATATAGCGCTTTTTTGACTAACAAGCATGATTCATTTAACGTTATCAAATTTAAATAACTAATTTCTAAAATTTTAAGCACATCTAATAACAACTTATGACTATTTAAATAAATGCAATTAACAAATGCTTTATTGGGCTATTTTTTGACGTGCAATATTGGTTATTTTAACATAATCAAATTTAAATAGGTAAATTCTAAACTTTAAATTGTATTCAAATAACAGCGAACCACTGTTATTGTTAACAACAGGTGCATTCCGCTAGCACCTCCACAACGGAGTTTTATTATTTTATTTATGCCATAATTTTGGGCTTTTTTTGTGGGCTCTTTTAATTTTTTCAAAAAACCGACTTTTGGGTGAAGGGACTAGCCGCTAGCACCTCCAGTACAGAAAATTGAAAAAATCAACAACGCCAGAATTAAGGGCTTTTTTGGGCTCTTCAAAAATGCAAAAATTAAATTTGAAAAAACAACCCCTTTCTTCTGAAAACTACCCTTAAAATTAAATATGTCCCTAAACTAAATGTAAGCATATCAGAATTTTGGGCTTTTTTTGGGCTCTTCTTGGGCATCAATGACGATTTTTGGGCTCTCTTATTTCTCTCAAAAAACCGGGCTTTTAGGTGGAGGTGCTGACCGTTAGCGCCTCCAGTACAGAAAAAGTGAAAAATTAAAAAAAACCAACTGCGTCAGAATGTTGGAATTTTGTTAGGCTCTTCAAAAATGCAAAAATTAAATTTGAAGAAACAACCCCTTTCTTCTGAAAACTATCCTTAAAATTAATTATGCACATAAGCTAAATGTAAGCGTATCAGAATTTTTGTCTTTTTTGGGTTCTTCTGGGGCACCAATACCCATTTTTGGGCTCTTATTTTTCTCCAAATAACGGACTTTTCAGTTAGAGGTGTTGTCCGCCAATACTTCCACTAGGGCAATTTAAAAAAATCAACAGCTCCAGAATTTTGGCTCTTCTTGGGCTTCCCAAAACACTCACAAATTATTTCAAACAATCATCCTGAACCCCTAAAAAAAATATGGAAAAATTGCTAAAACA
>NC_046659.1:52901566-52919052 GCF_010883055.1 Belonocnema kinseyi | reverse complement strand
ATTTGTCATAAGGACAAGCGTAGGATTTCACGCGGAGCGGGTGCTAATCTGCGAAATTGCACCCGCTCCCAGCGAAATCGCAGTAAAATTTCAGCCACAACCACGCAGACGCTGCTGCGAAAAGGTCCTGAGATTCCGCCGATCCATCGTATAGAATCCATTTTCATTGGCTCCCCCAGCTCTAGAGTCGTCGGCATTGTTGACCGACCCATTGTCGGGAGCCCTGCGCGTTCTGTTGTTTTAAACCGCACTTACTACAACTATGTTTGGTGTTGTCATTGTTCTTCCCACGAGAAGCTAGGGAGAGGGGTTCGTCCATCTTTGTAGAGCCCCGCATGCAAGGATAAGGCTGCGTACTCTGAGAGGTCGCCCGGTATCCCAGAGTCACCGTTCTAGACACCTCATCCAGGTGCCATTCAGCTTTCAGCACGGTTTTCACACCTCCGCTTGGGAGTTAATTCCTTCGGGACCACCCCTGGACAATATATATATATATAAAGTCAATAATTTTTCTTGGCTAACAACATACTGCCGAAAAAATTAAAAATATTATGCTATTCTTATTCAAAAAAAACTCTAAGCTATATCCGCAATACCACAGTAATAATAAAAAAAGCCGAATAAAAAACACCACTAATGCATGTAACCAAATCCTGTTCAGCTGCCTTCAGCCAAAAAAACCAAAATAAAAAAAGCAACAAAAAAAATTCCGCCAAAAAAACAAAACAATTAAGAATAAGTGAAACAAACACTTTCCCACAAAAGTTGTTCAAATCCTCAGCTCCAAGATAAAATTAAACAACATTTACAAACTACCCCTATCACATTTAACGAAACAAGTCTCAACCTCCATCAGCTAAAACCGCCAAAACGAAGTCAAATTAAAAATAACTACCCAAAAAAACTTTCAAATCATCTAGTTAATAAATCTATTTCCACATTAATATTCCATATCAGCTATGAAACTCTCTCATCTCACAGTAACCTAGTCTCACCTTTCATCAATTAAAATGGTAAAAAAATACTTGAAATTAAAAATAACCACAACAGACACATTTCCAGGTCCATTAAGCTGGCACTTTCACAATCGAATTTTGGATTTTTCATATCTCAGAATTTTGGGCTTTTTTGGGATTTTTTTTTGGCGTCAATTAAAATTTTTGGGCTCCTTTACTTTTTTCAAAAAATCAATTTTCTTGTGGAGGTACCAGCTTATATTAACCCAGCACCTCCACTTCTTAAAATCACTAATTAATAAAAATTCAATTACAGCAGAATTTTGGGCTTTTTTGGGCTCTTGAAATCCGAAAAAAAAATTTCCCCAAACCAACCTTTAACTTCCAAAATCAACCCCCTTTCAAAAATTGAGAATTTTCAATAATTTAATCACGGGAAATATTTGGGCTTTTTTCGGCTCCCAGAAAACACTCACTTCGATTTTTGGGCTCCAACCCTTACAGTAAACAATTAACCCCTTTGTAACACGTAGATATGCAATTGTCAAAAAATAACTTTTTTTGAATTTTACAGCTTTAATACAGTTTTTGATTTTTGGTCTCCTAGAAAATAGCCGCTACGGTTTTTGGGCTCCAACCCTTAACGTCAATAATCAACCCCTCTCCACCACGTAGATACAACTTTGTCAAAAAACAACTTTCTTGAGAATTTTAATTTGTCAATAGAGTCTCTGATTTTTGGGCTCTTAGAGAACACCCAAAGCAATCAACTTTTTTAAAAAAAAAGCATATTGAAAATTTTTAATTTTACATTCTCATGTTAATGAGAAGGTATTGGTTTTATGTAACATTTCACTTTGACGGTTTTTCTTAAATCTCCAGGTTTTAAGGCCCCCTGAGTCGGAAAGAACTATTTTTACGAAGGTTTCTGTCTGTAATATGTATTCTGTAGGCACGATAACTTTCGAAAGATTGATCAAATTGGATTCTGCTTAGGCAGATTTTTTTAGGGCCTAAAAATAATGAAAAAGTTAGCAAACCAGCATTTGAATGAAAATTCAAAAAGTGAGCGCATTAACATAATTGTTAACCTTTTCTTTCAAGATTAAAAAATTTATGTACAGTTTTTATGATACTCGGAAATTCGAAAATTCAAATGTAGATCGTACAAAAAATTATCAAAAATAACAAATTCCATTTGGCGGTCAACCTATGCAAGATACGAAAAAAAAAGAGGAATGAACCAAAATTGTGCACCGTGCGCACAGCGCCCCATGAGAATGTACTCGCGCGGCTGTCCGAATTTTTTATTGGTTGAAGCCCAAAAATCGTAGTGGGTATTTTCGAGGAGCCCAAAAATCAGAGACTCTATTGATATTGTAAAATTCTAAAAAAAGTTATTCTTTGACAAAGTAGTCGCTACGTGGCAGAGCGGGGTTCATTTTTGACATTCAGTGTTGAAGCCCAAAAATCGTAGTGGGTATTTTCGAGGAGCCCAAAAATCAGAGACTCTATTTTCATTGTAAAATTTTAAAAAAAGTTATTTTTTTACAAAGTTTTATCTACGTGGTAGAGAGGGGTTGATTATTGACGTTAAGGGTTGAAGCCCAAAAATCATAGTGGGTATTTTCGAGGAGCCCAAAAATCAGAGTCTCTATTTTCATTGTTAAATTCTAAAAAAGTTATTTTTGACAGTTGTATCTACGTGATAGAGAGGGGTTGATTATGGACGTTAAAGTTTGGAGCACAAAAATCGGAGCGGGTATTTTCCAGGATTCCAAAAATCAGAGACTCTATTCAAATTGTGAAATTCTAATAAAAGTTATTTTTTGACAAAGTTGTATCTACGTGGCAGAGAGGCGTTCATTTTTTAAGTTAACGGTTGAAGCCCAAAAATCGAAGTGGGTGTTTTCGAGGAGCCCAAAAATCAGAGACAATAATCAGGGTTGATTATTGGCGTTAAGGGTTAGAGCCCAAAACTGGTAGTGAGTATTTTCGAGGAGCCCAAAAATCAGAGACTCTATTAAAGCTGTAAAATTCAAAAAAGTTATTTTTTTGACAATTTCATATCTACGTGTTACAAAGGGGTTAATTTTTTACTGTAAGGGTTGAAGCCCAAAAATCGAAGTGGTGTTTTCTGGGAACTCAAAAAAGCCCAAAAATTTCCCGTTATTAAATTATCGAAAATTCTCAATTTTTAAGGGGGTTAATTTTGGAAGTTAAGGGTTGGTTTGGGAAAATTTTTTTGCGGATTTCAAGGGCCCAAAAAAGCCCAAAATTCTGGTGTAATTGAATTTTTAGTATTTAGTGATTTTAAGAAGTGGAGGTGCTGGGTTAATTTAAGCTGGCACCTCCACAATAAAATTGATTTTTTGAAAAAAGTTAAAAAGCCGAAAAACTTTAATTGACGCCAAAAAAGCCTAAAATTCTGAGCTATAAAAAATCTCAAAATTCGATTGTGGAGGTGCTAGCTTAATGGACCTGGAAATGTGCCTGTTGTGATTTTTTTTAATTTCAAGTATTTTTTTACCTTTTTAATTGATGAAAGATGAGACTAGGTTCCTGTGTGATAAGAGAGTTTCATAGCTGATATGGAATATTAATGTGGAGATAGATTTATTAACTAGATGATTTGAAAGTTGTTATGGGTAGTTATTTTTAATTTGAGTTTGTTTTGGCGGTTTCAGTTGATGAAGGTTGAGACTTGGTTCGTTGAACGTGATAGGGGTATTTTTTAAATGTTTAATTTTAGCTTGGAGATGGGGATATGAACAACTTTTTTGAGAAAGTGTTTGTTTTACTTATTCTTAATTGTTTGTTTTTTTGCTGATTTTTTTCTGGCTATTTTGATTTTGGTTTTTTGCTTGAAGGCAGCCGAGCAGGATTTAGTTACATGCATCAGCGGTGTTTTTTATTCGGTTTTTTTATTATTAATAAGGGATTGCGTGTATAGCTTCGAGTTTTTTGAAGAAGAATAGTATAATATTTTTTATTTTTTCGGCAGTGTGTTGTTAACCAAGAAAAATTATTGACTTTTGATATATATATGCATTTGGAGAGCATAAAATTAGGTCAGACCTTCGGTATATAATTTTCGCACTTATTGCACACATTTGTCTTAGCTTTTTTTCAGCACCTCCACCTAAAAGTGCGGTTTTTTGACGAAAATAAGAGAGCCAAAAAATCGTCATTGGTACCCAAGAAGAACCCAAAAAAAGCCCAAAATTCTGATATGCTTACATTTAGTTTAGGGGCATAATTAATTTTAAGTGTAGTTGTCAAAAGAAAGCGGTTGTTTTTTCAAATTTAATTTTTGAATTTTTGAAGAGCCCAAAAAAGTAAAAAATTCTGGTGCTGTTGATTTTTTTAAATTTTCTCTACTGGAGGTGCTAGTGGCTAGCACCTCCACCCAAAATTCGGTTTTTGAGAAAACTAAAAGAGCCCAAAAATCGGCTGCGGTGCCCAAAAAAGTCCATAAAAGCTCAAAATTATGGCATAAAAAAATACTGATATTCCGCTGTGGAAGTGCTAGCGGAACGCACCTGTTAACAACTATTTTTTAAACAATTTATTTTCATCTTATGCATTTATAAAGAACGAAATTCCGCTTTTCTTTGAACAATTAACAGCCAAATATTAAGTAATAACTCCTTCTTATCAATCGGCAACAGTTGATTATTGTTTAAACAAACTTTAGTAACATATTCATTGCTTCGCTATATTACTTAAGTCCTTTTAGATGTCTCCGCTTTAATTATCGCACTTTTTCTATAATTAGTATATGTAACTTTAGCATAGGCGTAACAAAAATTGACCGTCACCCAAGCGAAATACGTGAACGTTGACTTATTCGAAATGAGAACTGATCCAATAAAACACTGTTTGATTATAATATTTCTTCTATCTATAACAATAGTTCATTGTTGTCCAAGTTTCAACAAAAGTTTAAAAACAGAGTGTCCAGCGTGTGGAAAAAGCGTGAAAAGCGGGAATTTTACGAAAATTGTAGACAGGATTTTATTGTTGAAACGGAAATTTTTGTATATTTCATACATTTACAGGGTGGAAACTTTTGACACGTTTAGAGAATAAAAAATGTAAATGCAACTTACTTTTAGAATAAAGATGTTTATCTTTAAAATATATATACGTAGGCATGTATGTATGTGTGTATGTATGCATGAATGCATGTGCTTATGTATGTTTGTATGTTTGTCTGTATGTATTTTGAATGTAAATCAGCTTAAAAGGATATTTTCAACCTCTGAGAAATAGATAAATTGATTGATCAAAGAAAAACATTGGAATAAGAGGTGAGAAGTTGAAAAAATAAAACTATATTTTTAACATCCATATGGTGAATTCTTAGTTTAAAAATTTGTTTAATGGCTAGTTTTGAACAATGTTTTGAATATTTTGGAACTTCCACTGATAAAAAACTTAAAAATCATGAAATTGATCAAATGACAAATAGATAAATAGCAAAATTAAAAAATACTCAATTTAAAATTATTTATGTTTTATTTCTTCAACTCCTTCATTTTTTGTGGAGTCTCTTTTGTCATTCAGAAGTTTGCAATTGTTAAAATAATTTTTAAAATTTGTTAGAAAAAATATAATTTTAAAACCCAAAAAATAACTACATGGAAAACGGATTCTTTACGTTTTTTATCCTTTCTATTTATCAATTCTTTCTAGTGTATACATTTCGATAGGTAAGAAACCCTGAAATACCTCAAATATTCGTTAATCCCAGTTAGACAAATATAATATTTTTTTAACATGTAACTTAGTACTTTACAAATTTACAGCAGGAATTTTCTTTCTTGAAGCAGTATTACACAAAACTAGTTTAAGATTTAAGTTAATTAAATTTTCCATTTCAAAAAACATAAATTGTCCTCAGCTATATCAAGGATTCATTACTGAATGTTTTTCTGTAAATTCCTCGAAAAAAGCGGATTTTTTTGTTATAAACGCATTTGATGACAAAAATGTATAATAAAAGTGTTGTTAGCAATTAAAAATATTACACATTGTCACCTAAAGTTTCTTTAAAATTTATAAATTAGTTAGTAACATTTTTTATGTTCTGACGTCCTCATGAAGAAACATGACAACTACAGTCTCCTTTGCGTTGCGACATAGAGAGATAAAAGGTAATAGTTCTAAACGCCACCGCAGTCAGTTAATCACTTCCACAAATTGACACTGAATAACGCATAATGTATTTCATTAATTTATTAATGTAGCAATATATAAGGGAAAACAACGAAAATCCCCCCTCAGCATAAATGACGAGGTGAAAGAACAAGGACCAAAGAAAGATTTGGTACCCCCAAAATCTAAGGATAAGGTTTTTCACACAGTAGCAAAACCGACCCAGTGGGCACAAAGCTATGAAAATCGCAAGAACGTCCTTGGGAAGTTCCTAGGACGTCTTATGTCAGGCCAATCGACTTCTCGAAGAGGTCCAATATCCTAACGATGAACTACACTGAAAGAAACAATTTGAGGCTAATGGCAATCCGAGTTTGCTTGAGAATTTCTAACTGAATTAGAAAGAAAATTGTGCTGTCTCATCCATACGAATTTGAGATTTACTACCTACGTATAAGAAAATCACCAAGCCTAATATGAAAAAGCAAGTTTGTTTGAGTAAAATGACAGTTGGGACAAGTGCAGTATTAGATATATGATAAAAATATCATAATATTATAGAGTAGGTATAAGAATTTTATGTCTCGGTATCATGGCTGTATTGAATGTATACTTTTATTAACTATCTATTTGAAAGAACACTGCGTTTAAGTGTTGCATTGGGCATCCGGCTGTTTGCTTGATGCAGCCATACCAATCAATGTCTTGTACCGGTCAACGATGATTGTTAATCGTACGTTATTCTCCAAAAAACCGACGTTAATTACAGTTTCCTTGTAACCACTATTAATAAGATCGCCGTCGGTGATAAATGTATACCAAAGAGTTAAATTTTTTTTATTTCGATATGACGAGGGGTCGATCACTCCAACATTCCTGATATATTCACCAAATATTCCCACACACGTATTCTTTCAATATTCCCGGATATTCTTGGTATTATTGACATTCATAATAATCTTACATATTTTTGAAATTCCAGAATATTTCGAAATATCCATAAATCTTCACAAATAGTCTGACATATTTCTCAATTTTCGTTTGCGCTGTACAAGTTTTTAAAGATTCCAAATTATTTAAAGTGATTTTAAAAATGTCAAGTAATTTCAGAGAAGTTTATGTATTATTGTGTAATTACAAAATATTTTCAAGTGTTTAAAATAATTTCAATAAATTTCAAAATAGTTTAACGGGATTTAAAAATTCTTTTAAATTAAAAAAAAATTAAAGTTTACAAATGAATTTCAAAAGAGTTCAAATAATTTTAAAGAATTCCAAAAAGTAAAAGAAATTTCAAAAGTTTTCAAAGACTTTAAAATACTTTTTATGAGTACAAAAGATTTAAAGTGATTTTAAGGAACTTTGTAGCATTTAAATGAATTTGATATGGTTTAAAAAAACGGCAAAGGAATTAAAAATATTACAAAGCATTTTGAATTATTTTTACCAAAATTCAAAAAAGTTTAAGGATCTTCATGTAATTTAAAAATATGTTTAAGTATTAAAACAGATTGCCAGGAATTTCTAGGGATTTAAAGTGAGTTATTTGATTAAAAATTGTTTAAAGTTTATAATTGAATTTCAAAATATTTCAAAAGATTCCATAATATTTCAAAGAGTTCAATATGTTTTAAATGAATTTAAGAGATTTTAATTAATTTTGAAGAATTTTAAAGGAATTTCAGTAGAATTTAAATGAGTTTTGAGATATCAAAGTAATTTTAAAACATAAATAATGTTCTAGAATTCTTTAAAGTCCATTAAATCTCTTGAAATCTTCGGAAATTTGTAAAAATCATTTAAAATCGAGTAAATTTCTTAAAATATATATTGATTTCTCTTAAATCTTTTGAAATATCTTGAAATATTTTTGAATTTAGTTAAAATCTTGTTTAATTGCATAAAATATTCAATAATCATTTGTAATATTTCTAAAATTATAATATTATAAATATATTATTATAAGCTTAGTAACATTTTTTATAGAATCGGTTACAAAAATTGGCAGACGGTCCTGCCCAGCTGTAGGTTATATTTCAGATTTTTTTCTTTATACTCGAAGTTAGGTTAGCCGCGAGGCTTTAGGCGTTAGGAATTCGAAATATAAAGGGTTCGAACCCGCGGAAAATAAAAATTTTCATAGCGTACGATTATAAATAGTGTCCTGATTGTGTAATAGAAAATAATTATGTACTCCAACATGTGAAGAAATATTAAAGCATAAAATAATGATACAAAAGATTAATTTTTTTCGGCGAAAAATCGGTTTGAAATCTTCTTCGATATATGCTGTATTTTAGCTAGAATTTTAGATTTTATAGAACTATTTTACATTTTTCATATACCCTGCCTTTCCATCGAGGTTACGTCACCCCGGCCTTTAAATTGTATAAAACACGTATGGTTGATTTACCCCAACCAAATTCTGTCTGACGCAGGCGTACAAATTCGTTCTATTACATCCATCTTATGTTTAGAAATATCTATTAGAACAAATGACTCAAGCAATAATATTGCTTCAGTAATTTTGGTATGGGTAAAATACGCAAACCGTATCGCTGTAGCTGAGCGAGCGATACATTATGGTTAAAATAACCAGGATGATGCGTGTACCGTCGAATTACTTCTTTCAGTGTAAAGACGTCTTAAAGACATGAACGTCCTCGTGACATATTTCGCGCTGACATTAGACGTTTTAAGAGCACCCCTACACTGAGAAACTTTGTACTGGAAAAATTACTAAATTAGGTTACAATCGAGGGACCAAGGCGATAATTCGTATATTTTAATACAATAATCGTAAGCTATGCTATTTTTGTATGAAATTTTCCTGTTTGTAATACGAAGTCTTAGTATTTTTTATAGTAAAATCCTAGATAGGATAAATTAGTAGAGACATAATTAAATTGTATAAAAAGAGTAGAAGTAATAAGTATCTAAAATAACATAAAAGACTAAATTTGTAAGAGGAATTGCTATGGTCTGTATGAATATGAATTATACTATGACACTTTCTATTTTGTTGTATTATGGAGTAAGACAAATCCGGAAGATCGCTCTCGAAGAGACTTATAGCGCATTCGTTTATGCTGCACTGGTGTAGAATAAGAGCACTCCAATCGCTCCGTCTTACTTCTTCTTACTTCTTCCTTCTCACTACGACCTGCGTCGGTGCAGATCGGATCGGAGTGCACCAGTGCAGGATAACCGAATACGCTATTAGTAAGCGAGCCTAGCGTTGGTCCGATTGCAGCCGAGCGTAAACGATGTCAGCCGACCAACGCTCTGCTGAAATTCCTTAAATTTATCAATCACTCAATTTGGTTTGATGCAAAGATCCTTATTACAATAAATTAGGATAATTCGAAAAGTTACAATTGAAAAACAAATTTTCCACAGAGAGCAAATAATTATTTTTCAACCTCGATATTAGGATATTTGATTGCGTTAAGATACAGTGCTTAGAATTTTTAAAACTCCATTACTCTGAACAATTATAGAATAATTTAATGGAATTTAATGTGAGTGCTAGCATTTACTTTCTAAGGGCGATAAATTTCTGGATCACATTATCTAGTTTAACCGAATGGAATATCGCCATGCTGCCGCGTAGGAGACCCGTGTTCGATTCCCATCAGCTTTACTTTTATCGCATTTTTCTGTTTCAGTTTGTAATATAATATTCCTGCATGTATATAATAATGTATAAACTATATATAATCGTGTGTACAGTACAATTGCAATTTAAATAAATATAATAGTGCGAAAGAGTTCAAAATCCCATAATAAATAACTCTGCATTTACGTCGTGTATACTCGTGTAAACTGATACGTATCGTAACCTTTAACGCGACGCGGCACATGTTGGGTTTATTTTTTTCTTCTGCTAATCTGACTGCACCAATTTTTACTAAGTCGCTTACTAAATCAGTGGGCCGGTTTCTCTCGGCGTTACTATAGTCCTTTGCAAATATTGCAAACTTCTGTAGAAACAAATGTAACATTTTTAAACTTTATTCCAATGAATTTGGTAGTTCGGCGTGTAGTTACTAGTTACTACTCGGAGTAGTAAACATTACAAAATTCCCGCTATGTCCCTCCATTGCAAACTGAAAATAATAAAATCTAGTCTGATTTTTAGAAAATATTGCAGCAAAAGGTTTCTCGGTGCAGGATAACCAAAAGCCATCTTATAAAAGACGTCTCAGGGATATCCCAAAGACGTTTCTAGGACATCCTTAATTTTTTTGCCCACTAAGGAGGCCTATGGCCATGGTTTTACTACTCTTCCTTCGAATATTGAGCTTCCAACGGTAAAGACTTGCCTGACCCTACTTGAGACGTAATATATTATTATTTCACCGTAAATATCTTACGTAAATAGATTTCTTATCAAATTATTTGTCTATGAATTATTCAAATTGGAAATCTGCGTTGCAACGAGAATTTTTTTTCGGAAAGTTGGTTCACTGATTTCACGTATCTTAGAATGAGTCCAAATATTTTTTAAAATATACGGTAGACTTAAAAAGTTTGTTGAAAAACCTATGTTTATTATTAAATAAACAAATAATAATAAACTTTAAAAAAAATCTGCTTCGTTTAAATAATGCGAAATTTGTTTAGCTTTCATTTGAAAAAGCTGTCCACTACGTGGGCACATTCTGCTACCGCGCGGCTCCTTTCGCTCGCAAGTTTGAGCACGCCTAGGGCGCTCTGCTGTTGGTTCTCGAGCTTTGCGCTCAATAATATATTTATCTCGCGCTTCACACTCAATTATGTATTTAGCTGACGCTAAGTGCTCGGTTTATGTATTTCCCCATATTTGTGCAAAAACCTTTTCAAGTTAAAGGTCAAAGTCGACAACTGTAATTTGGCAATTGTAAATTCTCTTTTGTTAAAGCTCCTTAGCCTTTAAAGATCACATTCTCATCGCGTATCTCGTGTTTTGCGCTCGATTTTGTCCAAAATGTGAAGTATTCTACATTATGCTTAACACTATTATGTTTAATGTATATTACATTTATTTGTATGGCAACATGTGATACTGCTTATTTAGATTATGCAAAATAATGCACACATTTTATTTTTCATGATTACTTCAATATTTGCTCCTTACTTTGCACAATTTTTTTTTCTCAGCTATCCTGCAAAATGTATCGTTTTTCCAAAAAGTTAATTTTTTAAAAATATTCTTATCACAAGAGTTTATAACAAAACTTGTAGATGTTATATTTTAATCCATTTTTGCCTATTCACTTTTTTTCGTCATTTTTTCATGGCTTGTGTCGTTTGTCCAAAAATTAAATGTCTTTATTTTCAATTTTTTTACAAATAAAACAAAAAATACATGTTCTATCAAAAAGTAGTTCAAAACAAATTTTTAGATCTTATTTAAATGCACAATTTTTGTTTATTCATCTGTTTTTATACCTTGTATAGTTTGACCGCAAAACGGAATTTTTTATTTTTCATTTTTTATTATACAACCAAAATTTAAACTTTCGATTTTTTAAAAAATTCCAAAAGTTATTATGATAATCTTGTGGTGCTTTCAAAACAGCAACGTTTTTCTTCTCTTGAATTTTTAATTCTTGAATAAGAACGATGTCAACATTTTTGAAAATGATCTAACTTTTTGAATTTTTATCCAAAATAGCTAACTAACGAACTTGATCTTCAGTTTCTGACACTAAAAAAGTATACCAAAGGCCAATCTAAAACGATGATTTTTTTCAAGAGTATCGTGCACATGGACAGACATAAAGACAGACACATTTACACTGAAAAAAATGGTTTAGCTGTCCCAGCTAACCGTTTAACTGGATTTCGTCTTCCAAAGAAATATAGCAATGTCACCTAGATTTCTAGTTGTTTTAGCTAAATTAGCCATCTATAAATTATCTAGATAATTTATTTAGGTTATTTATATGACAAATCAAATACGGAATCTCAATTTCTGATACGATATCAAAAAAAAATTATTTAAATTTGATTAAAAATTGTTGCGTAAATAGTATTTCTTCTTTTCAGCATCGATATTTCTTGAAATTGTTATCATCCATTGAAAAAAATCTCAATTTCTTAGTTTCATCAGCCTTGCAGCAAAAAAACGTCTTTAATACTGTGATTTTACTGTGATTAGACGTTGAAGCAAGATTTTTTATTGTCACTCAGTATCCCTATATCCGGATTCAAGTGTTTTTTATGAACAAATTTAGAATTTTCTCTTAAAACACTACTGAAAGCCTATTTTCAAAACCTGTGAAATCCTAGCCTCAAAATTCTTGGATGATTTACTCGAAATTGGCTGACTTTTTTAGATTAAATCTTTATTTTACCCTCATTTAGAAACTGAATATCTCGGAAGTAAGTTTTTATTTCATATTTCAACTGAAAATTGCATCGTGTATCCCAATCTGCAGCCGAGCTTGCTCCAAGTTAGATCAGTGTCACTGTAAGATTATTAATTTCCAAAACTAAACAGTAAATAAGACTAAAACCTTTGTTCAATAAAAAGAAGCATCACCCCCGTAAGAAGAAGAAGGAACATAAAATTTTTTGTTTGAAAAAGACGAACCTAAATTAATGAATTTGGCTAAATTCCGAAAAAAATAAAGCCAAGAAGTGTAGTCGCAATCGTAAGATGATGAAGAAAAATGAACATTTTGATTTGAAAAATACGAACTTAAATTAATGAATTTGACTAAATTCCGAAAAAATTTGCAGCCGAATTCAGTAGTAGTTAATTGGAAATCGGTCGAATTAAGCACATTGTATTTTCTACAAAAAATATCGTCCTTTGGAAAATTATTGGGCAATGGCTGGAATGCCCGAGAAACATAATTTAAAGCAATCTCATGATCTGGTCCCCTCTGATAACTGGGTACGCTCTGATTCCTCGATACTTGATCTGGACTGTTGTCCGAAATAAATTGGGGAAGCCACCGGCCGTTTTGGAAGTCACGCGGTTTAAGGTAGTTCCGTTCAACGATCAAGGACCATCTGCTCTGGCCGCACGCTTGCTGTGAAACAGCGGGTAATCGTCCATTATTAATCTACCTGATTCATCGGTACACCCTGCGTGCGGTAAAGAGAGCGGTGCGGCGCGCCGTACAGTTCGTGAGAACACCGTGAAATCTATAGGGGCCACGCGATCGCCTGGCTATGAAAGATTCGATGCTTTATTGCTTACGTTGGCCAACTTGAGCATGAACAGAAAAAATACGCCATATTTTTGCAACTCGTCATATACTACTTCTTGTATCGAGGAAGTTGTATCGGACGCTAATTTCATGAATAAGGGTAATTCTCTTGAAAGTTACTATTTTATATGTTTTTGGTATAAATGGTAGCCCTCACTATAATAATCACATGCAAAATCAAGTCAAAAGTACTTTTTACTAAGAACTAACTGTTTTGTTCATATCAACACTACAGAAGGTGTCCCAGACTCCAGTTTCCGGACTTTTATACCCGTGCAGAAATCGCTGGGTATTAGTGATGCCATCAGAGACGAGAAATACGAGAAATTCGTCTCGTTCATTCCTCGGTTTGTCTCGTCACTTGCTTCCTCGTCCCGTCTCGTCCTTCCTCGGTCTCGCCTCGGTTTTTCCGAGGAACGCGACAGATGCGCGCTAGTGCAGCGGGCAGCTCGCAGGATCATTCTTTTGCTACTCTGTCGCGCTAATACTAATTAGCGTTCTTTAAAGGACAGTTAAATTCTAAATATGATTACATATTATACTTTTTTGTCAATTACTGAATGTAATTCGACTATGTTTTGATTATTTCGAAGTTTTAACTTCGCTGTATTAGTATAGCATTTTGTGCTAATTAAAAATTAATTTTCCAATTATAAGAATAGAATATATGAAATAGAAAATTTCAAATAAAATAGAAATATAATTTTCAAGTAATTTAGACTTTAAAGAATTTAACACTAATTTAATTTTTCAAAGTAGAATTTCAAAATTTTGTGGCGGCTTATTTCTACGGTTCAAAAATCAAATATATTTTCTCGGGATATTTGTAAGGTTGGGATTTGTCGGAATAAAATTTTAAATATTTTTAATCGCAGAGTTTCGAAAAAATCGTGAATGTTATTTTTTTTAGTAATCTGCATAATGTGCTCAATTTTTAAAATTTTGCATGTTTTTTTTTTATTTGAGCTCATATGGTATAAATTAATTTTTTTATGGAGTTCCCAAATTTAGAAGAAATATAGAAACTCTAAAAATTATGAATATTTTTCATTAGCATATCAAAACTTTTGTATGTTTAGAATGTCCTTCAAACAAAATTAAAAAGGTCCTTCAGAATGATGTGTTAATGTATAAAATTCAGCAACCCGTCATTTTTAACGATCTGATCTCAATTTTCTTGGAATTATATTTTGAACGTAAGAAAGTTTTTCTATACTGAAAAAAATTAATTTGAATGACTGCAAAATTGTTTACAGGATTTAAAAAAATTTCAAATATCTCACTGATTTCGAACAAATTCCAAAAATTTCACGACGATTATTGTACGAATATTTCAAAGAATTCATAAACGTTTCAAGCTATTTGAAAAAAAATTAACAAATCTTTTAGAGATATCAAAGATTTTGCACATTTTTTTTAAGATTCCAAAAGATTTTACACAAATGTGAAAAGCTTACATAAATTTTACATACTTCAAAAGATTTCAAGACATTCATAAAGTTTTAAAAATATTTCTAAAAGTTTCTCAAAAAACTCCAAAAGATTTCACACAAAATTCAAGAGATTTTACATACTTTAAATATTTAGGCGTCAAATTTTCTTTCCAGTGTAGTTGTATTTATGTCTTAAACGTTTTTACAAATCAATAAATATTATGTTTCATGTCAAAAGTGTCAGGATAAAACACATTATCGGAAAATATGTCATTAAAAAAATTTTGTAGTATATTGAAAAAAATATTCTCTTGCCATTTCTATACGTTTCGAGAACAAAATGGTCTGTAGCAAATGGTCTTTTATCCTGAGCTAAGGCGTTTCCGATTATAACATTTCTTATCTCCATACATTAATATATAAATATACATACATGATTTTCGAAGTGGTCAATTATAAAACAAATTGTGTTCTAATCATATGACATTAAAATCTCATGAAACTTTAAAAATATGTAGTAGTAAAAATAATTTAAGTAGTTATGCACTTTTGAGTTTTTAGATGTCCCAAAAAATATTTTTTATTCACTATCCGCGGAAATTAGATGCCACGAAAATTGGAAATTCTACTTTGAAACATAAAAATTAAATTAGTGTTAAATTCTTTAAACTCCAAATTACCTGAAACTATACCTATCTTTTTACGTTTCTGTTTCATATATTATTCTCTTCTTATAATTGACCAAATTAATGTTTCATTGGAACAAAATTACATACTAATAGTAAAATTAAATCTTTGAAAAACTCGAAATATAGTCGTGTTTCGTATCAAACTAATTAGTAATGGACATATAAGTATTATATGAAATCATATTTCATCTTGAACTATTCATTACAGAGCGCTATTTAGCATTAGCGTGTCAGGCTGGCAAAAGAACGCTCCCGCGAGCTGTCCTCTCTTGCTAGCGCACATCTGTCGCATTTCTCGGAAAAACCGAGGCGAGAAATGGGGAAGGACATCACGATACGAGGAAGAATGAGACGAGGAAAAACGAGACGAGAAATACCGAGACAAGCAGGTACTAGCCTGGCTTTAACTTGTATTTCTCAATGGCTCAACCTCGAGCCCAGCTAGTAGATAGTGACACAGTTCCCACAATTCATGGCAGATGGCGTTGGTTTATTCTGTACACTATCCAATATCCTCTACGCAACTTTGCGTTTGCTTACAAGTGTGTAATTTTAGAAAGTCGCGCTTGTAAGTATATTGTTGTAAGTATATTGTATATTACATTTATGCAGGCACAAACAATTATTCATGTCATTTAAAACGATTAAAGAATGTTCAAAATTTTAACTATAAAAGAATTAAAGGATGTATAATATATATATTTGATTGTACTTACAAAATGAGTGTATGTGTAGATAGTGATGCAGACGACGAGGAAGAATCGGAACCTGTAGAGATAATAAATCAACCCGAAATTAAAATGCCTTTCGTAAATAAGGATAATATTATAAATACTAACCATCCAAGAGCAAATGAAGGTTCCTTTGTCAATTAGATTGAGGATACCATAGATTCTTCTGTTAGTGGATCCATAAATAGTTCCATCAAAAAATGCAGTCTTATAATAAAACGGCTAGGAATCGATATTGAAATAGGGTTAAGAGCCCGGGCCAGGCTCGGCGATCGAGTCTGGTTATCGAGCCAAGCCCTGGTCAGATTTAGCGTTTTATTCTAACGTGACCCAGGCTTGATCACCAGGCCAGGGCCTAGTTTTGCCAGGCTTGGGCCCGATTAGGTCCACGACAAAATTTTTACACGGGTATCTACATAAAAATAAAAATTATCTTTAAAAATTCAGTTGAAGTTTGAGTTCTTGTGTTATGAAATATTCAGGCTGGACCAATTATGATCGTGGTATAAGCACACGGGTGTGCTTGAGCGAGAGTTCAACGCAGTGTTATCAAAGCGAGCGCAGAGGTGGGGTTAGCAACGCGACGGGAGAACAACAGTCACTGTATTGGACTCCCGCTCACGAGCACACGACTGTTTATACGGCGCACATGATTGGCCCAGTTTGAGTATTTTATTACTGAAAAACTAAAACTTCAACTGATTTTTGAAAAAGAAATTTAAGATTAATTTTTTTGTATACAGCCACATAAGTTCTGAAATTTGAGCCTGGAACACCCTGTATAATCTCTGGCCCCCTTACCATCTTCATTACCCCTTACCCTTTATTACCATCACATGTGTATGTGATGGAGGGGTTTCCTTCTGCCACCCCTCTGATTTCGCTCTCTAATATACAATCTCTGGCTCCCTTCTCCCAACAACGACCATCCCTCCATTCGCCTATATCACTACCTATCTATTCTGCCCCACTGCCTATGCGCTTTAGTTTCCACACCTTCAAGTCTGAATCTTTGCCCTCATAACCTTCTTACCTTCTTACCCTCTAGCCTCCTTAGCAACAACCTCACACCTTGTCCTATATTAAGATCCCTTCACCGGTGCCATATACCACCTCTCTCCCATCCAGCTCTTCTACCCTTGCACTTTCTTATGCAATGCCTATCCCCCTTAGCCAATTCCTTTCCCCTCAGCAGCATCCTTTTTTGCCTTTACTTATATACCATTCTATATGTTCGGCACCTCTGCTTCTGCTATTTCTTTATCCCTGTGCCCACAGCCACTATCATCATGCGACTCTATCACCGTTCCCA
>NC_046659.1:52880957-52901466 GCF_010883055.1 Belonocnema kinseyi | reverse complement strand
CGACTCTTAACACCTCCATCACCACTCAAGACCCTCAACCCCAGCAATGCCATTTTCCTTTCCCCAACACTCTTTAATGTTCCTAACCTACCTTCCTGAAAAATATTGCGAAAATGCTCTTTCATTCAATTCAAAAAACATGAAATCGTATTACTTTAAAGCCTAATCTTTAAAAAGGAAATTTTTTATGTTTAAAATATATACAAATCATTTAAAATAACGTTTTATGGAAGTAGTCAATCATTACAAAAATTTGAAACAGTCTTATCACTATTTATATTGTATCGAGTATTGTATTTTATTTGAAATGGACAGAATAAAGGCTTTTTTTCTACCCGCGGAGTGATAGTAGAATAGCCATTTATTGTACCACGATAAGCGGCACGTAAAGTGACAGCATGGAGACAGAAGTGAGTGAAAAGTGAAAGAAAGATGATAGAAAAGAATGAGAAGAATTCATATTAAAATTGCGTTAAACTAAAAACTAAAAAATTAAAAAAAAGAGCGGTTATTCTGCCTATTTCAGAATAAGTATCGTATGCACCACAGCAGTAAAGTACATAATCTACTATTTATCTGTAAACTCTAAATTTGGTAGTTTCCGTTGGCAATGGCTCAAAATGGCATATATAAAATAGAGAAAAAGTTGTAATACATTGGGATATCAAGATCAGAAATAAGCTCAGCATATTAACAACGCAATGCACTTCACATAGACGCTGTAAATATTTTTAGAATCAGTACATAAGGTTATTAATAAAATGTAAACAGAGAATATTGAGAAGCAAATATGACATAAACTTTATGTCTAAGCTTATCTGATCCCCACTTAGGATGCTAAAAATAGTGTCTCATTATCGTTGTACTCCAACATCCTTCCTGAACGATAATTTCGTGATGCCCCTTTTTACCTTTATGAGGATCCACTCTTTGACCTTAAAGTAGAAAATTTAATATTATTTAGTGGATTTGTTAATAAATTAGCTACCATCAATTCCGTAGGACAAGACTGAAAATCTATTAGACCCTTATCTTTTATTTGCTAACAACTTTAGGCAGCCTTGATTATCCTTCAACATCTTCGTTGAAGATCGTTGACCTTCTCCAAAATTTTCAAGTAGTTGTCGCAACAAAATACCTTCTTAGCATGCTTATACAAGTGGAATATACTCCGCTTCTGTTGACGATAGAGCGACAGTCTTGCTTCTTACTTTCTTAGCTTTCCTATAAGCTTTCGATAAGAGTGATTATCGTAGAAAGGCTCTTCATTTTCCCTTGCCTTAAGATATCCAGCCTACAGTGGAATCTTTGATTCCTTCTGGCCGTTCAGTCCAGTTGATTTCAACATACTTTCGATGTATTGAGGTTGACTTACGCTAAAAATTCCTTCCTCATCTTGATCAACATGAATGCCGAGATAACGACGCAATTGACCTAAATTACTTAGCTGAAAATGTTGCCCTAATGCTTCACCTGTTTTAAGTATCTTATCTTCTTGTTTGCTTGCAATAATCAAATCATCAACATAACTAACGAGATAAATTTTTATTTTTTCTGTAGTGCTTATACATAAACAAGGATCAGGTTTTCCTTGAATGAAACCATTTTCTTCTAAAATTTTATTAAGCTTTTCATTCTAAGCTTTCGCAGCTTGCTTTAAACTATATAAATATTGATTTAAATTACATACCATGTATTCTTTACCTAGAATTACAAATCCTTATGGTTGCTTTATAAAAACTGTTTCCTTCAAGTATCCGTTCAGAATGACTGTTTTCACATCATAGTATACACAAGCATCTTCCGCTTTCCAGTAATGGTTAACAATGTCCGAAAAGTGCCCTGCCTCACGACCGGTGCAAAAACTTCATCATAGTCGACACCAAATTATTTATAAAAACCTTGTGCAACTAAGCTGGCCTTATGTTTAGTTATACTACCTTCAAAATTTTTCTTGAATTTAAAAATCTTTTTGCAACCAATAACTTTTGCATTTTTTAGGATTTTCAACTAGCGTCCAGGTTTTCTTTTTCTTTAAGGACTCTATTTCTTCTTCAGTAGTTGATTTCCATTTCTGCTTGTTTGAACTCTGCATCGCTTCTTTTGAATTTCTTGGCTCTTCGTAATTTTGTAGAGCAGTATTGAAACCTGAAAAATACCTGTCTGGTGGTACACCTTTATTGCTCCGACTTGAACGCCGTATTCCGATGACCTCAATTTCTTTTGAGATGACCTCATCAGTATCACTGCTTGAATCTGTATATTGTTCTGATTCCTGATAATCCTGATCACTGGATTCATGTTCAGTGTGTTCTTCTTCAGAATCTTCATTAGCTTCCGATATATCAGCTGGTACTTCTACCTTTATTCCCTCGGTGACCTTTTCTTTTTCAGCTTCGACTTTTTGCTTTCTTGTGTTATCAAAAATAACATCTCGGCGAATCGTGATATATGTTTTTTTTACAGCAGACGATACGCCTTGAATACTTCGGAGTATCCCACAAAAACTAATTTTTCTGCTTTCATATCCAGCTTTTGTCGCTTTCCCTTAGGGGTGTGTACATGAGTCGTACAACCAAAAACCTGTAAATTTTTCACATTTGGTTTATTAGAATGCCATAATTTGTATGGAGTTTTGTCCCCTCTCCTTGTTGGTAGCCTATTCTGCAGATAATTCGCAGTTTGCGCTGCTTGACCTACTCCCTTCCTCGATCAGACCGTATAACTTTAGGCTTCTTTTGAAATTGTTTCTTTCCGAATTCTATAAATTCTTTAATTATACCTTTTACCTCACTTTTATACTGCATCTTATAAATATTTATAAAACTAGTATAATCATCTATTAAAGTGAGAATATACCTTTTAGTTCCCGGTGTCACTGTCTGCATGGGTCCACACAATTCGTGTGTATCAAATCACACGTTGCTTTTGCGTTACTGTGAGATTCCTAGAAAAAATTTTTTATGCTCTTTTTCCCTTTATACAACATTCACGCTGCTTTCTGATTCCGCAATCCTTTATTTTGATTGCTTCTGAGCGGTTTTTCTTTTCCAACTGCTTGACTGCTTCCGGATCCCTGTATCCAAATCTTCTGTGTCATGCATGTTGACGATCGTGATGCTCTTCTTCAGTTTCCACTGAATTTGCTGATTCAATATTTTGTAATTTGTATAAATTTCCGCACCGCTTTCCAATTAAGAATGTTTTTCCTTTGCTTTGAACTGCACACTCAAATTCGCGGAAGTTCGCTTTAAATCCATTATCGGTGACTTTGCTCACAGAAATTAAATTATCATCCAGGGAAAAAAAAATTGGCCGAATAGCTAGCATCCGCTGCTTTATTCGAATTTTCTTTCTTCTTTTTCCAGGCTGAATATTTCTTGCAGTCCTTCTTTAAATGTCCTTGCTTTTCAAAAAAAACACGTCACTTGCTTTTCCTTATTTTCTTTATACAACGACGTTTTCATTACTGTTTCGCATGACAAATTAATTTCTGCAATTCCCTTTCGTCTTCTATATTCGTCTAGTAATTTTCCTTTAATGAAAGATACAGTAAGTTCATTTTCCTTTCTAAATTCTAAAGCTGTGACAAGTGAAGAGTATGTTTCCGGCAAGCTAAAAAAACATAGAAACCAACATATCTTCATCCATACTTCTACCTATTGCAGCTACTTTGTCAACTAAGTCTAGCATTGTATTTAGGTGTTTTTCCAAGCCCCCGTCTGCTGATAGTATTAGATTGCATAACCGCTTTAAATAAAATACCTTACTTGATGCTGTATATTTCTGATGATAACACAGGCCGACAAAATTTCAAAACCGGAAGAACCCAGAAAGACAACCATACCTACCCGAAGGTTTTTGGTGCACTGAATCCAAATCTGGCCGCAAAAATGTTCCATCACCCTAGGTTTCCGTCAAAAATAAAGATATCTCGAAAAAGAAAATAAGGTTTTGAAGTGTAAGAGTAGTAGTTTCTCGAAAACCTAGGGTGATGGAACATTTCTGAGACCAGACTTAAATTCAGCGCACCAAAAACCTTTGGGTAGGCATGGTCGGCTTTCTAGGGTTTTTCTTTGTCGGCCTGTGTAATCCTTAATTAAATTCCAAGCTTCGAATGCAGTCTTCGAATTCCTTACATGGATCAGTTGACCGTTCTCCACAAGAAGACAAATATTCGCTCCATCTCTGGCATCTTTGTTCATCCAGATTTCGGACGGATTTTCAGGAGCCTCTTCACTAATGACTGCCCCAAGATCATTGAGAAGTCAACAACAATTCCAGTTTACATTTCACAATCTGGTAGTATTCGCTGTTGAGCTTCTCTATCCTGTAATCTGTAGCTGTAGACTCACTCTTGTTTGCTCGTTTGATGCGTACACTTTAGTTTCAATTCTCTCACACTTTAGTCCCTTAGTTCTTTTATTATGGTCTAAACCGAAACTACAGTTTCTTACTTTGTCTAAACCGACACTGAATATTTCTGTCTTTGTCAAACCGACACCATCCACAACTTTACTTTACTTTACAGATTCTCTATCTCTATGAATCCTGATATTGAGACCTAGAATTGTTCTCTGGGCCAATAACCTGTTGGCAGTGGCTCAAAATAGCATATATGAAATAGAGGTAAAGTTTTAATACTTTGGGATGTCAAGATCAGAAGAACACAATGTACTTTACATAGACACTGTATATATTTTTAAAATCAGTACATAAGGTTATTAATGAAATGTGAACTGAAAATTATTGAGAAGCAAATATGACATAATCTTTATGCATCAACAGACGAGTAAGAACTATAGAGCAACCACACCCATTGACCCTGAAGCTTCTTATCCCTGCCTAAGCTGATCTGACCCACTTTTACACTAATGGAAAAAAATAAAGGGTTAAAACAAATTTCCGAATTTTTAGTGAGTTTTCAGAATGCTGTATCTCAGTGAAAAATGAGGTTCTATCAGAAAAGCTACTTTCCTCTTACTGTCTTGATCAGTCACAAAAATAAGACGACTTTAGGGACTTTAGGGGTACGGTTTGCGGCACTAGCGAGGTTTTTACTCAAATTTGCATTGGTACCAACACAGGTTCGAGTCTGGCGGGACTGAGATCATCGACGATGATTTTCTATCTTGTTGATAGCACTTATCTCCTTCTTCATAATCTTTATCAACTCTTCCTCTGGCGCAGTGGAAGGATTGTCTTGTGCCATAGCAGCTATTCTGCCGTTTTCAGCTCAAATTTCGTGTATAAGGTATGCTACTTCAGCCATCTCTGTCCCCGTGAGGTTCCTTAAGTGGCATAGAAACTGATATAGTTGGTTATCTCTAATTTTCTCTCTCTCGAGCAATTTTCTAAAGCCCATGTTAATGGAATCGGAAAGTATTTTAAGCAACGCGTCTTTCAAAGCTTCATATTTGACACTTTCTGAAGGATTTTCAAGAAAATCTTCGACATCCTCGACATATTTGAGCTCGCGCTTAACAAGCATATATCGATGTATTATTTCTGTTGTCTTCAACCATTTTATGAACAGAATTTTACAGCAACCCAAGTAAATTTCGTACCACTGTTTTCCTATTCACTCTTCACTTTATTCACAACTCGTGGTCTTGAAACCGGCCGCGTCCTCACTCATCGGAATGACCAATTGCAGTGAGAAAGATTGTTCTTATTTAAATTCAAATAGGAGCGCAAGGGTGGAATGAGTCAAGCCTAACCGTGCTTGCTTATGCTACTTGACAAAATTGGTTTTCAAAAATCTGAAAGTTGAGTCCAAAATCTGTACGTAATTGTCTTCTTGTCCTGATAGAGAACATTTGCTATTTGGCCGTAATTTCTATCCTAAGTTAGAAACGTACTTTAGAGAAACTATTGGTGTACAACGATAATAAGTGATATTGTTGTACATATTACACTAATGGAAAAAATTAAAGGGTCAAATAATTTTCCGAATTTTTAGGAGTTTTTCAGAATGCTGCATTTCAGTGAAAAATGGTCGTATCAACGACTTAAGAAAAGTATTTTGAAGCTTAAAGTTTCTATTTTTGAGATCTTGTAAAAAAATTGCATAGCTACATGTTCCGCGCAATAATAACAATTAGTGTGATAAAAAAATGTTGCAAATTTTTTTGCTTTTTTTTCAAGTCCTCGGTACGACCATTTTTCACTGAGAATCAAAAAGGACCATTTTGTCTTTGATCGAGGATATTTCAGCAAAAGGGTAAAAAGGGAAATTTATGGGTTTTCAGAACATGAGCGGCTAAATTTCAAATCTTCATGTAATGACTAATAAGGAATGTGCCTTTTACAGTGGAATAACCTTCAAAAACCCTACGAAGTGACATTTCCATCTAAGAAACCGTGTCCTTATTGCAAACGGCCAAACTTTTGAAGAAATTAAAGGGTGACGTTTTTTGCGCTTGAAAATGTCCTAATCATGGCTAAATTATAAAAAATTCCCCTATTTTTTGTCAGATACCGCTAAAATTGACCAAAAAATCAATTTTTTTCAAATGAATTTTTTTTCGAAATTTGGATTTTTTTTTAATGGCTTCCAAAACTTAAAAAAATTTAGATTTTCACTGCCCCCGGTATTAGCGTTACCCAAAGCGTACCACGTGGAGGTTGCACAGTCGGATTTACGCTTCTGTGTATGTGCCTGAGTGCCTGTTTGGCTGTTTTTCTGTCTGTCTGTCCGCCTGCCTGTGTGTCCATTCGTCCGTCCATATGTTATCTTGATGAGTAAGTAGGTTGTTCAATAACGCATGTTGCCACCCCGATTCTCAATAACTGCCATTAAACGTTGGACCATGTTGATGCATCGTGCAATGTGGGGCTGCGGGTTTATGTTCCAAATTTTCTGAAGTGCGCACTCCAACGACTTCAACGTTTGCAAATTTGGATACACTCGTCGCAAACGGCGACTCACCATGTTCCCAACGAGTTCGATTGGGTTGAAGTCGGGGCCCATTGTAGGGTAAAGGATGTAGCGCCTAGCATTTAACTGTCCATGAATGATGACCAGGGGTGTTCTCCAGGTCCGCGAAATTCCACTACATTTTATAACCGATCCGCCGTTGTAGGCAACGACCACATTCGAAGTTATAGGCATAAAGGCGGCGCCAAACAAGAGGACGTCGGCCGTTACCATGAAGGCAAAATCGGGACTCGTCGGTGCATAAAATAGTACCCCACTGCCTCAAGGTCAAGTTGACGTGTTCGTTGGCGTACCTTAAAGAGGCTTGACGATGCCTTCGTTTTAACATCGATACGCGATTTGGTGTCATGCATTCAAACCACTTTCACGAAGACGGTTTCATACCGTTTCAGCGGAGTTATTTTGGTCTCATCGTCCTCGTTCTCGCTGTTGTTGTTGTTGTCATCGTCAAATCGGGAAATGCTGGGCAACGAAGTTCGCGTGAACAAAATGTTCACGACGAACATGTCGAATGATCGCTCGATCATCCTGAGGATTAGTCACTTGATGTCAACCTTGCCCTGGACGTCATTTGTATCTAGCGGTTTCGAGGTACCGTGCAGACAATCGGGATACTACAAACTGGGTAACGCCCATACACTTACCAACTTCACGACGGGTGTATTACTCTTCAATAAGAGGCACTAAACGAGCAACTTCCGGCTCTAGCAAGTGACGCCTTGGCATAATGAAAAATCAAAACGAAGTAAAAAATAATAAAAATTTTAATGAAGAAAAAGGGTAGTTTTGAAAAAAACTTTTTTTTAGATGTTCAGTTCGCACGAAAATCGAGCAGAGATTTGTCTCCTAAACAGGTATGAATCGGGGTCAAAATGCGATTTGGGTCATTAAATTTAATTTTAAATACAGTGAAACCCTTCAATAGCCCTCCCTTCTATAGCCGTTCCGAAAATTGACGCCGCGCCGCAGGTATGCCTAACAGAAGCTGCGCGGGATGCGCGGCGTCTGCGGTTGCCACTCAGGCGTAAACAAACAAAAACGGAGCAGGCTATAATGAGTTACTTCCCCCTCACCGTCAGCCCCAAAATCGGCTCTATAGAAGAGTTTCACTGTAAATTAAAAATGATGGTCAAAAATATCAGACAAACAGCAGACACACTTCTACACACACACACGCACACGTATTCACACCCACACAAACAGAAGCAGACTGAAATTATTCTAGCGCCAGTACTGGATTATTCGTGGCTGCATGTTCACGCTAAATTAGATTGCCGCTCTTTTGGCGCTATCTATACCTACTAGATAAAAAAACCCATCACGCAGTTCTATGTAGGACCACTAATGGCGCTAGCCAGAATTTGACATCACATTAATATAAAAATTCCATCTAAAATCTAGCTTGGCTCTAGAAAGTACTTCTATTTGGACTTTGAAAAAGAATGCATCATTTAAAAACTAATTAATGAAAGATAACAAATTATATTGATTGCAGTGCTGAAATAAAAGGAAATAGAAAAAATAAAATTGTCTGTGTTGTCAGTGATGTCTCATAGTGCAGATTTGTTAATTTAATTCATCACTAAGTATCGATTGATCTGACGCACTATACCTTGTTTATTGGTAAACTATTGAATGAAAGACAAAGCTAATATAAAAAATCATTGCTGAATAAAGAAATTTTATCGTTAGGTTTTCTAGGAAATATAATATATTCCTAACCTAATAAAATATTCCTAACCTCAAATATTATTCAGTGCTACCATCAGCACTCAACTTTCAGCATGCAATGCAATTTCAAAACTGCTACCAAAAAGGTTGGCAACAATAACCGGAACCGGATTGCAAGAATCAGATGTTCGTCATGCCGCCATTCAGTGTAAATATGTTTCGTTTCGCGACCACGAGGTTTGAAGTTTTCCAGCTTCTTTTTCGACGTAAGGGCGTTGGAATCAAGACCCAAACTCAAAACTGGATTTTCTCATTTTACTCCATAAGTACTAGAATTACATATTTTCTAGATAATCAGGGCTTAGTCCACTTTTCAATTAAATCCTTATTCGGAATAGAACATTGGCTAATTCCAATAGTTTTTATATAAAGTGTTTTTTTTTCTTACCCCAGCATTTGAAAAAAACGTCTCACATGAAAGCTATTGAAATTAAACAAGTTTTCACTCCAAATAAAAATTTTAATCAATGCAGGAATAGGCCCTGAGGATTTCAAAAATATGTAATTCTAGTATTTATGGAGTAAAATGAGAATTCAATTTTAAGGTTGGCTCCTGGTTCCAAAACATTTACAATAAACATTTTCTTTTTTATCAATAATATTTGGAAACATTCTGACAAAAAAGCACATACAGGCTATATTCCATTTTTCTTACAGATATCTGGAATTGGTTAATATTCCCAATGTAGCTCATAGTGCTTTTATGTCAGGAATGATTTAATTATAAAAATTAGTAACAAATATGCCATCTAGGTCGCATCTAGATCTACCATATTTTACCAGATACACTAGAACGCGGCAGTACCGTTGGTGTAGATAGCGGCTAGGCGATTGGAGCGTTACATTTGCGCACAGCCCCAGCATAATTTCTCGAGATAGTGCCGAACATGAGAACTGGCTAACTGGCTATTAAGAGGAGTTTTTAAGTAAACTGAATTTTTCAGGGTGTCAAGAGAATGAAAGTTCATGCAACTTTGCTATATTATATCATTATAGAAAAATATAAGGAACTTAATTCTTATTAAACCTTCTTGCGCAATTTTGTTGCACAATTTTTTAAAAGTTTATTTTGGTTTACAAAATGTGCTTTTAAATTTGCGTAAGTTTAACAGATATTGAGGAATTTCAAAACATTAAAAAAGATTTAAAAAATTATCAAAGTATCTAAAAAAGTCGAAAGGCAATTTCTTTTTATTATATAGAATTTTAAAAAATCAGTAAAATTTTGAATAATTTTTGAAGATAAGAAGATTAGAATGTCTGAAAAGATTAAAAAAAGAATTATTTTCCTAATATTCCTAATATTCCTAATAGAAATTTTTATTTTTTTTTTATTTTGAAAAATTGACTTTAAAAGAAAATTAAAGAAGACTTTTAAACACATTAAACGATTTTCTGTAATTTCGAAAAAGAGTGTTGAAGGTTTTAAAAGCAAAATGTTTCAATTCACTATGATTAAAAAGTTTAAAAAATGTAAATACTCGAATAAATTCAATAAATATTTAGTATAATTAATGAAATTCAAAAATAATTTAAACTTTTAAAGAGTTTCAGAACGCAGGATAAACTTATTTAAAAAACAGAACAATCTAAAAGTTCTTGTAGAAGAAAAAAAGATGCGCCTGGAAATTGTGCACAATTGTCAGTCTTTAAAAATAAAATTCTAATGATTTTTTTTTTAAATTACTTTCAACACTTTTCTTCTCAGACTGAATACCCGCCTTTAGTCGCAAGAGGTCCAATTATTTTCAGTAAAAATAAGTAATGAAATAAATTTTGAAAAATTCAAAAAGAAGACACATCCCTGTATGCTTAAAGATAAAATTCGTTCACTTAGAGTAAGTTCTATGCAATTAAAAAAAAAGTTCATTTGAAGTACATATAAAATTAGTTAAATAATTTCTAAAAATTGGAAACATTTAAGAATTGTAGTATTAAAATGCACTTAAAATTTAAGATTTTTGTATTTAATTTTGGTAAGATATAACAGATATATATGTAAAATAAATAAATTATAATAAAAGTCGATAAACGAAGGACTTTCACACTTTTTGTTTGCGAAAAAGAGATTCCTTGTTTTCTCAAGTGTGAATAGTAAGAGAACTGACGTCAATTAAACATTCATAATTAATTAAAGATTTTCATTTTTCCCTTAAGTACAATAGACTTATCATTTGATAAACATGTTGTGAAAATTTTTCTTTAAAGGTGGTGTGGAAAGGAGTTTTATTAAAAGATGTGTGGGGTTTGCTAACAAACAACTGTATGAATTTCTGACCTTTCTTATTTTTATTTTTTAAGTGTATATTAATCTGCTTTATGTTCAGGGCAAAATATTTTGCTGAAAAACGATAAAAGAAATATATATTTCTGAAAATGGTCCATAAGGTTAAAGCCAAGTCTGTACAACCGTTTGTTAACATTTTTGTAATTTTTTTGATAGAATTTGAAAGGTGATTTTACATAGTGGTTTACTAACTAATGGAGATATTTTTATAATTTTATTTCTGAAATCTATTCCCTAAGCAACATACTAAAACAAAATTTAGGAATATTTATAAGATTATGATTATTTTTCATTTTTAAAATTAATGTATACAGAGTATAGTTTTTATATGAAATTTCATCACGGTTTTTTGTACCTTGTTTGACCCTAGGGCAGAATCAAGGAAAATACCCTAAACGTATGTTCCTTAGATATTAAGATACTATACAAAAAGGTAATTTTAGAATGGTTTTCTCCTTTCAAAATCACGTGATATCTCTTCATCAAATAAAATTTCTTAAATTAATTTTACAATTATTCACAATTACAATTATTTTACAATAGAAATCTAATTGTAAACGCTAAATTTTGTAATATTAAGATAAGTATCTTAAGACATTAAAGGTTTCGTAAAGTTTTCATATATTAAGAATTTTAAAAGTTGAAAATTTAACGATTTTGTTAAACTTTTTTAAAAATTATTTTTGCAGTTGAAAATGCATCCTTTTCTAGTAGAGAATGATTCTTCTTGTTTAAAAATTTATTTTTTGGTTCATAATTTAAAATTGTTGTTTAAAATTCGCTTTTTTTTAGTTAAAAAATAATTTTCTTATACTGAAAATTTAACTGTATCATTTTTAGCTCAAATTTTTTTTTCTTTGAAAATTTAACAATTTTTTTGAAAAAGTGTTGTTTTATTTTTGCTTGAAAATTGACCTTTCTCAGTTAAAAAATGTTCTTTTTGGAAGAGAATAATTCTTCTTGTTAGAAATTCATCTATTTTAATTAAAAATGAATTCTTTGGTTGAAAATACATTTTTCGATAAAACTTCTTTTCCTTTGGTATAAATGGTTTAAAGTTAAATCATAAAAAATTTTAAACAAATTTTTGCAAGTTTAAATTATTTTTCAATCGTTTCAAAATTTCTGAATATATCCTAAACTTACTCAAATTGGAAAGCGCATTCTTTAAACGAACATAAACTTTTAAGAAAATTGGGCAACAAAAATGCACGAGAAGGCTAGATAAGAATTAAGTTTTTTATTTTTTCCAAAATTATATACAACATGGAAAAATTACAAAATTTTCTACACGCTCTTTTACACCCCTTTTAAAATTTTTTAAAAATTATATAAAAATTTCGTGTCCTTTTTTTAATTTTTTTTCAGAATTCATTTTATTCCATTTTTGGAAAAAATGTATCTTTTTAAATTAAAAATCCAACGATATTTTTAAAATTTTAACTATTCTGTTGTAAACTCGATTTCTTTTATTCAGAATATTTTTCAGTTGAAAATTCATTTCTTACATCCCAAATTAAACTATTTTGCAGAAAATTAAATTTTTTGTTTGAAAATGTAACTCTTCTATTTTTGGTTAAATACTTATTTTCTAGTTTTAATATTCATTTTTAAAGTTGAAAATTTAACGATTTTGTTGAATGTTCCTTAAACTATTTTTTTAGTTGAAAATTCATCTTTTTTTATAGAAAATGATTCTCCTCGTTTCATATTTTTTTTACTTGAAAATTTAATAATTTTGTTGAAAATGTGTTATTTTATTTTTGCTTGAAAATTGACCTTCCTCAGTTAAAAATTTATCTATTTTAATTAAAAATGAATTTCTTTGGTTGAAAATGCATTTTTTCATAAAACTTCAAAAAAATTGCGCGAGAAGGCTAGATAAGAATTAAGTTCTTGTTTTTTTTTTCTAAAATTATATATAACACGGTAAAATTTCAAAATTTTTCTACATGCTCTTTTACACCCCTTTTAAAATTTTTACAAAATAATAAAAAAAATTTGTGTTCTTTTTTCAATTTTCTTTCAGAATTCATTCCATTCCATTGTTGGTAAAAATTTTTTTTTTAAATTTAAAATCCAGCTATATGTTTAAAAATTTAACTATTCTGTTGCAAATTCGATTTTTTCTATTCAAAATATTACTCAGTTAAAAATTCATTTTTCACATAGAAAATTAAACTATTTTGCAGAAAATTAAATTTTTTATCTGAAAATGTACTTATTCTATTTTTGGTTAAATACTTATTTTCTATTTTTAATATTAATCTTTAAAGTTGAAAATTTAACGATTTTGTCCAAGTTTTCTTAAAGTATTTTTTTAGTTGTAAATTCATCTTTTTTTAATAGGAAATAATTGTTTTCGTTTAAAAATTAATTTTTTCATTGATAATTCAACTGTTTTGTTGAAAATTTGATTTTTTTAATTGAATAAATATTTTCTTATACTGAAAATTGTCCATACTCAGTTAAAAATTAATCTTTTTCGGTATAAAAATGGTTGAAAGTTCATGTAGTTGTTTGGAAATTAAACTAATTTGATGAAAACTATTTAGTTGTTAATTTATTTTTTTAAATGATAACGTAACCGTTTTTCGTTGAAAATTTATCTATTTTGTTAAAAATTAGTTTTTTTTTGTTGTTTTAAAATTGATTGATAACATTTTAAATTTCTGCTTTCTGTAGGAAATTATTGGTTTAAAAATTAAATTATTTGTTTGCAAATTCAATTTTCTGCTTGAAAATTTAAATATTTTTTTGAAACTTTGATTTTTTGGGTTTGATAATTGTTTGTAACTGAAAATGTAACTATTGAATTTTTCTTCGAAACATTATTTTTCAGTAGAAATTCAACTATGTGGTTGAAAATTCATGTATTTTATTGCAATTTTGTCTTCTTTGGAAGAAGTCTTTTTGTACGTAAATTCATTTCTTTGGTTGAAAATTAGACTATTTTGTTGTATATTTGATTTTTTTTATTAAAAATTAATTTTTTAATGCAAATTTAATTGTTCCATTTTTTGTTAAAAGTAAATCTTTTTTATTAAAAATTAATTAATTTTGTTGAAAATTCCATTTTTTATCTGAAAATGTAACTAGTCCAGTTTTGGTTTAATGCTTATTGTATTAGTTTAAAATATGTTTCTAAAGATGAAAATTGAACAATTTTTTTGACATTTTATTTCTTGAAACATTATCTTTTTAATTATAAATTTATCTTCTAACTTTTTTAGCTCGCACAAGTCTACACAAGTTTACTGCGCGTGCGCGCGCAAAGAAACTTATCGGTGTTAGTTTTCGCACCGTATAGTGTCGATTGTATGTTCAGACCACTCTAACCTCAAAATCTCAACTTTAACAAGATTTTTTCGCCTTTCGTGGTATTAAATACCGTTCGATATTTGTGTGAGAGGTGATTCTTAGCGAATGAGACTTTTCTCACTCGTTTTTCTAGTGCGGAAAACGTCTCATTCGCGAAATAATTTCCTCTCACACACGTATCGAAATATGCTATTCTCGCCCCGTCTTAGTGTTTGATTCCACACTTTCCAGTGAAACTTTAAGTTTAGATTAAGACCAAGTTTACACCGGAGAAGTGTATTTTAGTAGAAGAAATGCTTTTTCGCACCAAAATATCGCACCGTATCATTACAACTTCGCACTTCGGTGTGACGTTGTACGAATTTTTTCTAACAGTGTACTGGCTGAGTTTCCCAATGTCGCGAGATTAGTCGTATTCGAAAAATAGACTGCCAAGCACGAAGTCAAGCATTAAATTAAAACAACTGCACAAAGATCAAAGCATCGACAACTGTAATTTGGTGATTGTGAATTCTATTTTGTTAAACCTGTTTTGGCTTTAGCGAACACATTTTCACTACGTATCTAGTGCTTCGCATTTGGTTTTGTCTAAAATTATCATGATTACTTTAACACTACACAGAGATATTATAATATTATATAATATTATAATGCACTATCATCACTTGGATACTACTAGAACCCTCGTATAATTAATATAATAAAATAATAATACAATGTAATATCTTGCAATGTACGATATCACGATTTTACGATACTATAATGTGATAATTACGATATATAGCGCAGGAATTACGGTATATATTGCAATTCTTGCGATATAGTTAACCGCTTTTTTCCAGTTTTCTGGGACTTCTCCCATCTCGATACATAAAGTTATCAATTCTCACAGCCTGTGAGGAATTTACTCGCCACCGCATTTAAGCATTTCAGCGTTAATACTGTCTACGCCAGCAGTCTTACCGTCTTTTAAGTTCTTTATTGTATCCCTAACGTCGGTGACACCGATTTTTTCAATTGCGTTTTCTAATGCACCTTGTTATATATCGTAGTTGTGCACCCTATAGATTTATCTCCCAGTAATTTCATAAAAAGTCTCTCAAAGCGTCTAGCATTTCATCGGTATCATATAGTATTTTACCTTTGCTATTTCACTTGCAGATAAATTTTGTACTTTTACATCCCTTCATATTTTTATAAAGTATTTTTTTGCTGCCTGCAAAGTTGTTTTGTATTTTCGTCTCTTCTTCTGTTCTGATGTTATCTTTACTTTCCTTGAAGAGTCTTTTAAATATCCTCTTTTCGTGTCTGTAATCATTTTCACTTTTCTTTCTGTACTCATCGCCTGGGCCTATGGTGTTCGACTATCTTGGATACGCTTATTTTTTTTCATGAACGGCTGTTCGAATTTTATCATCCCACCATGCCTCGCTAGACGTGCTCCCTACAACCGCAGTACGACTCACTTCGATCGCACATTTAACAATGATATCTCGGAACAGAATCAATGCGCCCTCTGTATCATTGTTGCTGATAAGCGCCTTCCAATTTGCCCTATCTATATGCGCTCGTTTATCATATTCAAAAAATCTATTCGCTCTTCCGGTTTCTATAAGTTCTCAATCTTGATTCGTGTTTGTTTTATTTAGTACTCATTCTTATCCATCCCCGACCTAAGTTTATTTTATTTTAATAACTTTGTACAAACAATTTCGAATAGAGCTAAGGTTTGTGCATCCTGTAACTGCTACATATGTGACGTGCGCCAAAGAAAGGGGGCTTACTCTAAAAGAATCGAAATCGATGTTTTTACAACTTTCGATAGTTTTTGGCTTTCGCTCGAAATCCCGTGAAACACTTCTCACTACTCGCCACTGCATCTCCGCGTCTCATCAATACCCCGTCCGTGAGCTGCATCTATGACTATGACGCCGCTGTATACGTGAAAATGAAGTGGCAAGTGGAGAGAGAGAGATTTCGTCAGTCTTCCATCTCTCCTAAAAGTCGCGCCTATCGGGTCCAGTGATCCCAGATTTGAAACGAGATGTGGTCTAATGCTATGACAGGGCTACGTCCGTGTGAATATAGTAGGAGACGATGTAAATGACTGAGTTGCGCACGCAACCCATTTCTCCTCTTCTGAATTTGAAAACTCGAAGGTGCACGATTGCCGGTCGGACCACTTCGGTGATTCTATTTATATCTCTATCTGCTTTGAAATAAAATGAAGAGATTGGGATTTTAATATTTCCAGATTTCGATACTGGCGATTCTCATGATTTGAATACTTCGCGCGCCTCTTTGTATGCGTATATTTTGAGGTTATGTTATTTCAAGTATAAAATATAAATTATATAAATATTAACACTATTATAGATAAATATATACATATATTAATAATAATAATATTATAATTATGTTGTAGTATAATAGTCTTATTTATATCTTGATCCGCATTTGAAAGAAATTAAAGAAATTGGCGATTTTGCAATTCATCTCGTTTGGATAAAAACTCAAATTATTTGATTGAAAAATTAATTATTTTGTTGAAAATGTAACTATTTTGTAAAAAAGTCCCCTTTTTTATCAAAAGTTCAACTACTTTGTTAAAATTTATATTTTTTTTATTTGAAGGTTCATCTCTTTCGTTGAAAATACATTTTTGAAACTGACAATTAATCTATACCACTTTTGGTTGAAAAATCATGTATTTAGTTACAAATTCGGCTTTCTTTGTATACATTAAATCGTTTTATGGAAAATTTATACTTTTAATTAAAAATTACAATTTTCGGTTGAATTATCAACTGTAAATATTTTTTGGTTGCAAAGTCATTTTGTTGTAAATGCAACTATATGGTTAAAAATTAAAATCATCATTTATGTTTGGAAAAATCGATTATTCACTTAAAGTTGAACTACTTAGGAAAAAAAATTAATTCTTTGTTATTGAGGATTCATAATTATAGTTGAAAATTCAACTATTTGCCTTTAAATTGTGTTAAAAATTAAGCTTTTTTTGTACATAATACTCTTTTTGACTTTGAAATTAAATAATTTCGTTGAAAGATCATGTATTTTGTTGGAAATTGACCTTGTTTGGTACATCTTCTTGGGTTTAAAAGTCGATTAACTCATTAAGAGTTGAACTACTTTGTAAAAAAATACTTCTTAACAAGGTTTTTTAATTAGGGTTGAAAATTTAACTATTTGGTTGAAAGTTTAACTCTTTCATTGAAAACTCATATTTTTCGCTTAAAAATTTCAACTTTTTGTAGATAATTCGTCTTTTTTACTTTAAAATTAAATAACTTCTTTAAAAATTCATGTATTTTGTTTAAAATTTGTCTTTTTTTGTAGATCATTAATTTTCTTGGTCGGAAATTCATCTGATTGGTCAAAAATTAAACAACTTTGTTTAAAATTAATTTTTTCTCTTAAAAATTATTTATCTTTATCTGAAAATGTAATTATTATAGGATTGATTAAAAATTAATCGTATATATTGGTTAAGTTGCAAAATCGTTTTTTTTATAGAACATAAATCTTCTTGATGAACAATTTACCTTTTCCCTTGAAAATATAACAATTTTGTTGAAAATTCGTTTTTTTTCTTGTTCCTTTCTAGGTTTTATCATAGTTTTTATTTGGAAATTGAACTATTCCATTTTTGGTTGAAACTTTATACTGTACTTTTTATTAGTTAAAACACAAATTATTTGATAGAAAATTAATTTATTTGTTTTCGATTATGATTTTTTTTTAATAGAAATAATTTGAAAATAAAATGTTTTAAATTTAATTTAAGGTATTAAAAATTGAAAAATATTTTATTTTACAAGATGATTCTCAATCCGTTTAAAATTAAAGAATTAATAGATATTAGTTTATAAAAGTATTTTCAATTATGACTTCAAATATTATTTCAGTCTAAAAAAATTTTATTTTCAACCCACTCAATTTGAAATTTTTTAATGAGAAAAAGAAAATTTCATTAATTATCAGAAATATTTAACTGTTCATTTAAAACAATGCATTACAAACAACTTGAAAACCATACAAATTTGAATAGAATGGTTCGAAATAGAAAGCCTTGAATTGTTAAATCTGTAATGAGCTAAATTTTAAGTTTAAACGCTACAATTTCGGTTTTAAAAAAAGATTCAAAATTAATTTAAAACTTGAAATTATTTCAAATAATTTGAAACACGATGTAGATTTTATAAGATTAAAAAAAAATTAAACTTTTTGAGAATTGTAAAATTTTTAAAAAGAATAACAAAAATTGTTGTGATTGCTAAGAAAATTAAAAATGATTTTTTATTTTGAAAAATTAATTTTAAGTGAGTATTTGGAAAGATTTTAGAAAATTAAAAAAAAAGAATCAAGACGATTTTAAGGCAATTTTTTATTTTCAAGTTTTTTTAATTTTAAGAAAAAAATCTAATTAACAAAATATATTCATTTTCAACCCAAAAGCTTACTTTTTAACAAAATAAATTGATTTTCTATCAAATAATTGGTGTTTTAACTAATACAATGTACAAGTAAAGTGTCAACCAAAAATGGAATAGTTCAATTTCTAGATAAAAACTGTGCTAAAAAATTGAATTGAACAAGGAAAAAAGCGTATATTCAACAAAATTGTTAAATTTTCAAGGGAAAAGGTGAATTTTCGACCAAAAAGATTAATGTTCTATAAAAAAAAAAAACGATTTTCCAACTTAACCAATATATACGATTAATTTTTAATCAATCATATAATAGTTACATTTTCAGATAAAGATAAATAATTTTAACAGAAAAAAATTCATTTTAAACAAAGTTGTTAGATTGTCAACCAATCAGATGAATTTTCGACGCAGAAAATTAATGATCTACAAAAAATACAAATTTTAAACAAAATACATGAATTTTCAACGAAATTATTTGATTTTAAAGTCAAAAAGACGAATTATCTACAAAAAGTTGAATTTTTTACGCGAAAAATATGAGTTTTCAATCCAAGAGTTAAACTTTCAACCAAATACTTAAATTTTCAACCACAATTAAAAAACCTTGTTAAAAAACGTATTTTTTTACAAAGTAGTTCAACTCTTAGTGAATTAATCGACTTTTAAACCCAAGAAGATGTACCAAACAAGGTCAATTTCCAACAAAATACATGAACTTTCAACGAAATTATTTAATTTTAAAGTCAAAAAGAGTATTATGTACAACAAAAGCTGAATTTTTAACACAATTCAAAGGCAAATAGTTGATTTTTCAACTATAATTATGAATCCTTAATAAGAAAGAATTAATTTTTTTACTAAGTAGTTCAACTTTAAGTAAATAATCGATTTTTCCACCCATAAATTATTATTTTAATTTTTAACCATATAGTTGCATTTACAACAAAATTACTTTGCAACTCAAAAATATTTACAGTTGATAATTCATCCGAAATTTGTAATTTTTAATTAAGAAGTATAAATTTTCCATAAAACAATTTAATGTATACAAAGAAAACGAATTTGTAACAAAATACATGATTTTTCAACCAAAATGGTATATAGTTGAACTTTTGATAGAAAAGGGGACTTTTTTTACAAAATAGTTACATTTTCAAAAAAATAATTTATTTTTCAATCAAATAATTGAGTTTTTATCCAAAGGAGATGAATTCCAAAATCGCCAATTTCTTTAGTTTCTTTCAAATGCGGATCAAGATATAAATAAGACTATTATAATATAACATAATTATAATATTATCATCATTAATATATGTATATATATATATATTCGGTTTTGATTCCACGAAGGGCCTATGACAAAGCCACCGAACGCGTCCTCGGGTTGTGGATAGAGGGCCCCTGTACCAAGGGTTTCTGCTGAATATGGTTACAAAAATAAATAGACAGTCGCGGACAATTGTCCAGGGGTGGTCCCGAAGGAATTAACCCCTAAGCGGACGTGTGAAAACCGTGCCGAAAGCTGAATGGCACCTGGGTGAGGTGTCTAGAACGGTGACTCTGGGATACCGGGCGACCTCTCAGAGTACGCAGCCTTCTCCTTGCATGCGGGGCTCTACCAGGATGGACGAACCCCTTTCCCGAGCTTCTTGTGGGAACAACAATGACAACATCAAACATAGTTGTAGTAAGTGCGGTTCAAAACAACAGAACGCGCAGGGCTCCCGACAATAGGTCAGCCAACAATGCCGACCAATCTAGAGCTGGGGGAGCCAA
>NC_046659.1:52855333-52880857 GCF_010883055.1 Belonocnema kinseyi | reverse complement strand
GCGCCAAGGTTTATTTGAAGCGAGGAAAACTTAATGGCATTCCTGAAGATCCTGAGCTCGTTGATAGAAGCGCCATACGACACCTTTGCGCTGGAGAGACTTGTACATACCTGGGCGTGCCACAGAGCCGCATGCAAGATGTGACATCTATAAAGGGTACTCTCCGAAGCAGATACAAACGTCTCATCCGACAGATTTGGTCTTCCGAACTGTCGGCGAGGAACAAAGTATCTGCAACGAACATGCTTGCCGTCTCGGTACTACTCTATTCATTTGGAGTAGTTCCATGGACGAAGAACGAGTTCAGATCTTTTGATATCGGGACAAGAAAGGCTATGCAAATGAACAAAAGCATGCATCTTAAGTCTTCAGTTCCGCGACTGTACATCTCACGCCGTCAAGGGGGTCGCGGAATATTGAGTCTTGAATGTCTTCACAACAGGATTATTCTGGGTACAGCACATAGAGTTGCAAATGGAAGAGACCCTCTTCTTAAAATGTTGAGGAATCACGAAGAAGTGGGCAAAGGAACGTTTCTGTACGAAGCAGCAGAGGAGGCTGCTGAAGCACTCGGACTTGACTTCAGTATTAGGGGTGAGCAAAATGCATCAAATCTTATCTATCTCGAGTACTCACTCCTTGTAAGCTAACGTTTGCTTTCCTTAAATCGCCCGGATTGAAGTTTGGCACGGAGGGTTTCATTTTTGCATGCCAAGACGGTGTCATTTCCACCTTAACATATCGTCGCCGGATTTTGAGCCAAGACATTCCCGATGATAGCTGCAGGGCGTGCCATGCACACCCCTAGCATTTAGCTCACATACAATCTAGTTGTCCAACTCACGCGGGAACGACCTACATTCAAAGGCACAATGCGGCACTAAGAGTGCTTTATTACCATCTCTGTCACTCCTACGACATTAACCTTAATATCGCTCCTCTAAATGCTCCTAGGGAAATTGAGTCAATTGGCGAGAATGGTAAATGCCGGATATACTGGAACTTTATATTCTCGACAATTGTTTCTGTTGCTCACTCGAGGCCTGACATGGTTCTTCTTGACTTTGAGAAGCGAACCATGTTCGTTATCGAATTTTTGGCACCAAATGACAAAAACATCATAACCAAGGAGAATGAAAAGAAAGAGAGGTATCGAGACCTTATAAGGGAGTTGCAACGATTATACCCGGAATATTCTGTTAAATTGATCGTCCTTATCATCGGCGCTCTTGGATGTGCCAAGCTTTCACTTGCTAATGGCCTAAAAAGCATCCCTGCGTGTCAACAATATGCTAGAACACTTGCGGGAAAAATGCAGAAGGCGGTTGTCCTTGGGTCGCTCCGTGTTCTTAGGGTGCACGTGGCTTTTGCTGGATCGTCGTATTGATTCCTTAACAGACTGTAACCACCTATCTCACGATCATGAGACGTGGTTGTGACTGAAATTTTACCGCGATTTCGCTGGAAGCGGGTGCAATTTTCCAGATTAGCACCCACTCGCGGCGAAATCCTGCGGTTGTCCTTATGGCAAATTTTTAATTTTATATATATATTATAAATATATTATAATATTTTATATCCTAAATATAATATTTATATAATTTATATTTTATACTTGAAATGACATAACCTCAAAATATACGCATATAAAGAGACGCGCGCGCCGAAGTGCTCCGACCGGCAATCGTGCACCTTCGAGTTTTCAAATTCAGAAGAGGAGAAATGGGTTGCGCGCGCAACTCAGTCATTTACATCGTCTCCTACTGTATTCACACGGACATAGCCCTCATAGCATTGGACCACATCTCGTTTCAGATCTGGGATCACTGATCGGGTCGACTTCGAACATTCGCCCTGTAAAATCTCACTTTTCAGAGTAAGCCCCCTTTCTTTGGCGCACGTCACATGTGTTTCAAAGCAAGATATAACGGACATGAAAAAAGCGTAAATTATCAAATAAAATTGATAAATCTAACGGTTTATTTGGCAGTGCTTTGGTTAGGAAATCTCCTAAAGTAAGTAAAACTCCTAGAGTATGCGAAATTTATGATAAAGAAAAACAACAATTGAAATGTGTAAACATTGTTATAATATAGTAGGTAAAGGAAAACCCATACTTGTAATGAGTTGAGCGCTAAAGAAAATGTAATTAACTTTTTGGAAAACTTGCTACAAAAACATTAAGAACAAATTATTAACCGTTCGTTGAAAATAAAATTAAGCAGCATTGAAGATAATTGTTGAACGGTATCATTGAGCGCACACTTCCCGAAACTTAATATTTCTATGAATAAATTAGAAGCCAATCATCTGAAATGGTTTAAAATTGAAAGTTTGGAAGAATTTTGATCCAATATCGAACTTTCGTTGAATCATAATGAAAAGCTTAGAAAATTTCTAAGAAATAATGCTGGGAAGAAAGCAGTACCGTCTCATATTAAAAAACATTTATCTGAAAAATCGAAGACGCTCAATACACTTTACAACGAAGGTAGATTTAAATTCGATGCTGGTTCAAATAAAAAAAAATAAAAACAATAAGGACCAGTTGTCTTGGCTAATGCCTCAGATTTATTGGATACCATAATAGATCGTCGCCAAATTATCGGTAACATTGTTCTCAAAGTTATGGCTGATGGGGGATAAGGATTTGTAAAGTTAAGTATGACTGTGCTCCCCGAATATTACACAGGACCACAAAATGAAATCGAAAAGTCCTCTAAACAAACGAAGTCGACCTACGTTTTAGGGTGCGCTAATCATGAATCCTTGGCCCCTGTGACCCCTGCACGGCAGGATCAAGGTCATTTGAAGGCCAACTTCGTTGATTTGAGAGATATAATTTATTTCACCTCAGATTCTAAAAGTGCACGAAATTTTACGTTCGGATATGTTTTTACTGATGGGTCCCAGAGACCTCTAGAGGTCATATGAAGGTCAAAAACATTCTTTAGAATATGAAGGTTAAATCCATCTTTCTAAATTCCCTGAAAAAGTATCTCTTCATGGTAGTTGGATACAGAAGAAATGACATTCGCACTTAGATTCATATCCAATTTCAGAAGCTGCTAGAATTCTAGCGCAATTCTCCTCAAATCGCGCTTGCAGTAAGTTATGACCCTGACATTTGGGTATTTTTTTACTCTCACCCACACCTGTAAGTACCTTTGACAGCTCTTATAATTTGGCATGACCGTCTTTATGAAGTTGAACTTATCTGATTCGTCTGTTTCACTACTAATCAGCTAACTTCACTGCAGAAATTGAACATTGTAGCTTGCAATTTTCAGGATAGTCAGGACGAATTATAAACGAACAAAAGACAGTTTACTCCCTAAAAATTTATCTGCAAGAAGTTTTACCTTCAGTTTTCTCTGTTAAGTCTCTAGGTGAAGGCGTGAATCTGCAGGGATTCGGAACCCCAGTATCGGCCTTGGATACACCAGGAATCTGCTCCAGCAGCCTTACTGGTCTTGGGACGTCTTTACTGTCATCCAATTTAAGCTTAGCTCCGACTCAAGATTGTAATCCGCTAACATCTTCAATCAGCGACTTTGGCCACTTTCAGGTGTCTTATCTAGTTGGAATCCCTAATTTTATCCAGTGTGCTGCTATCAGAATGGGGCTTTTTTGGCGTCCCCGTTTGACTGTTTGTTGCATCCGATTGATTTATCAATTGACTCTCAACCTCTTCCTATTTTTACCGTTTGGCTTGACCCCCGGCAAAAGTATCGTCAGTCTTACTTCCAGATAGTTCCCGACTGATAGATTCAGAAGAATGTTCTAAGATTCCTTCGGTAAATTCAATCTTCACAGTGGAAGATGCTTTTTCCAGAGGAGTCGTTTTTTATTGCCCCTGGGTGCTTTGTTTTGTGTATTATTTTGTAAAGTGAGGTCACCCAGGATACCAAAGACACATTATATATCACTACACCCTAATGAGATTAAGCCCTCGACGCGATGGTTCACGTCTCGGCTTAGGGATCTGTTTTGGAAATCGAGAACCACTGGATTTTAGCTGGTAAGTCGAATTCACGCTGATACTTCGACCCTCCTAACCACGAACAGACACTTGCAAATGAGGGTTTCATCGTAGCTCAGATGGTATAGTGATTGCCCTATGTTCCAATACTGCAGCTTTGGCAGGTAAGCTGGCGCGAATTCAGTTCCCAAAGAAGGAAGTGAGGCAAGACGTGCTTTCAGAAAGCTTCGCTTTTGTCCCTTGGTATACTACCGCAGAAATGCACTACATTTTACAATTAAGTAACCCAATAGTACAGTCGCTAATGAGCCTGGAAATTGATGCGACTAAAAAATTCAATTAATAAAAAAAACCTGCAAATGATCACTTGCAAACAAAAAAGGATCACTGGTTTCGAAGCCACACAGCAAAAAAAGTATTTAATTTAAGTCGAAAATTCGGCTTATTTTAAGTTGTCACAAAAAGAAGCATAGGCAATCTGAAATTAAGAATTACATCTGAACATTAAATTAAGGGAATATAGATTCCTGAAATTCAGGTCGGGACTAATTAAAATTCAGGGAGGCATGACCTAAAATTCAGGTATGCTCGCTCTTCAATTAAGAATATATGTATACTGAAAGCTAGTGTAACCTTAAGTTAATACACTATTCTAACTGAAATTAAGGGTAATATTCTAACTAAAGCCCAGGAATTTCTCACGCCCTACCGATACGCATCAGCTGTTCTTATATAATAGTTATTCATTTTAGAAAATATACAAGGTGGGTTCAAACTTGTAAGAAAATACAGGAAAAGTAGGAAAAATGGTATATTGGGGGCAGGTGCGGTCCAAAATCTGCAGACAATTGCGTTCCGTAATGTATTGAAAGGGCGCTCAGGTTACAAAGTAATCCGTTTTGTAATAATGTTATTATTTTGATGGGTTTAATAATCCAAATATTGGCTGACAACTGGAACTGATTTTGTTCCAGAACTTTTTTAAATCTGTGAAACGAAAACTCCACGAATTATGGAAACATAGTATCATAGCCGACACTGACCAACTCGACATGGAGTATTGGAGTAGGATGCGACTAGAATAAATGGCCACGAGCTGTATAGTAGCACAAGCGTTCTGTAACGTCATGCAAGGTAGTACGAACCTGAAATTCAGGAAAGGTATATTCCTTTATTTTAAGCGACGAAAGCCTTGCAGGTTATTTCAGGTTGCCTTCAACTTACTTTCAGAACTGAATATTGAAATTTAGGAGGATACTTTACTTTATTCCAGTAGAAAAATGCTGATTTCTTATTTAAGATAAGTTAGTCCTTTATTCAAGATAGTTTGCACACTTAAATTCAGGTACTTCCTTAATTTAAGTCAAATCTGAAATTAAGACAAATATAACTTTAAGTATTTATTTTTACTGTGTATAGAACAAGATACAAAATAGTGACAAATGAAATGTTATAGTGAAAATGCTAAATAAATCTGTTGCTAATAACAATTACTTATTTCATCAGCGATTTTATAAACACATTTGAAAGCCCTTTTTTTTCGAAGAGCAATTCGGTAAATTTCTGTTGCAGCTGCGTAACTGCATCTGCATTCTTAACTGTCGGATTTTTGTTGCAACTCGGCGTAATACCGTTCTAATGAAAAAGGCAGTAATTGGAAAAATCTAAAAATAAGTTAATTATATCATTGAAATCTTTGATATTCTTTCAATCGCTCGTGGTTTTTTGCGACCCTCAGCAATAATACTAATTTTGGGTTTCCTGCTTTCAGAGTCCGTAAATGATGTAAAATAATATGTAACTTTCTAATATAAATAACCGAAGATGACCCATATATGGAGCCTAAACGGCTGATGAAAATGTAAATCTTCTTCATGATTCACGTATCAATTATTGCCTCATAAGCTTGAAAGACAGAATCTACAAATTTCGCCAATTATTTCTAAGGGAGTTTATGTATTGGTTAAATTTATTTATATACTCCAAATCCCATACAGGTAATAACAGTTTCGGGGGTTGCCTCGCACTGTCGTAGTTACTAAATTAGTACCCACGAAATGTAAGCAGTCAGGTTCACCTGAACCGTTTCCAATTGGAATGCATATTACTGCGCAAAATACTCGACTGAGTATCGCACCCCCTGAGAAGCTGCGTGGATCAGCAGTTTTAGGAGACACCGAATCGGATTTTATGGGAGCTGGAGTGTATTTATTATTATCGATAATTTATTTACATTAAATTTTCTCAGGCAAAATCTGGAGAAAAAAAATTTTAGATGCAGCTCGTAGATCCCTACTCCCTTTCGAAAATCAGACCCTGAATTGAAGGGCCACTTCTACTGAGGTAATATTCGCATTACTAATTGCAAATATAATTATTATTTATAATTAGCGTCATTTATTATACATTTATATCGATCTCTCATCTTCGTTGGCAGAGAGAATTCGACAAAATGTGCCCAAAATGGCAGGAAAATTGGTTATTCTGAAAATTTGTGTCCGGGGATTTTTGGGGTCGCTGAATCCGAATATAAAGTTAAAATTCCGTAATCCAAAGTAGCGGATGAAATATGGCGGACGAAAATACAAAAAACGGCTCGATTTGGATAAACATCGGTACTTACGGGTTTTTGGGGTCGCTGAACCCGAAAGTGAAGTCAAAATTCAACAATTTTAAACGGCGGACGAAAATCTCCGCCATTCAAAACTGTCAAAGTTTGACTTCAAATTCTGATTCAACGACCCCAAAAACCCGTAATTACCGAGATTGATCCAAATCAAGCCGTTTTTTTTTTAATTTTCGCCCACCATATTGGATCTGACATTTTGAATTTTCGAATTTCGACTTCAGATTCGGATTCAGCGATCTCAAAAACCCCCGAGTAAGACTTGAATGCAAAATCGCAGTAAGTTAAATAGGAAAAAAGAAGATTGACACATTTTGCGTCAATGCCACACAGGGCACGGAAAATTTTGACGCATTTTACGTCAATGCCAACGAAGGGGTTAATACTCAAAACTTGCAGATACTGCCTTCTCGGGAAAGAAAGACCTCCGTTTTCTCGAATAAGGGAGCAACTTAAGTTACTGCCTTTTTCTTTAGAGATGCTTTGGAGTTTTGGCAGCATCTACATTCTTACTTATTAATTAACAACTTTTGTTAATTAATTCTCCATAAACAGGTAGATCGCATCGAAATTACCCAATAACAGTCAAACATTTTTCCGAATATCTATTAAATCAAGCTAAAAAGAGAAAACCAGATTCAAACGTTTTCGTTTATTTTCTCGGTCCGCTGATTTTGTAATTTTATAGTTACTGCGTTTTTCTTAGAAGGGCAACGTTTTTCTGTGATTGCAAAATTAAAAACAGATGCAAAAAATTCCTGGTATGAAACGAAAATTCCTACCTATATCATTAGACAGTTGCCACTCTAAACTAGAAAGAGGATAACTATTCCGAAGTTGAGATAATTTTCATTGATATTAATAGCGACTTACGTACGTAAGCCCTATCCCAGAGTAACGAAAATCGATAAATTTTCGATCTACAAAGATGAATTTTCAACCAAATTGTTAAATTTTTAGCAATGAAATTCAATGTTAACAAAGCAGTTGAATTTACAACAAAATAATTGAACTTTCACTCAAAAGGAATGGATCTTCTACAGTGTAGTGGAATTTTAACTTAATTAATAGTTAAATTTGCAAGCTACGAGGGTAACTTCAAACAATTGGACGAGTTTTTAAACAAAAAAGATTACACTTTAACCAAAAGCAATTGCTTGAATTTTTCATCCAAAATGACAAATTTTCAACAAAATATTTAAATTCTCATTTAAAACAAATAAATTTTTAATCAAACAGTTTAATTTTAAAATAGAAACGATATATTTTTCACCACAAATAGAATAGTTTTTCAATTACAAAATTTATTTTCAACCCAAAAAACGAATTTTTAACAAAGTAGTTCAAATTAATTTTTAACGACGCAGTTTAACTTTTAACCAAGTAATTCAATTTTCAACCAAGAAGATTAATTTTCTACAAAAAAAAATACGAATTTGCAACACAATTATTGAATTTTCAATTAAAAGGATTAATTTTTCCAAAAAATACTAATGTGCAACACAAGTAATTAAATTTGCAACCAAATGCATTAATTTCCTCCAAAAAATAAAAATTCACAACAAAATAGTTCAAGCTTTAGTTTAAAGAACGAATTTTCAACAAGTTAGTTTAACTATTAACCCAGCGGTTAAATATTCAATCCAACAAATTAATTTTCTACCAAAAAAGACGAGTTTACGTTTTAGAATATTTCGGGAATATTTTTAAATATTCTTATTAAATTGATTTTTCAATATAGGAAACCATTAAAATTTTCTTATTCTCTTGAAGATATTTTTAGGCTTTTCAAGTAAACAGTTATTTTTTAATCGTTTTAAAACTTCTAAATATCTCTTAAACTTACTCGAATTATTTCTAAAAATTTGTAATGTTGCAAAATTGAACATTTTTGCTTTAAAATTTTCAACTTTTTCGAAATTTCATATAATAATTTGTAATGTTTTTAAATTTTTCCCTTGCAGTTCACTTTTTAAAATAAAAAATTATAAACAATTTTCCGAGGAATGTTAAGAATTTTTTCTATTATTTTTGAATATTCTTGAAACTTAAGACTTTTTCGTTATATTTTGAAGTCTTTAAAACCTAAAATTAATTCTTAAAAATAAAACCTAAATAATTTTTTATTTAGTTAGAAATGTTATTTTTGGCATCGTTTCAATTGTTATCACTGGTACCGAAAGTACCGCGCATATAATACCTTTAAGCTTATCCAATTATACCTTTCGAGGTAAGCATGACTCAATCGGCTCTAGCCTCGTTCTATTGTCGGGGATCAAGGATTTCATTTGATAAAAGTAAAAGAGGGAAGTGAACGAGGAGGTATGGGAGGGGAGAGTATACATTTTTAGATTAATATGAAATTTCCCTGTTGCATCTTTTCACAGCACGTTCGTTTCGCAACACTGCTCCGACCCAGGTCGCTGATCAATAATTCTAGAAATCAACCTAGGAGAAGAGGATTACAAAGTGATCATGCATCATAGATCACACAAAAATACACATCCCATCCGCGTTAATTTTACTCTTACCCTTTTCATGGTAGCTCCAGGGGTCCAGATCTCGCTACCGTATAGCACAGAGGCTGCAAAGTTAGAAGCTTCGTAAATTAAGAAGTCCCACATTTTTGTCAATAATTTAATTTTTATCGTCTGTTTACAAATGTAAAAAAGTTTGCAATTTTAAGTTTGATGTCAAAATGTTAGGTATATAATTATTGCCCGTTATTAAAAAATGTTTACATTTGAAATTGTCTCTTTTATCAGCAATGTTTAAAACCATTTAGAAATACATTTTATGATAAAATAAAATTACTTATTTCGACATTTTGATTCAGAAAATTGATGGTGCAGAATATTCGTAATCGACTGAAAACAGTCACTATTACAGTCATATTCACGCAGTGTCACAGCCAATCAACTGTTCGAACAATGAATGCGAGGTCTCATGGTTATAAGTTTCTGAGAAAATAATAAACATTCAAATTTATTTGTCTTATTATCACGATTGATAAAAAATATCACATTTTTCAAAACTTTAAATCTGATTTTCGGCTCGAATTTGTATTCCCGGTTTTTCCTGGTTTTATCTTGATTCTCGGCTATTTTCCGGTTAGTAGACACCCAGTGTACGACTGCAGGATACCTAAAGTTTTAAGTTAGGTAAATTACCCCAGTAACGTACGGCAATATTAGTAAGTTACCGGGTAACGTACCCGACGTACGTTCTCGGTGAGAATTTACGAGAATTTATTTTTCTCTCCTTTTAAACGTCCGCGAAGCGCATTTCTGGCAACAACAACCTTGATTTCATATGTATCTGACACTTTAAAGCTTGCGAAACGAAAAAATGCTCGCAACCAAAGGGAATTAAATGTTTGAACGAGGAGTACAATAAGAATATATCTGAAGGAAAATGTGACCAGCAGGATGATGTTGAGTCTGATTTTTCAAAATTTTCTGACGAGGAAAATTAAACCTTTTTACTTTTGTTCGTTTTTTTAATGTTTAAAATAATTTATTTTCATGTAAAAAGATGCTTTTATAATTTCGAGCGTTTTTAATTTCGTTTTTTTTCAAGGCGAGCTGTATTAAATTATTTTTATCTTCAAAATATAAATACAAAGCGACTTTATTACTGCATCCAGCCATCGCCGTTTACAATAACTAAGATTCAATACTACACATAATGGTGAGAAGTTCCTCGTGTTTAAGAAGATTAATATATTTTTAATCTTTACCTTTATTCCCAGGGGAAAAAGTCGGATATTAGCCAGAGTTCACGACCGGCGCAGTACAACGCCATTTGTAATTCAGAATAAATACCAGTACTGTCTGTTAGTACTGTGCCAACCATCGGCATAGTACTGGTTTACTATTGGCTCAGTACTGACTGTCATTACTGGTAGAATACCAACGCAGGAATTCCGCCAACGGTTGGCTTCATACTGGTTTACAACTGGCACAGTACTGACCGTCACCACTGGTGCAATACCGGCACAGGAGTTACGCCAACGGCTGGCGTGATACTGGGTCGACTACTGGCGCAGTGCTGATACGGATTATTGGTAAAATACTGAAATAAAAGTTTAACATTAGCAGTGGCCACATACCAAGTTAAAGTGCTGATTAACAACCGACATAAGAGTTCAGCCAGTGTCTGTCGTGATACTGAGTCTATTACTGGCGCAGTACTGACACGTATTACTGGTCAAAAACTGACACAAGCGTTCAAACAAGGGTTGGTATTATACTGGTTTTCTACAGGCTTAGAAATAATCTTTATTACTAGTGAAATATACTGACATAAGAGTTTAACCAACGATTGGCATTGTACTGGTTTGCAACTGCCAACTGGCGCAGTACTGACCATTACCATTGGTGTCAAACAAGCATAGGAGTTTCGCCAACCGTTGGCGTGATACTGGATCTACTACTGGCGCAGTACTGATACGTATAACTGGTCAAATACTGACACAAGCGTTGAAACAACGGTTGGCATAATACTGGTATACTACTGGCTGAAGATTAATATGCATTACTGGTTAAATATCGGCATCGGTGTTTCGCCAGTGATTGGCGTAGTTCTGGCCACATAATAACTTCAAGTGCTGATTGACAACCGAGATAAGAATACAACCAATGGTTGGCGTGATGATGTGTCTACTACTGGCGCAAGAGTTCAGCCAACGGTCGGCATTATACTGGTGAACTACTGGCTTAGGAGTGGTATACATATCTGGTGAAATACTGGTACGCGCGTTTCGCCAGCGATTGGCGTATTTTTTTGTAATTGTCACTAATTGTATTTAAAATTAGAATAGTGTGCCGGAGTTCACCCCCGGCGCAGAACTGGTCCAGTACTGCCCACCAGTACAGGCAGCCGCTACTATGCCAGTAGTACAAAAATAGACTTAAACAAAAAAACACGTCCATAATAGTCTAAAACACCTAAAAAGCAAAACGTTACACAAAGGTTTAAAGAAAATTGTTATTAAAAAAATTGTTGCGCAAAGTGGTAAAACTTCTAAGTTCCGTCAATACAAATTTTTAATATTTATTAAATGTTCTTATCAGAACTTTTAAAATGGTCGAAAACGCGAAAAAATAAAATATTGCACGAAGAAAAATTCTAGTCGATTTAAATAAATTATTTAAAAATTATTTCATTTATATTTCCGTGGACAGTTAGTTTATTTTATATATATTTAATGTCGTATGATGATAAAAAGATCAACGAGAAAAAAGAGTTGAAAAATTGTTGTTTTAACTTTTCTGAACTGTAGCTTATGAGGATGGCTTTTTCATAGACTTTCAACTTGTCGGATTAGAGCAGTAGTTAGCACTCCCGACTGCTAGGCGATAGATTTAGGTATATAGATGTAGGTTCGAAACCCCATAGCGTTAGAAATGTTATATGTAATTTAATGTGTAAAAGTGTAATATATGTATTCATTCTAAGCAGTGCCATTAACATGTATTGACAAAATACTCGCAGTCAATTATTATTTATTTTTTAAATACCTTTTTTGTTATATCCTTAGATTATAGAAATAGTGGGTGTTAAAATTAAACAAATAGTTTGAAAATTATATTGTGGTAATTATAAATAATATTCGGACAATATGCAGTCGTATGGTGATGAGTGGATGGTCTTTAAAACAATTAAATAATTTTTTAGCATTTTTAAAATTAACTGCGGTATTTTCATACGCCAGCGGTTTGCCAGTACTGCCCCAGTACTGTCAGTCAGTACTGCACCAGTTCTGACATGCCAGTACCGCCAAGCATTACAAACAAGTACTGGCATAGTACTGGTCCAGTACAATCCGCCAGTATGGATTTTCGGCAGGCGGTACTAGGCCAGTACTGGACCGGTGGTGTATTTCTACCTGGGATACCTTCGTTATCATTCGGAGCCTGACCAGTACCTGCCCAGTACTAATCTGCAGTAGTGGCCCAGTGGTGAGCTTCAGTGCTGGCCTAGTACTACAGGTCAGTACCTCGCCGAGTTTGCATTATTAGTTGAGCCAGTACTGGGCCAGTGCTAACAGAGGGTACCGCACCAGTACCAAATGTAAGTACTAGCCCAGTACTGGCTAAATACTGCAAGTCAGTACAGAATATTGTTATCATTAGGGGTTTTACCGGTATAAAGCCAGTAGTCCTGTCAGTATTCTGACAGTACCGCGCCAGCACTGAACTCCGACCGGCGGTACTGGCGTGGTACTATACCGGTGGTAAATTTCCCCCTGGGTAAATATGTTACACATGTGAAAAGTATTGAAAATGAATAATTTGATTGTATTATTTTCATTATTTATATTTATCTCAATGTAATCATTTTATTTTTAAAAGTTTTGCAGTATTGCAAGACAATTATACTTTTCCTTCCTAACTAGTCTTGTGGGTGACTATAACATATTTCGATCATCAAAATCGTATCAGTCGTTTTCGATCGTTATATTATTGTTCCAGGCCTTGAGGTAATGTTATGCGTTATACGCAATACACATACGGCTCCCCGCGCTAGATTTTTTTTTCTTTAGCCATGAAGTACCCCTATGAAAAAATTTTCCTGAAAAACTAGAGGTGTATCTCAAAAACATAACCTCAAAAAAATGTTAAAACTTTTTAAAACATTTTTTACCCCTATATTTATTTTTTAAACTTCAAAAACAAAATGTCGAAGTAGAGTTATGATGTTAATGCTCACAAAGTTTTCCATACTTTAAATTTACCTATATGGGCGCTACTATAATGTATTCTATAAACGCCAATATTACCTGATTACTGAATTTTATAGATTTTAAAGGGTTGTCGACCACTGTGAACATTTAATGTTCAATATGTTCTAGTTCATTTTCAATTATATAATATATTTTTTGTAATAACAATTACTTAAAAAATATACCAAATATTCGAAAATTAAGTATAACATCATGAAAATTATCTCAATACTTTAAAAAATAATAAAAAAGCACTATAATTGCATATTCTCATAAATTTTGGATAAATCCTCGAAGCTTAGGTCTCATACCGGTATGCGGATAAACTTCCGATTAGGGCCCACCTCCAAAATCGTTCAAACTGCTTATACCTATGTATTTTGATGCACCAATTACGAATATGATAATGAAAATTGTCGCAAAGTTTACATTCAAGGTCAAACCCCAAAAAAACTGAGTTTGAGAGTGGTGTTTTGCATTTATTTCAATAAATACGCCAAATTTCTTAAAATGTTCGAAAAAGAAGTTGTAGATCTTATCAAAATATACATTTTTGTATCATACATTTTTTTCTACGAATGATATTTTTCGAGAAAATCCGTGATATAAAAGGGTCGATGTGCTTGCAGAAGGGGTCGTTGACATTTGGGGTAAGTGACACTCAGGAACGGATGTCAGATAAAACAGACCTCTGTGAAGATAACACTAGAAATGTATAAATCGTATTTTTGATTAGCGAGGTGGAAAAGTGGATCAAGATGTGACCAATCACTCTTCTGTGACCAGTGGCTAGCATGTGTTTCTTTAACCATTACTGACCCAATTTGTCCGTTTTTGTCCATCTGACCCGAAAATTTCTTAGAAACCTCCCCTTCCCACCCTATTTTTCAATTTAAAAAAAAAGTGATTTTGTAAGGTAATTTTTTTTTGTCTCATTTTCGATGCGAAAGAGGTCTCGACAAATGCTGAAATCATGAAAACTCCGGCTCAAAATGTCGAAACAATAAAGTCATACACACGAAAAGTTTATTTTTCATCATTAAGGGATTGTACGGCCACCCCTAAAATAACATATTTACGAAAAATCGCTGTTTTACGGATTGTTCTAAAATGAGTTGTTTCAGCTTTGAAAACAGGTGAAAATGGGGGAAAAATATCACAAATAATAGAGAACATATTTTCTTTTGTTATCTAAGGCTAAATTTCTTTACCACCCCATAAAATAGCCGAAAGGGGTGAAAATTGGCAGTTTTTCAAAAATACTATTTTCAGTACCAAAAAATTGCAAATAAATTTAGTTCTAAAAATCAATGAAAGTGGAGTTCGGTTGAAATTTTGAAAATCTGTAGAGTTTGATTCACGTAGAATTTTATTTTAATGATTTTTTGATAAACACGTTCGAAATTTTTGTATGTGCTTGCGTATAGAACGTCTTTAGCCATTTCTTCAATAAAAATGTTTCCAAGTCTTAGCGCGTGGAGGTAAACGTTTATAAAGAACGTTTTTTCTTTTTTTGTTATTTTACATTCCTTTTTAATTTTTTTTATGTAAATATTTTAGTTTTTTCTTTTCAGGAAAATCCGTATAATAGCGGTTTTTTGTAAATATGTTATTTTAAGGGTGGCCGTACAACCCCTTAATGATAGAAAATGTCGAAAATGCGATTTAAAAAAAAATACCAAACAAAAGCACGTTTCTTTTTTTAAATTGAAAAATAGGGTGGGAAGGGGTGGTTTTTTCAAAATTTTCGGTGCAGATTCTGAAGGAGCACACTTAAAAATACTCGCCAATAAATTTTCAGATCTTATCCAGCATAATTAACAAAGATGTATATGCTTAAAGTTGAAGGACAAAAACGGACAAATTGGACCAAAAAGGGTTAAAGGGCGAGCTGAAAAAGTCGTTCCAGATGTGACCAATCACTCTTCTGTGACCAGCCGCTGGCACGTGTTCTTTTTAAGGATGCACCTCGGAAACTATCACTCGTAGACAAAAATGCTTGCAGCAAAAAATGTGTATTTCGATGCGATCTACAACTTTTGTTTGAAACATTTTTTGAAATTTTTTATGTTAGCTGAGATAAACGCAAAAAACCATGATTTTTATGGGTTTTTCATGGTTTTACCTTGAAAATGCTATCGGTAATATTACCCGATTTTAAAGTGCCGAGAAGTTATTAACACTCTAAGGTCACTTAAGGACTTTGACAACAGAACCACTGCACACGCGAACTATTTGTTAACATTTATTTTACAGGAAAAAGTTTTAAACAAAAGTTTGCCCACTCCCAGAGATGCATATTTTCATTATTATATCATTTTTTGATCAAATTGATACATTTGGAAAAAACATCGGGTTAAATTATAGAATAACTGGTATCCCCCTTTATTCCCTAAACAATTTTTTCCCCTGAAATCAAACTATTGGAACATGAAATTGAAGTAAATTCGAAGCGAATTGTTAAAAGAAAGCATTAAAATTGTTGTTAATTGCATTATTATAACGTGTCAAATATGGTTCTACCAAAAATTTGAATTTTCCGTATTTAGCTTACCGTTTAAGTTCTTTTACAACTCCCGGCAAGGTAAAAAGTTATAAATAAGTGTAATTTGAACTTTTATTTCCATATCTTAACCTATTTTGCTTTGCTGTTTGTTTTGTTCATATAAGCCATTTTACTTACAAAAAAAGAAAGAGTTGCTAAAGTTGTTAAAGAAAGAGTCGTTTCAAATTCTAAAGGACCTCGACGTTATAATAATGCAATTAGCAATAATTTAAATGCTTTCTTTTAGCAAATTACTTCAAATTTACTTCAATTTCATGTTTCAATACTTTGACTTTGGAAAAAAATGTTCCATGAAATAAAGGGTGGTACCGCAGCTATTCTATAATCTAACCAAACCTCGATTAAAGTAATACCATAACAATATTACTATTTAGATAAAAAAATTCTTATTAATGTTGGAGTATACCTGTAAGGGAGTATCTTTTGTCTTCTAAAAAATTTCAAAAAAAGTGAGTTGTAAAGGAAAACGGCTTTTTATTGTTATGGTATTTCTTTGGTCGATTTTTTCTCCAACTACATCAATTTTATCAAAAAAAATTATGTAATAATGAAAATATGCATCTATGGGAGGGGGCCAACTGTTGTTTGACACTTTTTCTTGTAAAATCAATTACAAGAAATTTCACCTGAATGTCCGGCGACTTTGAAGCCATGATTACACTTTTGCATCCAGGTAAGTGCCTGGCAATGCGCAGGTGATATTCCTAGTGCCATCCCCTAGATGTACACCAATTTTCAACCTTATCCCAGTCACATAAAGCTGCTGGAAAAAGTTCGTACCTATTCCATTAGTGCCAGTGGAATGAGTTTTGATATCAGCTTTGACTTAAAGTGTACAATGATTGATGGAAAGGTATGTAATATTCTAACTGGACAGAACGCATCTTCTTGCTGCAATATTTGTGGAGTTGGATCAAACCATGTTAACAACTTACCATATGTAGATAAAATTTCATACAATGGGGCACATTATACATTTGGTCTCTCGACATTGCATGTCTGGATTCGTGTTCTGGAATATTTGTTACATGTTTCCTACAATATGGATTTTAAAAAGTTTTCCGCGAGAGAAAAGGAAGAAAAGGAAATGAAAAAATCAAGAAAGGAACGTATTCAGATACAATTAACATCCAAACTGGGTTTAACACTTGATGTGGTGAAACAGGGTTATGGAACAACAAATACCGGAAATGTTGCCCGTTCCTTTTTGGGAAAAGCTAAATCGGTTGCTAAAATAACTGGTTTGGATCAAGATCTGATCACCAGATTCTACGATATATTACAAGTTATAACGTGCGGAAGGATAGTTAATTGTGCGAAATTGAAGACTTACTGTTTAGAAACCGCTGATCTTTGCATAAATCTTTATCCTTGGTATAAAATGCCACCATCAGTACATAAGCTACTTATTCACGGAAGTGATATAATTCAATATTTTTAGCTACCAATTGGTAGGTATTGAGAAGAGTCGCAAGAGGGAAACAATAAGATCTTTAGAAAAGTTAGAGCTAATAACAGCAGAATGTCTGACAGACAAATGACGAACCTAGATGTTCTTCATCATCTTCTGCTCCATTCGGACCCTTTGATAAGCAGGTATAGAAAAGTAGAATCCAGGAGGATGAAACCTCTATCAGAAATGGCTGAAAGCATGACAATCTCCAAGGAGTGAGCTCGATTCTTACTTACTGAAACATAAATGCCTACCTAAAAACGGCCCTTTTCAGGGCCACATGAGTCAAAAATGGCTGAAAGTATCACAATCTTCAATGAGTGAGCTCGATTCTTACTTACAGAAGCACGAATGCCTACCTGAAAACGGCCCTTTTCAGGTCCACATAAGTCAAAAATGGCTGAAAGTATCACAATCTCCAATAAGTGAGCTAGATTTTCACTCTCTGAAGCACAAATGGCTATTAACAATATTACAGCAAGGATTCTTTTGCAAGACATTTCAAATTGATTCCGCAAAAAAATCAAGCCTATACAGGAAAAAATGGTCAAAATGTGCAATTGTTTATAAAAATTGTTTAAATAATTATCAGTTTTTGTCAATATTATAAATATGATAGCAAAGAGTCTTTTGCAAGACATTTCGAATTGATTCCACAAAAAAAATCAAGCCTATACATGAAAAAATGGTCAAAATGTGCATTTGCTTATGAACATTGTTTAAATAATCAACACTTTTCGATCACTATGAAAAATATTACAGTAAGGTGTCTTTGATAAGACATTTCAAGTTGATTACGCAAAAAAAATTAATCATATTCATGCAAAAATGGTCCAAATGTGCATTTGTTTATAAAAATTGTTTAAATAATTGACAATTATTATCTATTGTTAACTTATTATAAGCGCACATCATTATCTGTGATAGTTTATACAAAAGCTATGGGTTAAAATTAGCTAATCATTGCGAATCACGAAAAAATTACTTTTATGAATTAATTTGTTTATAACATTATTAACAATTTTTGTAGTTACTCTAACCCACTGGAAATTATTTTTAGTTTCTTATTTAATTGATTTATGACCTTTTTAAATGAATTTGAAAGTATTAGAAAAAATTGTATCACGGAAAAGTTTAGCAACAAAAAGTTGTAACTTTGTTGGTTAAATAAAAAAATTACGCTAAGTCGAATTAAAATATCCACAGTTACTTGTTATAACTGGAAGCCTCACAGTGATTTCTAAAAAAAAACATCAAAATCTGTTAAGAATTGCACTGTCGGTCGATTTTTATCCAAAAAAGGTGCTTTTTTCCCAATCCACTCCTACCTGTAAGGCACATATTTTTACGCTCCTCATCATAAGACGAACATCTCAGGAGAAAATTGGCCTTATCCGTATCACGTTGCCATTTACGTTATGTCCCTTCATTAAATGTTTTATAGAAACTTACAGAAATGGACAAAAGGCTATATAGAATCATATAGAGCCATATAGAAATTTTATAAATTCTATATGGCTCTATATGGTTTTTATATCCTTTTGTCCATTTGTATAAGCTTCTGTAAGGCATTTAATAGAGGGATGGGCTTACGGTCTCTATAGCCCTTGCGAGAATTGACGCCGCGCCACAGATGGGTGTAACAGGAACTGTCCAAGTGCGAATTGCCGGAGCTGAATACACGGCCCAATGTTGGTCCAATTTTGGCAGCCAAAGGTCGGCTTAAGTTATTGGGCCAATATCGGCATTTTAATCGGCCCAGTGTTGACCCAGTGCTGGCAGCCTATATTGGCTATTTATATTTGCCGATCCTCCACCGATGCTTGGCCCAGTATCGGCACTTTATTGCGCCAAGTCTCACTTTTAGTACGGAGGATCATGTTTCACGAGGATCAGCCAAAGTCTGGCCCAGTGACGGCACATTACTGAACCAAGTGTCCACGGCAAACCATGTTTTATTTCAATCGGCTCAATGTTGAGCCAGTGCTGGGAGCCTATATTGGCTATTTATATTTGTCGATTCTCCACCGATGATTGACCCAGAATCGGCACTTTGTTTGCCAAGTCTTAGTTTTAGCACGTAATAAACAAATCTTACACGAAAGATTAAAAAAATTTATTGAAAAATTGTCAAAGTTCACGATGAAATTTGTTAAGTTCTGTCATTAAAAATTGTTAATGTTTATGACAAATTACATTTCCTGTCATTGCAAAAAGGTGTAAAGCAGGCTACAACGGAAAAAAATGAAATATTACGCGAAGAAAAACTGTGACCGATTTAAATTATTAAATTAAAAATTATTGTATTGATATTCCTGTTAACATTTCGTGTATTTTACATTAACACAACGTCACATAATAATAAATAATTAGAAAAAAAGAGCTTAAAATTTGGTTCTTTTCTGAACTGCAGCTTATGGTACTCGCAATCAATTAATATTTATTTTTTAATATCTTTTTTGTCATATCCTTAGACCGTAGCCAGTGTTGGCCCGACAATGGCAGCTAAGCCCTGGCTGCCAAGTCAAGGCCATAGTTATCAATCCGGGAATGGCACAACGATGGCAGCCAGGTTTGGTCCAATACTGGTACCCAGTGTTGTCACTCAGGCGAGCACTCAGGCGTGAACAAACTAAAACGGAGCCGGCTATAATAAGTTAGTTCCCACCCAGCGTCAATTCCAAAATCGGCGCTATAGAAGAGTTAAGCAACAGAATGTTGCTCAAGCTACTTCAAATTTCCGGAGTTTATTACCCTTATTTATTCCTTCAAGAATTTATAAATCATACTAAAAAGACTTATTTTATTATGGAAGAAATATTATTTAAAGTTGTAATCCATACATTGGGTTTTAATAAGTATTCAGATCTACGTTTTTTCAATTCCATATATTATATTCTCTACGATTTAAATAATTTCATATAATATTTTTTTTATTTTAAGGATTTTTAATTTTTAGGTTTTTATAAACATGTGGATTGTGGAAGTATAAAAATATAGAATGAATGTAAAAATATTTTAAAAAATTGAAACCATGCTAACTCCTTAATATTTCGATGTTTAAAACTACTTTCAGTTTGAGTGCTTTAAATTATAATAAAAATCAACACTTAACATAAGTATATTCATTTTGATTATTACTGAAAATTATAATATTATTAAAATTTCGAAATTATTCAATACTAATTTAATATTCCTATCATTACTTTGTAATGTAACTATAAATTCTACAAATATGGTTTAAAGATTTTTAAATGAGGTGTAAGTGAACAAAGTGTGATAAATCCTTTTTTTTTAATTGAGATTATTGTTTCTGTATGTTTATCTTAAAATATGTAATTTTACAAAACTTGGAAATTTCAGCATTTAAATTGAACATACAGTAATCGTGCATAAAATTATCTTCTGATTTCATATGTAAACAAGAAATTGCCCATTTATATCATTAGAATATGAATATTGAAATAAACGCTGTTTTTAATTGTCCGGAATGATATTCATTTTCATGAAATTTTTAGATTTTTAATTATTATTATTAATATCGTTATCTTTATTATATATAATAACCTTTAAATTCATTCATTCACCCTGTCCACATTGAAGTTGATGCGATTGAATGGAAATTCTTTACTTTGAATTGGAATAGCAAATTCTCATCACGTTAGATCGATATAATAACAATAATTTTCATCTGACTAGGATCATTTAAAATTAGATGCATTGTTGGAGAACTTAAAAAACAGGAATTAAATATAGCTATAGTTACTTCCTGAAAATAGTAACTCCGGAGAAAGGGGTCCGTCAAATGCCTAAAAATCTCGTTTAGGAGGTTTTTACCGTTTCAGTATGCAGACGCGCCTATTATAAGAATTTGCACAAAAATTAATCAATGCTGTCATTTTTGCTGTTCACAATTGAAGAATTTGCAGTTGCAGATCTATAAAATTAAACAAATTTCAATTTTATATCTCCAAAATTGAACTATTCCGAAAAATTATTTAAATTTGCATAATTTGCTATTATACACATTAAATATTGAAGAGTAATCAATGTCAAATATTCAAAATTAAAGAATTAAAAATTTTAATTCGATAAAATGAAGAATTTTCAATTGTAAATCTTCATAATCAAACTATTCTAAAAAGATGTTCAAAATTACATACCTTTCAATTTCAAAATATATCAATCTTGAAAATAAAATAATTTGCACTCCTATACTCTGAAAATTCAAGAATTGTCAAGTGTAACTCTTAAAACTTTAGAACTTTGAATGGTAAATCTTCAAAATGTAAGATTTTTTAATTTCGAAAATGTAACATAAAAAATTATGCATGTTTCAAGTTTCAAAATTCTGTAATTTTTTTGGTTTACATTTGAAAATGCATCAATTTGGAAGATTTACAGTTAAAAAATATTGACTCTTGATCTTTAAAATCATTACAATTTAAAAATGGTTATTTATGCATCTTTAAAATTAAAGGATTTTAAACTGAAAATCGTTAAAATTGAAAAATATTCCGTTGTGAATCTTTAAAATTATAGAACTTTAAATTGTAAATCTTGAAAATTTTGAATATTTGTAAATAAAAACTATGTAAGTTTAAAATTGTCAATTAAAAATTCTGTAACTTTGATCATTTACATTTAAAGTTTCTGATAAATTTGTAACTGAAAACCTGACTTGCAATCTCCAAAATCATAAAAATGTAGGAACTTTTATTCATACATTTTTTAAATTGAAAAGGGTTCAGTTTTGAATCTTCAATATTGCACTGTTAAAAAAACATTCAAAGCTACATTATTTAAAATTATAAACGTTGCAACTTGAAGGATCTTCAAGATATACCAATTTCAGAAAGATGTTCAAAATTTAGTGATTTTATACTATAAGCATTCAAACGTAAACAAGTTGACAAATTTTCAAATTTAAACATATTCAAAATGGATCAGTGTTTCAAATGGAAAACACCAGCGAGACATACAGTTCCTGAATTTCTTTTAGGAGCATGTTATTACAATATACAATCACACACTAACTTATTATTTTTTCTTTACATATAATTCTTGCTGGGATTAAATCTCATCTTCACATGAGTTACAGATTACTGAAAGCCGATTAAAATTATTAAAATTTTAAGAAAGCAGATTGACTATTTGAATACATACATTATCATTAATTATATTTTATAGTACTTTAAACTAAAGTATATATTTTTAAATGATAATTAGGCAATCAAAATATAAAAAATGTGTGATAAGCGCGCTATTTTTATTAGCGCTCATTAGTTTTGAAAACAAAAATCTCCAAACTACAAAGTGGCTCCATCTTACCATCTCTCACGGAACTAAAACCTCCTGTTTTTACCATAGCAAAAATTTGAACCAACAGATATCAAAGTATAAATCGAAGTATAATGAATAAAGTGGTTTAAAGTTTTTCCGCCATTGTAACATCAAAAGTATATAATTGAAAATATATATAATCATAGATCATTCAAAATTGAAAACTCTAATCTTTAATCATAATTAAACGTCGAAATAATTTTAATAATTTGGAAATAGAATAATTGCAAATCAATTTTGAATTTGAAGTGATAGTAGTGTGTCAATTTTAAGTTTTAGGCGTTGAAAGTTAAATGATTTGAATTTGAACTTTTCTAATTAGAAGCTCTTAAAATTGAATGATTTCGAATTACAGATGTTCATAATTTAATAATTAGATATTTAAGAATTTCTACTTCAAATCTTTCAATGTTCAAAACGAAATTTCTAAATTGAAAGTGCCTCAAAATTTAATCACTCTTAATTGAGAAGTTTAAAATTTAATAATTTCAGGATGAAAGCGTTTTAAATTGAAATCATTTTAAATTTTGTCTTCTAACGTTTGCTGAGCTCTTTAATTTTTAAATCATATAATTAAAAATATTAAATTGTAAAAGTTTAAAATTGTTGTTTTTCAATCTGTCGAATTTCGATTACATTGCATTGAAAATTTTAATTTTTAAACTCCAGAATTATGAATTTATTTTAAATTATAATATGTCTTATAGAATGCTTTAAATTTATATTCATTCTATTATAAAGGCTACTGCTTCGAAATTTAAGAACTTTAGTTACACCTCCGCACTAATTGGAATTTTTCGTCGTTTTAAAGTGAAATTATGAAATCTTCAACACTTCCAACCTCCTACCCCCTCAAGCGTGACATTTTATGTGAACTATCTTTTGCCCGTTTCTTAATTTTTTATTGTTGAACAAAAATTATTTTGTAGAGCATTCATGTGAAAATGCGGTAAATTTTTCTAATCTGAATTTTTGCATTTTGAATACTTTAATCTTTAATACTTCGAAATAGGGTTTTCTAATCTGAATTTTTGCATTTTGAATACTTTAATCTTCAATATTTCGAATTAGGGTAATGGATACAATCATTGGCCACGTGAGGAGTTTTTCCAGTTTAACAATTTGTAAAAAACACTACAATCGTCGAAAGAAATTCTAAAATACACAGATTGATAACCAATTTTATGATGACTTAAATTAACACCGCATTTCCAATGGAAACATCGAATTATTCAATAATAATGAAAACACAATTAAATATTTCTTGAATTTGTCTCAAAAGTCCACGAATTTGAATAATTCGAAAAAAAATTAATTTATCTCCTTATACTTAAAATTCAGTGCATATTTAGATAAAACTCATGTGGGTGCCATATTAAATTCAGTTTAATCCGCTGCCAATTCTTAAATTTTCAAGTAAAAATATTGCATTTTCAACGAGATAGATGAATTTTTCACCGAATGGTAGAATTTCAACCAAAAATACCAATTAAGAAAAAAGTTTAATTTTGAACTGAGAAAATCATTTTTGAAACAAAAATGATATAGTACAATTTTCAGTTAAAATAATTAATTTTCCACACAAAAAACAATACATGTTTAACCAGTGATGAATTTTCAACTAAAATAATGAATCTTCAACTGAAATAGTTGAATTTTAAACCAAAAAGATTAATTTTCTACTAAAAAGATTACTCTCTATCAAACTAAAATTAATTTATACAAAAAAAAGAATTTTTAACTAAAAGGATCATTTTTCCATCCTAAATTGAAGTTAAATTTTTAGTTAAAAAAGTTGATGTTAAAAATCAAAAAGTCGGATTTTGATCTAAAATAATGGAATATTCTATTGATATACTTACATTTTCCGGTAAAAATAAAATTCAATCAAATATTGAAAATATTAAATAAATATTAAAATATAATATTACAATCTAATAAATTTTTAACTAAAATGATGGAACATTTAATTGAAATAGTTGCATTTTCAGTTAAAAAAAAAGATTTCAATACAAAAAAATTCTCTAAAAAAATACAGTGATACGCAGACCCCACGCAGTTCCTGTTATACCTACCTACGTCGCGGCGTTAATTCTCGGAAGGCCTATAGAAGGCAGGTCTATTGAAGGGTTTCACTGTATTTACATTTTCAAACAAAGTTATGAATTTTCAACTAAGGCGATGACTCTTCAACTGGAATAGTCGAATTTTAAATCAAAAAAATTGATTTTCAACTAAAATGATGATGCTTTAATTAGATTAATTGTATGTTTGACCAAAAATGTTAATTATCAATCAAGAATAATTTCTACCAAAAAAGAAGAATTTTCCATTCAAGAAGATAATTTTGCCAGCAAAAATTGAATAGTTAAATTTTAAGTAAAATATTTGATGTTCAAAACCAAAAAGATGAATTTTCAACTAAAATGATAGAATATTCAATGGTTATAGTTATCTTTTTAGTTAAGGGCATGTGACACAGCTAAATACCTATATTACCGACCACAGTTTTTCAGTTCACTGATTGTTTTTTGGAACCTAAGAACTTGTTTTGTAAATAAAATATCGAGCTGAAACTTTGGGAAATGTATTGGAGTACAATAAAGTACGTTTAGGTACTGCATTTTGGTAGGAACTTCACTGAAAATTATTTCATATTTTTTCTGAACCTCAACATTTTTTGAACGTTCGAACTTTTTTATACATAAAATATCGGTCTAAAACTTTGAAAAATGCAAAAGCCGAAAGAAAACTACGTTAAGGTACAAAGCTTAATAATAAAAGATGTAAAAAAAAAATATTTCAACAATCAATTCCAACGGCATCA
>NC_046659.1:52850662-52855233 GCF_010883055.1 Belonocnema kinseyi | reverse complement strand
CCGTTGGAATTGATTGTTGAAATATTTTTTTTACATCTTTTATTATTAAGCTTTGTACTTTAACGTAGTTTTCTTTCGGCTCTTGCATTTCTCAAAGTTTGAAACCGATTTTTTATGTATAAAAAAGTTCGAACGTTCAAAAAATGTTGAGGTTCAGAAAAAATATGAAATAATTTTCAGTGAAGTTCCTACCAAAATGCAGTACCTAAACGTACTTTATTGTACTCTAATACATTTCCCAAAGTTTCAGCTCGATATTTTATTCACAAAAAAAGTCCTTAGGTTCAAAAAAACATTCAGTGAACTAAAAAACTGTCGTCGGTAATATAGGTATTTAGCTGTGTCACATGCCCTATTTTTTAAAAAAATATTTAGATTTTTTAACAATATGATCAATTTCCAACTAAATTGATAATAATTGAATTTTCAACCCAACAGATTAATTTTCAATCTATAGGACTAATTTCTACCAAAATTTGAATTATTAGAATTTTACTTTAAAATTGAATGTCCAATGAAAGAGATGAAGTTTCTTCTAATATGATCGAATATTCAAGTAGAACAGTTACATTTTCAATTAGAAAATAAATTTTCAACAAACAACAAAAAACACATGTTCAACACAAAGAGTTAAAACTTCAAGTGGAATAGTGAAATTTTCAGTAGAAAAAAATTAATTTTCATCCAACGAGAAAACAAATTTTTGACAAAATAGCTCATTTTTTAATTGCAGAAATGAATTTTTAATTAAAATTATGAATTTCTGATTGAAATTATCAGTTTATCACATTTTCAACATTTTTTTCAATCCCTCCATACACTATCAAAAAGGTCCTAAAAAAAATTGAGAATAGTCATATCCGATGTAAAATCGTCTGAACTCTCGATTTATGTAATCAGAATTTTGAAAAAAAAATATGCCCCGAGGTTTTAAACAAAAAACTTGGAGGCACCAAATATGGCGGCTTGAAATGAAAAATGTTTGTATAAAAATTGTATTTTTTTAAACGACAATTTTATTTCTATTTTCATGAAAATGTATACCAGAAGGTTTTTCGTGTCACCGATTACGAATATGATTTAGATTTTCAAAATTCAAGATGGAGGCTCCAATATGGCTGCCAACAATTTTTAAAATTGTTAAATTTTCATGAAAATTTTTGCTAGTGGAGTTTCTGGGTCGCTGATTATGAATATGTTATCCTAATTTCAAAATTCAAGAGGCGGATCCAATATAGCGACAAAAATTATTCAAAACATTTGGCCGCCATATTGGATCAGCCAACTGGAATTTTAAAATTCTGATAGCATATTCTTAATCAGCGACCCAAAAAAAAAACCTAGTAACAATTTTCATGAAAATTTAATAGTTTAAAGAATTTTGGTCCGACATATTGGATCCGCCATTTTGAATTTTGAAAAGCTAAATCATATTAGTAATCAGTAATCCGAAAAACCTTCTTGTATACATTTTCCTGGAAATAGAAATAAAATTGTTGTCGTTCAAAAAAATACAATTTTTATACCAAAATTTTTCATTTCAAGCCGTCCTATTTGGTGCCGCCTTATTTATTCATTTTTTTTTTTAAACACCTGCCGGTATATTTTGAAGGTTAGGATTCATGGATGCAAAAAAAATCCACAAATCATAGAAATCCACCAATGCTTTCAATCCGAAAATATTGAGAAAAAAATATTTCTTTTCAAAACCACGTTTTTTTGTTAAATAAACAACCATAACTTCTTCAAAATACATTGTTTTCAAAATTTTGATCACATAAATCGGAAGTTCAGACAATTTTACATCGGATATGAATATTCTCATTTTTTAAGGACCGTTTTGATAGTGTAATGAGCGATTGAAAAAAATGTTGAAAAAGTGTCCGGCTGGGACTTAATGGGTTAATTTCAAACAAAAAAACCAATCCTCTTCAAAATAGTTAAATACAGCAATATAAAAATATTTTTACAAATGAACAATCATTGCTATTTAATTTTATATTGCAATTTGAAAAAAGTAAGTACCCTGACCTCAAAAAAATGAATGACATTTCCAAGTTTCTAAAATTCCCTGACAATTCTAGGTTTTCCAGGTAGGTTGGACATCCTACAAAGATATTAATTATTTGCTTTCTAGGTATTGTGGCCAATGATTACGTTTCCGCATAATTCACGAGGTAAATCACCAAATTCAATTAAAATCCAAAAGTGAAATACGCTGCTAAATTGTGTGCGCTTCATCCTGCACTATTTACTGATGTGTAGTTTTATTTGTGAGTATTCTTTCATATAAGCATATTAAAATGAGGTGTTCAATCATCGGGGGTGGTCAATGATTGTACAGATTACTCTAGAAGTTTTAAAACTTTTACATCCAAATACTGCCAAAAGTATCTATCAAAATTGTTACCTTGCGCAAAAATGTAGTAAAAATATGTTAGTTTTTTAAGCTTGAAATTATTGGAAAATCAATACGGTTTATTACCAGCATTAAGGGGTTGGATTTTTCAGTAGTAATACGTCTGACAGACCGTACAGTTTCCTTTATTGATAATTAGCAAGACTAGCTGCATAAATACAACCATGCAAAAAACGTCTTGACTACCACAGTATAAAATATTCAAAAGTGCCATGTGTAAGCATTATTCCTAATGTGTGATATTTGTAACTAAGTAGACAAATCAGTCTTCATAATACCGGACGAATCATGTTCTCGCTAAAAGTCTTAAACACGAAAAAAAGATAATATTCAATGTTGACTAGCACGAGAAAATTGGCTTACTTGAAAAAATTCCTAAGGGAGATTTTTTTTTTTTATGAATTGAGAAGACTAGGGACTTTCAAATTCTTGAACAGCCACATTAAATATTATATGAGGGTACATTTTCAATCTGCCTATCATAAACTGACTTTATGTTAACTAATTTAGCATATTTCAGCGATATTTGAAATAAATTTCTCCAAGCGACTTGCTTCATTGCTTGCAAGAAAAAAAAATTATCTTAAACTTAACCTAAATATTAGCAGTATACGATATTTAGGCATAAAACTATATCTGCTAAGCTTAGTGAGATTAGTCGTATTCTTACTTTACTTTTACGTACTATTTACTAGTACAGAATTTAAAAACGGATTTAAAACTAACTGGTGTAAGGCACAAAAATAAATTCACCGCTGCTTTTAATCAACGAAAAACAATAAATTAAGGACATGAAACGCTTGTCCGATTCCCACCTCACCGACATATTTTTAGACCAAACTCATGTCCCCGCGAAATTAGATAGACTTGAAAATGTGTAAAATAAAATAAAAGGAACCAATGAAGGTTTATCCAGACCCTAAATGTTTATAGCTTCAAAAAATTACTTTGAGATATTTTTGTTTAATAAAACTGTGAACTCGAAAAAACCTCCTTTCATGTGGACATGACTTTGGAAAAAAATATATCGGTAAGACAGAAATCGGATAAGTTTCACCTGGCCTTAAGCAATACTTATAAACACTTTCATTCATATAAAAACTAATCCATTCCGTAAAAACTGGCGAAATCATTCAAACTCTTAATGACTTTCACATCGATTTTGATCTTTGTCAACGAGAGATTTAAAAATCTAACTGAATATCACTTAACGATACATTTGAAATTAAAAAGGGAAAACCGAACATTTTTCTGAAAACTCATAAACATATATGTAACGGCAAAGATACCCCCCCCCCCCCCCCCCCCCCCCCCCCCCTGTCAAGCCGGCTGGCTGGCGTATTTCTTAGTCAAATTAGTGTGAATCTGTTGCACTGGCTAAAGCAGCAGCCCTGATTGCTTCGGAAAGTTTGTGCTCATTTTGCAATTCAGACTTGGATATGATATTCTGGTAGAGATCAGAAACTCGATCCTTGTCCTTAATAGCCAAATTCTTCCATTCTTCTTCCAGATGGCTGAGCAAAACTTCTCTCTGTTCTGGAGGATTGAGTTTGGTGATGTCCTCGTCTTCGAGAACCCACTTCTTCCAGATGTCTTTGGCATCCTCACTATACAAATAAAATTAAAACATTTGTTTAGAACTATGGTTAATGCCAGTATTGATCTATCTCTCTACGCAGATCGAAAATAGTATGACATAAAACGTAGCGTAGCAGAAATATTTTAGGTGAACCTACACGGAGAAAACGTTTGAGGGAATTTTCACCATATCATATCCATATGATGAGCGAGACGAGTGACAAATAAGGCACGATATACCTTACGTTGACAGAATATTTATTAAATGAGAATAAGGTAACAGAGCAATCTTCATCCCGTCAAATTGAAATTTATAGAATTGAACAGCTTTTTACCATACCTTACGGTAATGCACGCCTCGGGCATTGATGACCTTAATGAATCACTGCGATAAAATATTCTTTCAAATTATTAACATTTATGTATTAATCTATTTATAATGTATTATATTTTTTCATTACGAGTCAGGTACTACAGTCTGTCAAGTTAAAGCGTGGGTGGCTTTACTCGCAGTCGGTAAGGTGTATCGACATGATTTGGTGTCAAAATATTAAGAAGAGCTCCCTCTTTCATG
>NC_046659.1:52843102-52850562 GCF_010883055.1 Belonocnema kinseyi | reverse complement strand
AGAGGGAGCTCTTCTTAATATTTTGACACTAAAATCATGTCGATACACCTTACCGACTGCGAGTAAAGCCACCCACGCTTTAACTTGACAGACTGTATATAATTCTGAAGTTGAATCCCGAAATATTGTCGGTTTTGGCCTCGCTTTGGCGTATATACAAGATATATTGCAATTATTCCAGTTTTAAATATTTAAAAAAATGTTAAACATCTGAAATCGTTGAAACCTGTACATTCTAAATATCTTTGTCCTAATTATATTCGCATTGAAATATATGTACACGATAATAACCGTACGCCCATCGTATGCCATTAAATTGAGGCAAGAACTTTCTTAATTGTCGTTTATCCCATCATATCCATATAAAATAAGTATGGGAAAAGTTCATCCAAGCATTTTCTCCGTGGACACTTCAGATATGAAAATATGTAAAATAATAAACAATCTGTAGTAAAGGGGCTTTTCATAAGCCATGTAGTTTCCTTAGGGGAAGGGGGCCTACGAAAAGCCACGCTGGTCCACGTGGGGGGAGGGGGGGGGGGGGGGGGGGGGGGGGGGGGGGGTTCGCGTCCAAGCCACGTGGTTTTATATTCAGATGAAAAAAATAATAACAAAACGCATAGCTTACTCCTTTTTTGAAATAGCATGCAGAGTCCTAAATTCGATCCCTGCGAACCGAACCGAGTGCCCCTTCCCCAAGTCTTTTCGTTTATTTACATTATTTAATGAGTCGAGGCAAGAAAATTCTGGGCACAACCACGTGCGTGGTTGATATCCATATTTTTTTGTTTTATTTTCGTTTTACAACAAATAGAAGAAAAAAAAGCACCTTCGTCTTATCCCAAATGAATGTGCTTAATGTTCTGAACATTCCAATAAACTACACTGTTAAAAATAATATTAAATTTAATATAGCCATGTGTATGAAAATTAATACATCAAGCACATGAAATCGCCATTAAAAGCACTTATATTAAATTTCATATACATTCATGTTCATCATTTACAAGAAAAACCATATCATTTCATTTTTCACGAATGTAAAATAAGTTTAGCTGTAATTTTTAATTCTAAATAACAAAACATGATACCATCTTCCTGTTACCCAAAAATAAAATTGAATTTCAAGTCGAAAAGTTCAATCAAGCAAATAAATAACCGACTTAAGGGCATGTGATACTTACAGTTTCCCCGGCTTTTTCCGGCTAGTTCCTGGAGATTAGTTACTATGTTTATATGTAAGTCCAAAGTTTTCGACCAAAAATATTGTGTAGCTCGGGTGAATTGTAACACACATAACCTCGAAATATACACGCACGTTGTTAGCAATATCAAAAATTTTTTGATAAAAAAACACACAAAAAAAGTGTATGGGGACGTCCGTTAGCGTGTTCGCTATCATTTCCCAAATTTTTAAGACAAAATATTTATTATTCTAGAAAAAAAGCCGGGGGAACCTAAGACTGGTAAAATCGACAATTTTCTAAGTATCACATGCCCTTAACCTACAATTAACTTTATTCCACTTAAATTTTGACCATGTACAGTGAAATTAAACAAAATTTACCCGTACATTGCACTTTTATTATGAATAACAATTGAGTCGACGAATTCTAGATTGTTAATTTAATTTAGAATATTTTACAAGATTTAAAGAAATTAAAGCAGGTTGAGTTTTCACGCTCATTGCTATACTAACCTGTATATTAAATTTAATACACATGTATATTAAATTCACTACACCAATGTATGTTACATTTCAGTAGCGGTAGTGCATATTTGCTTCACACACATGTATATTAAACCTCATACAGATTTTTCTAACAGTATAATTTTATTGCTGATATGAAGTGTTATTTAAAAAGTATATTTTTGTGATAAGTGGAGGATAATAAAAAACATTTAAAATAATTCACAATATTAAAGTCTATAATATAAATAGCACAGTCCTGCAAAAAGTACCTTTAAGGGTATGCCCCTCGGTGACGACGTAACCAAACCAGTCCCCGGTTATGAACATTTTTTGTTGTGTTCACCATGTCCAAAGGCAATGATATATCGCTCTCAAAGTTTGGAATTTAGAAAATCAGACAATAAATTGCGTTTGTATATTTAGTTTGAGTAATAATTTTGCAAAAAATTATCCGAGAGAAAGTAAATATGCAAAATTATTTTCATTTTTTTTGTGCTCACTGCGTCCATACGGATTGAGATATCGTGTTTAAAATTTAACAAATTAAATAAAAAGCTATAAAGAACGTTTGTATACACCAATGTTTATAATTTCAAAGAAAGTTTATTTATAAATTGATAAAATAGGATATTACCATTCGAATTGTAACTTTTGCAGATTTTTTTTGGTTTGATGCATTTCAGATTTTTTGATTCGTGTATATTGAACACTGACACCAATTTTGAACTAAATCGTCTAACCATTTAAAAAAAGTAATATAAACAATACAATTCGCTGATTCGTTGCAAATCAACAAATAAGTATCTGCACACAAGTAACCTATCATTATTTTTGGAGCATTTTTAGCGATAGCTAGTGGAAAAAAAAGAAACTTTGAACGTCGATAAAGTCGAGATCACGTGACTAAGTTCGTTCATGAAATTTGTTTGTAGAATGATTTTTATTTTTTGGTCCTCGCTAGGTCAACGCGGATTGAGATATCGCGTTCAAGAATTAGTAAGTTATACAGAAAGTCGAAAATTTGTCAGTTCTCAATACGCGTATCAAAAATATGAAACGCATCATATCAAAAATCATCTGCAAAGTGCTAGAACTAAGATAGTAATACCCTTTTCTATCAATTTATAAATAAACTTTCTTTCAAATAATAGATTTAATGCTTTCACGATGATTCATTTTGATAACAAGAGATATTTCGGGTTTCACTCGTGTAAAAAACTACGAAATTTTGCCGACGTTTCGTGAACATTGCAGTTCACTTCTTCAGGGCTGACCCGAAACTGAGGTATCAGGTTATGTTGCTCTTATGTATACTCTCTACGATGCCTGTGATTGGCCAGAGCGCCCCACCGTGGGGACTGGTCGAATCTGATTGGCCAATCACGTCTTTTTGTTTAAAAAACCCAGAAGGACGGAAAGCTGGATCGGATTGGTATTATATTCATTGTCCCTATTGATGTTATTAGGGTTTTTTAAGATTTCTATTGCTTCTCTTTGTTTTCTGAGAAAGATGCTGTGTATTTTTGAAATGACTGTTGTTCTGTCAAATAAAATTTCACGTCCTGTTTCGATATGATGTTCAGCTAGTGCTGATTCCGTGAAATGTTTTAGCCTGACCTTACTTTCATGTTCCTTCATACGTTGGCTCACCGTTCTCCCGGTTTCTCCAATATAGAATTTGCCACAAGAGCTGGAGATTTTATATACTCCTGGATCACTTAGGGGTTCCTTTTTGTCTTTCTGGTTATTTAGTATTTGTCCTATTTTCGCAGGTGGTTTAAATATGGTTTGGATGTTGTGTTTGTTAAGAAATCAATTTGTTTGTGTAATCGTTCCGTATTAGGATTTGTTTAATATTTTGTAATTCCTTTTGTAAGTTATCTTTATCTGTCATGGAGACAGCTCTGTATACAAGGGAGTTGATGAGAGATTGTTTTTGATAACACCTTAGGACATGAAGTGTACATAAAACCCACACACACAAACAGATACCTAAATGCCTCCTCCCACCATCACCCATCTCAAAAACAATCTGTCATCAACTCCCTTGTATACAGAGCTGTCTTCATAACAGATAAAGATAACTTACAAAAGGAATAACAAAATGTTAAACAAATCATAATACAGAACGATTACACAAACAAACAAATTGATAAAGCAATGAGAAAATAAGCTCAAAAGAACAAGTCCACACAACCTACGAAAGAGAGAGAGAAAAGTGACCACCACCCTACCCTACATCCAAGCTGTCACAGAACAAATAGGAAGAATTCTCAACAAACACAACATCCAGACTATATTTAATCCAGCTGCGAAAATAGGACAACCACTAAATAACCCTTAAGAGAAAAAGGCACCCCTCAGTGATCCAGGAGTACATAAAATCCCTTGTGCTTGTGGCAAAGTCTATATTGGAGAAACCAGGAGAGTGGTGCGCCAGCGTATTAAGGAACATGAGTGTAAAGTCAGGCTAAAACATTTCACGCAATCAGCACTAGCTGAACATCATATCGAAATAGGGCATAACATTTTATTTGATGAAACAACAGTCATTACAAAAACGCACAACAAATTTACAAGAAAACATAGAGAAGCAATCGAAATCATAAAACACCCTAATAACATCAATAGGGACAATGAATATAATACCAATCCGATCCGGCTTTCCGTCCTTCTGGGTTTTTTAAACAAAAAGACTTGATTGGCCAATCAGTCCCAACGGTGGGGCGCTCTGGCCAATCACAGGCATCGTAGAGAGTATAAATAAGAGCAACATAACCTGATACCTCAGTTTCAGGTCAGCCCTGAAGAAGTGAACTGCAATTTTCACAAAACGTCGGCAAAACTTGGTAGTTTCTTTAAAATAATGAACATATTGATGTATACAAAACGTTCTTTAGTGCTTCTTATTGATTCTCTTAAATTTTAAACACAATATCTCAATCCGTGTGAACACAGGAAGCACAAAAAAAATGAAAAAAATTTTGCATATTTACTTTCTCTCGGATAATTTTTTTCAAAATTATTACTCAAACTAAATATACAAACGCAATATATTGTCTCATTTTCTAAATTAAAAACTTTGAGAGCGATATATCATTGCCTTTGGACAAGGTGAACATTAAAAAAAAGTTCATCACCGGGGACTAGTTTGGTCACGTGGTCACCGAAGAGAATGTCTTTAAGGGCATGTGACACAGCTAAATACCTATATTACCGACCTCACTTTTTCAGTTCACTGAATGTTTTTTTGAACCTAAGAACTTTTTTTGTAAATAAAATATCGAGCTGAAACTTTGGAAAATTTATTAGAGAACAATAAAGTACGTTTAGGTACTCCATTTTGGTAGGAACTTCACTGGAAAGTATATTATCTTTTTTCTGAACCTCGACATTTTTTGAACGTTTAAACTTTTTTTGTACATATAATATCGGTCTCAAACTTTGAGAAATGCAAGAGCCGAAAGAAAACTACGTTTAAGTACAAATCTTAATAATAAAAGAAGTAAAAAAATATATTTCAACTATCAATTCCATCGGCATCAGCCGGTAACGTTGTACATGAGCATACGAACCCTGGCGGCCACTAGACGAGGCTCTAGAGGGTTCGTATTTTCGTGCACAACGTTACCGGCTGATGCCGATGCAATTGATAGTTGAAATCTTTTTTTACATCTTTCATTATTAAGATTTGTACTTAAACGTAATTTTCTTTCAGCTCTTGCATTTTTCAAAGTTTGAGACCGATATTTTATGTATAAAAAAAGTTTGAACGTTAAAAAAATGTCGAGGTTCAGAAAAAAGATGAAATAATTTTCAGTGAAGTTCCTACCAAAATGCAGTACCTAAACGTACTTTATTGTACTTATTGATTATTTATTGATTATTTCCAAAGTTTCATCTCGATGTTTTTTTACAAAAAAAGTTTTTAGGTGCCCTTAATCAACAAAATATAAATTCGATGGCTTCCACGAATATTGGGCTATTGTCCCGTTACCGTTAAAAAAGCGTTCATCGTCCTATTACAAATGAGCTTTAGTCGATCTTTCCGCTATGGATAAGAATGCGTCAAACTTATTTTTGTAAGAAAGTTTGTCAACATTTCCGACAAATAATAGGGTATTTATTCCTACTGAAAAACTTAGCTAAGTGAAGTTATACGCATTCTTATCCGTAGCGAAAAGAAAGAGTAAAGTTTATTTGTAATAAGTTGATAGATGCTTTCTTAACTGTAACGGAACAATACCCTAATATTCGTAGAACCCATCCAATTATATCTTAATTTTTTTTAGATATTCAACAGCAAGATTTTATTTTCTAAATGAGAAGTTTCTTTTATAATAGACTGAAAGATTTAAATTAATATTTCCCTTTTCAATCAAATAAATAGGTTATAAGCAAAGAATACAAGAAATTACTATTCAAGATTCTCATAAAAAATCAAGGAGAATTCCAGGTTCTCAAGGTTTTTCAGGTCGCTAAACACCCTATATCGTTAGGAATTTGCTGAAATTACTAGAATAGTGTACTTTCGTTAAAATAATTTAACCCAGACTTTTGATTTCTTATTCCTACAATGTGAAGGTCATAACTCAAAATAGCATGTTAGTAAACATTCTTGTTTTTTCGAAATTCTATTCTCGCACAATGAAGAATTAGCGCAATTTTCGTCGCGATGAGATGAAAGCAGATCAATCACTTTGCTGAAACAACCGTCAATTCAGAAGAATCTAATCGAACGTTGCAGGTACACGACGCAATTATTTATGTTGTATTAGGAAACAAGTCTACGAAGCGTGACCACAGATTTTGGCACCTGGTCCCTGTGATCCGAGAGAAACTCAGTGCGGTGATTCACTATTTTAGATTACGACATTGTATCCATGCAGGACGAGTAAATTGAAATATGTGGGTTGTCATTGGACTTCTTAGAGTCCTAGATCCTGGCCATCGCTGGCTGAAAGTTGACAACGCCTTAATGACAATTCTCGAGTATTAGAGACATTCAACAAATCACGAGTGATTCAGAATGTTTCAGAGACATTTTCAAAAATCATAAAGAATGCATTCAACAAAACGTTTGTTCACTGTGAGAATTGTTTGATGTATTTCGAAATTATTCATATCTCTTAATGATGCTTATATTTTCTTCAGGTTTATGAAAATAGAGGATTATAAAATTAAAATATAAGCATAGATATTAGACATAAATATGGCGGACAGAACTAAAATTCCATGTTATCTTTTTTTTCAATTAGATTTTTAGTAACAACAAACGCTTCTAGAGGTGCGTCGATCGAGCCGCCGCATCTACGTCCAAGTGCATTGAAGATACTACGCAGTTTTTGAGAAGAGAAAATTTTACTCGATACATTGCAAAATCGAAAAATTTGAATCTTATATGAAATTGTCTTTTCTTTCAAATTGAAAGCCATTCAAATGAAACAATTTTCATTTTGGGGTTTTAAAACTATTAAAAAATGTGCACTTCAAAATTTGTAACGTTCTGGATTCAAGAATGAAACATATCGAAACTCAAGCTTTCAAATTTGAATAATTTAAAATTTTTCTAAGTTAGAGATTGCAAACAGAAACTTCCAAAGCTAAAATTTGTAATTGATATTGTAGAAATTTTAACAAATTTTCTTCAATTCTTAATAAAATTCTTATATACGAGGGTGGATTGATAAGTTTCCGGCCTGACCAAGAGATGGCGCCACTAGGCCTACCTTGAGGTGGCGTTCTATAGTACCATCCTTAGATAGCT
>NC_046659.1:52826086-52843002 GCF_010883055.1 Belonocnema kinseyi | reverse complement strand
ATGTATCAGCCTTGGAGGAGATTATGTTGAGAAATAAAAAAAAATCTTAAAAACGTTGTTTTTCTTGGTCAGGCCGGAAACTTATCAATCCACCCTCGTATAATTTAAAATTTATATAGAAGTAACCGGAAAATTTAGATCCACGTTCACCATATACGGTGAACCAAGCCACCCTTTCCAATTTTTACTGGGCGCATTGAAAATGTTTCTTCTAAACTCACTGTAATTCGGTGAACCTAGGCACATCCATCAGAGATTTTATTTGTACACAAAGAGAAAACATGTTGAATGAATCCGTGATGTTATTTGTCAGATTCTCGGTAAGTTGTGCGTAGGATCGCAGTTATTGAGGCACAACTTTCTTAGCATGACTGATCAGTGACGCCCTCACCACAACGACTTGTGAGAAAAGAAATTAAATTTGTTCATTCCATTTTTTTTTTAAACACTATCATCCCTAATACAACATTTATCCACAATGTTTGCTAATATCGAATCGTAGACGACTAAGCTTTAGTTTGAAAATTGTGTTCCGTATTACTAATTGTATAAGTGATCTAAATTAACTATTAATAACTATATAAGTATTACGTGAATCTCATTAAAAATCTTCATTCATAACAAATGTTTTGTGAATTTCTTTCCTAAATTATTGATAAATGAATATCTTTCTCTTTGCATAATACATGTAAGAAGCTACCTAAAGCTATGCTAACTTGCTTAATTTTAATAATAATTTAATGAATAAACGAGTAGGCTGTTTTAAATACAGGATTATCGAGATAAAGAGTTTTTTCGCATTTTATTAAACTGTTCCATGCGCACACATTCTAGGACAAACTTTTCCAATCATTTTTCTCGATTACCGAAACCTTACCGAAAATTTAATCATGAGTTATGCAATTTTCATACGAAAGAGGCCAACTTTTGATGTGGATGGTGTTTTGTTTCCAACAAACTTTGATCTGTTTCACTGAGAAATCGCAAAACTACACAGCAATCAAGATTCCGTGACCTGGTATTTCTGACATGTAAAAGTCCAGACTTGCATAAAAAAGTTCGAATAAAGAAATGAATAAATACATTATTTTTATAATAAACAGAAAATTTGAATGAATTAAGAATGTCTTAAAGTCTTCATTTTATTGTTAGTACAACATTAATTTTAGTCCTTATTAGTTTTTTAGGTGAAGACTTTTAATCATAAAAGTTACAGTTAAAGTACATAAATTGATTCTATTTAATGTTCTTTTTTTTCAATCTGACTTTTTTCAGGTTTCTCTAATTCATCAACTAAATATTTGAAAATTGGAACATAATTTTAAACTGCAACTAAAAATAAATCAAATATAGAAAATTAGTCCTAATGAAATATAAAGAAAAAAAGATTGAAAATAAAAGTTGTAAAACTCAAATTATACTCCGAACAAAAATGACTAATAAACCATTTTTAAAACCTGAAAATCATTGTTATTTATTTGAATTTGAAGCGCTTTCTGACATTAGAGAGTCTGTAATGTTATTAATTATCCCTTTACAAAATGTTACCTTGGTTCGTCAATTCATATTTTGGCAGACAATGTATGCTTTAATGGTAAAAATCGTAAGCCATAAAAAATATTATTTTTAATAACAATTAAATCAGGTAAAAAATTTTAAGCAGGTTTCCCCAAATATAATCATTTAAATTATAGGATTTCCATGGCTTACATCTCACTTCTTTCATCATGCAAATATCGAAAACCTTATATTACTTTACTGTAATTTGTAAAATAATTTATCTCAAAATTGCAGCTATTTGTTTATAAAATAAGTTTAAATTTACAGTTTTATCTTTAGGGTGAATTAAAAAATTTTAAACATCAAAATTGCAAACTTGAAACTGCTTTGTAACTGGTACTAAATGGTATTAAAAGTTTATTTTGTAAATTGTATATTATAATTATCAATTACAATAAAGTTTGCAATTAAATTTCAAAAAGTCTCAAATTACAAATTACAAACTTTCAAATTTAGAAGTATTTAAATTTAAAAGTCATTGAAATTCTAACATTTCTAATATTAAGATCTTTTTCTTTTAAATGTAGAAGCTAAATAATTTTTTTATAATATACTAATTTGAAATTAGTCCTTGGAATAAAAAATGTTTTACTTTTTAATTGCGTCTACGACATCCAGAAAAATAAACATTTCAATGACAATGTGTTTTATTATGTGCGATAAAGCACAAATTTCAAATCAATTAATGTAATAAAATTAAATTTCCTTAAGATATCTTTTTTATCTGGTAGCGAACAGCAACAATTTAAAGTTTGGAATTTACCAATTTGATGAATATAAATTTACTTCTAGAAAAAAAACTTTAATTAAAAAATAAATAAATTGTAGTCAGACATCGAGCCAAATTGTTTGAAACCCCTGTAAAATTTGATCATGTCTGATTTTCGAATCAATAATAAATTAAAATAACAATTTGCAAAATTATCCTTAAAAAGAATATAAACTCACTCATAGATAGCAGAATTCTTGCAGACTTCTTCTCTTTCAGTAACACGAAGTTCCCTCAATCCAATGCTTCCTAGTCCAACTTTCTTCGACTCCTCATCCAAATGCAGATCTAGCGTGTTATAAAGATTCTTCTCTCGCATCAATTCCAATCGGTTCCTCATGTCTCTGAGTCTCAAAGCCTGAGACCACCACTGCTTCCTGCAAGCCAGAAGCTCTCGTTGTCCCAAATCCAAAATCTGACGCTTCAAATCATTATGAGCAAGATAGCGGAACATCTGAACGGAAAGATTTTGTTCTCTAGGTCCATCTCTCATCCACGGCAAGCTTCTCTCCCTCTCATAATTCTCACACGAAGTTTTCTCACGAGCATTTTCTGAATCTAGGGCCAGTTTCGCAGTACACTTCTCAATACCTTCTTGAACTGAAGAAGTTGACTCAGAATGTTCAGATCCATTCAGAGACTTTTGGTATACTTCGACATCCTGAAGACCTTCAACCTCCTGATGCTTCCCATTTCCTTGAATTGTACCATTTTCCACATTATCATCTTCAGGAATAGTATTGATCTCTCGTTGATAATCAGTCTCATCTTCATAGAATTGTCCATTGGCGGGTGAAACTGAAATCGATTTTCGTTCGGGAGAGTTTATTGGCGAGTCCTGATTCTGATAATTGTAAGGATTGTGATCTTCACCCCGACCTCGAAGGTTTGTTTGCTCTAGAGTTCTGCGATTGTATCTAGCAGTGTATTTAGGATCAGGCTCCTGATGACCACCTTCATGTAGCAACTCTTTCATTCCTGATCCTAAGAGTTGTGCATTTTGACCAGTTTGGTGGTACTCCAGATTCATGAAGTATGGCTCATTGAGTACACCAGTGGACTTTCCTGCGGCTTCATCATGTTTAGGACTTTTGGCAGGACTTTTGCTCTGGGGAGCAATGCTCCACGGACAGGTGTCTCGGAGATTCATTCTGGAATCGATACTCCTTCTAGAGGACTGCAAATTATTATTCAGAGGAGAGCAATCTCTCGTATTATAAAAATATGATTGAAGACGTCGACAGTCTCTCGGAAGATAAAGACTTTCCTCAGCTTTCTTTTCCTTCAACTTCTGTTTTAAAGCTTCAATGGAAAAATCTTGCAGCGGCTTTTTGTTCGATTTAAGTGCCTTCAGTTCCTTTTCGTACTGCTCCTCTTCGATTTTCAGTATCGATCTAAGTTGACCCTGCCGTTCTCGTAATTTTTCAGCTTTGAGGGACTTCTCGAGATAGGACGACTTTTGGTTTAAGTTCCAAGAGTTGAAGTGCTTGGCGATTTCACTCTCACGTTCAAAGAACTTTACCGTCTGCTTATAGTAGTTACACTTGAGATCGGCCTCGTGTCGTTTCTGAGCTGCTAACTGATATTGCTTCTCTTGGAAACCTCTGACCCTTGGACAAAACAAATTCGGTATCAAGTTCGGTTTCAAAGTTTCGAATTGTATTTTCATAGTTATAAATAACTGCCTTTAATCAATTAAAATACATACTATATAATTTGTATTAACCTTACTACGTTAAATTTGTTTTATCTCTTTCAACTAAGGACATGAATTGGTGTAAATTGACTCTTCTGTAACAAAAATGAATTTCCTCATCAAAAAAATATTGAGATCTTTGTACTTTGATAATAGCTGCCTGGATTATTGCAAAAATTCGTTTACGTCAAACTAAAAATTTGCATTCTTTAAAAAATATTTCTTCTGTTTTAGATGTCCAACTTTTAAAGTGAAGTTAGGCTAGGACTAATGTTTTGCTACGTTTTTAGATTTTTTATAATGGACTTGAGACTTTAAAAACTTGAAGACACCAAATTTAGATTTGAAGATCAAACGTACCGAATTCTAACTTAAAGTTATGTCATCTACGTTACGAGGAACAGGACACTTAACTGCCTTAGTTTGCGTCTGTTGCGTCGCATTTAGATTCAACTGAACCGTTTTACTTTTATTATACGTTGTGAGATTTTGCGAACTATACCGGGTGCTGGAAAAAAGGAGATGCGCATGAGAAAAAATGAACTTCTAGAAACTTCTCAAGTAAACTCACTGACAGGCTTAGGCAAACATTCAAAATTTACTACTAAAATTTACGACATTGGACATTGATTTTCGACGATTGCGTACGTTTTTCTATAATAATTTTTTTTTGTAATTCCCAGCCAAACACAAATTGAATGTCTTTTACCGGTCTCAAAGCTTTAAAATTTGAAGTATTGAAAATGAATTCTTCTGAAACTCGTAAAACGCAGGATTCATAGTAATCCTAAAGAATATTTTAAGGCTATGTGACGAGAGGGTCACGTAACCAAACCTGGTCTTTAATTTTTCTTTCCCAACTTACGTCTAAACGAAATGAGGTATCGCTCTGAAAGTTTGGGAAATGAAAGAGGAGGTAATAAAATCCATTTCTCTGCGTTGTTCTGGTGGAAATGTTGAGAAAACTTTTTTTTTGAAGAAAATACCAGTGAAAGTTTTCTTTCTCAAGTTACGTCCACACGGAATGAGATATCGCGTTAAAAATTTGGCATGATAAATATAGAAGGCATGCATGAATGTGTCTCTGGTCCTAAATAATTAGAATAGTGGAAAAGATTTTTTTTAATTACTATTTTGGAGAAATACCGAACGTGCTAACGTCAAACTAGTGATGCCGTTCGATATGATTCTGTCTCGTGATCGGGCCGGGATCGCGTCGATTTTGTCTAGGGTCGGGATCGGGATTCCGATACCCGTGCTCGGTTTTCTCTAAGCTCGGTCGACATATCGGCTCGGGATCGTGTCGGGTTTTCGATACTCCTTCGCCAGATGTGTGTCTGTGACGTAGCGACTAGCGGTTTACAGTAGAGTGAAATGAAAAACGAGGTACAAAATTATGTTTAGAACGCTATAATGCACCGATTTTGGATTAGTTTGTTTTTGAAAATTCATGACTAAATTTTCTAGAAGAAGTTGAGAGTGGATTAGTTTTTTTTTGTTTATTTAATTTTTATTTTAATGCAAATAGCGAAGTGTTAAATTTTTACATTCCATGTTTCATTCCCGTAAAAACAATTGTTTTTATACTTCAGATCACTTTGATTCAATGCAAAGCGGTATAAGAAAAAAAAAGTTATCTTCCGAAGGTTATTGTTCTTAGTAAATTTTAATAACAAATAATCTACATTAAGCATATTTGTTATTAAAGTATATTCCTGGTGTACAATTGCTTCCTTTTATTGTTCGCATGATACGTGGCTATCAAAATTAAGAATTAAATGTTAATAATTATTTCTACAAACAAATTCTATGAACAAATGTACATCACAGAACTTGATAGACAGCAAAAAATCTATTCTTCTTCTACTCTTATTGTAATGATATCACCGATTATATTTTCCGTGAAAATGATACTATCCATTGATATTTGTTTATTTGATAAGACAAATTATATAAACAAATGCACATTTTGTACTTTTTCAAGCAAAAATAAATCGTTTTTTTTTGACCTTGCTGAAATTATATTTCGAATGACATTCAATGGAAACATTTTGCTATGAACAAATTCTTTTTATTTTAATAACAAATAATACATAAAGAAATGCACATTTTCGGCGTTTTCAAGTAAAAAAAAATCGTTGTTTTCAACCGACCCTGCTGAAATCATATTCTCAAATTTAGTTATGAATTAACATTTGTTAATTTTAAGAACAAATTAAATAAAAAAATGCATATTCTCGGCGTTTTCAAGCAAAAGTAAATAGTTTTTTCATCTGATCTTGCTCAAATTATATTCAAAAAATTAAGTTATGCATTAACATTTCGACGTGTCCAAATGACAAGGTTCCATCTCGACAGAACCAAATAAAAAGCTTGCCTACTTCAGAGGGCGTTGTTGTTCCCAATACTATTTATATGGGATTCTTAAACTTCCATATTTCGCCACCCGAAATGGCACCTTTTTATTTCGTCCTACTAAGATCGCACCCAGTCATTTGGGCACGTCGATTTGTTAATTTTAGGAACAAATTATATAAACAAATGCACATTTTCAGCGTTTTCAAGCAAAAATAAATCGTGTTTTCATCTGATTTTGCTCAAATTATATTCAACAAATTTAGTCATGCATTAACATTTGTTAATTTTATGAACAAATTAAATAAACAAATGCATATTCTCGGCGTTTTCAAGCAAAAATAAATCGTGTTTTCATCTGATCTTCCTCAAATTCTATTCAATAAATTTAGTTATGCATTAACATTTGTTAATTTTAAGAAAAAATTATACAAATAAATGCACATTTTCGGCGTTTTTAAGCAAAATTAAATCGTATTTTCATATAATCTTGCTTAAAATATATTCCAAAAATTAATTTATGCATTAACATTTGATAATTTTAAGGACAAATTAAATAATCAAATAAATTTTGAAAAAAACTAGTCAGATAGTCACCAGGTCAAGACGTCAAACATGTCGTATTATTTTGCACCATTTTCAAGAAATTCAAACATACAGGACATTTTTTTTGCATTTCATTAATTAAAAATTAAACAGTAAGCAAAAAGTCCAGGTCATTTTTATTTTTTTTTTTGTTGGTCCAAAAACATTGTTCATGCTCATTGCAGTTGGAAATTGAAACTTCTGTCTCCTGAAGATGAAAGTTCTTTTCATTTGAAGTAATGCAAAGTAAACTGTAAAGTGCAAAGCAAACTGAAAAAAAATATTGACAGTAGAACAGTTTTAAATTTTAAGCGTTTAAAATGAAAGTTCAACACATCTCTCATCAGGAATTGTTTTATTTAAACGCTAGAGCACTTACACGTAATGTACAATAAAAGAAATGTGTATGAATAAAACATTTCAGAGAATGGAACTATTTTAATTTACCTGTGTAGTCGCAATTTAATTTTTAAAACTAAAATTTAATTGAAAATTTAACTTTTTCAGTGAAATTAAAAATATAAATACTAGGTTGGAATCTAGGTTTCCGATCGAAAATGCTAGAGTTTAGTTGACAGAAGATGGGTTGGAAGTTGAACTATATTGCTGAAAACTCGGATTTTTAATTTTTTCCAATTAGAAATCATTTTTTCCCTGGGAATTAAAATATCATGTGTTCATAAAAATTTAATTTTTTGTAAAAAACAAAGACAAGAGAACAATAACCAGTAAAGTATTCTCTCAAAAATAGTTCTTATAAATAATAATCATATTGATAAAACATGTAACTATTTCGTTGAAAAACCGTTTATTTGAGGTAGAAATGTGTTTTATAACTGAATATTCAAGTATTCACGTTAAAGAGTCATTATTGAATGCAAAAGTTTGTTTCTTCATTGGAAATTTCAACTACCTTGGTTTGGAAATTTATTTGTTTGTTGAAAATTTAACTACATTCTTCACAACACGTTTTACCGTTTGATAATTAATTTTCTCAAATGAAAAGTTAACTGCAGGTTTCTAGTTGCAAATTTATATATATTTCAGTTTAAAATTTCACTATATAATTAAATGAAGATTAATTTTACTGTTTAAAGATTGAAACTATTTTCTTCATGATTTGTGTTTTTGGTTAAATAATAACGTTTCTAACATATTGAACTTATTGATTTTCGAATAAACATTCGTTACGAATTTAACTTTATTTTTCATAATTCATATCGTTTCTGAAAATTTTTTCTTTTTGGTGTAAAATGAGGTGTCTTAGTTGAAAATTCAACTCCTTGTTTTAAAGTTAAGGTAAATTGTTGTAAGTTCAGTTTATTTTTGACAAATTCAACTATTATTAAAAAAAAAACGTTCTTCTTGGTTGAAAATTTATTTAATATTTAAAAATGTAATTATTGCAGTTCAAGGTTCATCATTTTATTTGAAAAGTAATTTCTCGAATTACAAATCCAACATTTTTTTTAAGTTCGTTCTTTTTGAAGTAGAAAATTAATTTTTTAATTAAAAATGTAATTGTTTCATTTCTGGTAGGAAACTTATCTTCAATATTTATCTTCAAATTTTTCACTATCTACGGGGAAAATATATTTCAGGATTTTCACTGTAGCCATAACCGGTTTAACCAGGTTATGGGGGAGTCAGGGGGGAAGGGAGGACGTCAACCCATTGAAGAATTTCCCTCTCCGCTAGGTTCAAGTGAGAAGAGCACATCTGCCGAAGGAGAATCGAAAGCCCGACATGATCTCGAGCCGATATCTCGACTTCCCGATTCAAAGTCGAGTCGAGCTAAAACCGACACGATCCAAACCCGATACCGGAGGCTGGGATCGACTCGGGATCGTGTCGATATCGGGAAAGATCGGTCGACGGCATCACTAAGTCAAACCCTGCAGGCAATTTGCAATGTTGTCAATGGGCTAGTTATGAGGTTTATATTGATCAAAGTGGGACAAAACAACAAAAATCGCTCACGAACATTATGCACAAATAATGAAAAAACTAATGTTTGCACTTGAAATGCAAATAAATATTTGGTCTGACATACGTATGAGTCTGGTATCAGCTGTGTCAAAGCAGCACTAGCGCAGCGAGTAGACAATTTTGAACTTCTAGGGGTCTGTGCGTAAAACAGATTGCATGATTACCGTCAGAGAAAGTTAAAAGTCCAACTTCTGCTGTAAAACCTAAATGTGCCCGTCGATAATCATTATTTGCATAAATAAACTTTTTTTCTCCCTCCAACTCTTTGCAAGGCCACAAACGATCATTTAATATTTATTAACATTTCCCGAAAAAAATCTTCGCGTTATTTAAACTTTTATTTTTCAATATGGGTGAAAAAATATTAATCTTAGGGCTGACTTGATCAGCTGTTATACTCATCACATGGACTTAAATGGGAAACAGAGGACTTAAAATGGGAAAATAATAGACTATTAAGGGTAATTTTCAGAAAACTCGAGTGCAGTACAACTTTTAACAACCGGGAAACAATTACTATTCTGACATCAGACATATATTACATCTATCATAATTATTGATAATTATCCAAAATAGTTTTTTTTTTACAAAGAAATATGTTTTCTTTTCCATATTGCCTTTCTTAAGGTTCCTTTCCAGGTTAAAATTTGAATTAGCACTGTTTAAACCTCCGAGTACACCTATTTTTGCGATCAAAAATCAAACGCTTTTTAACGACGACTGGCCGGTATGCAATCCGGTCAGTCAAACAAGCATTTAAAACTATTAGTCTGGGATGCAAGAGCACTTTAGTGTCCATTTTAGGTATTGATGATTTGATGATTGAATCTTGTACAGAATGTTCTCCTGATTCCGAATATATCGGGTGCATATTACCAATTCCCGATCGTTTTCTTGTTATTTGTCATTTTCTGCGTTTAAATAAAAAAAAAACCACATCTCTGAAAGTTATTAAATTTTTGAAAATCTTTTTTCATAATCATTTTGAAAAGTGCGATATGCACAAATTTGACCAATGCTGTATATTGATTTAATTGATAGTTTTCGAGAAAAACAATAAAAGAGCGTTCTAATGAAAACCCATTTCTACAGTATATTTTTTATCATTTCACAGTTTTTTTTGTAATCATATAGTACTCGCTGAGACGAAGGCGACTTGTTTTGAAGTTTGTTCAATTAGACAATTAAGTTTATTTTTTACAAAATTCGAAATAAATACAAACTTTTCACGTCTGTGTATACGAGTTGTAGTAACAGCATCAGCGGGTGGACTTGAAAGCTGCATGTATGAAATCTCGACTGAACCCTCACATACAGGCGCACCCTCGCTCAAATAGACGTGAAAAGATTGAATTTATTTCGAAATTTGTAAAAACTAAACTAATAGTCTAATTGAAGGAATTTTAAAACAAATTGTCTTCGTATAAGCGAGTACTATATGATTACAAAAAAAATTGTGAAATGGTAAAAAATATACTATAGAAATGGTTTTTCATTAGAGCGCTTTTCTATTGTTTTTTTTCAAAAACCATCAAATAAATCAACATATAACATTGATCAAATTTACGCATATCACACTTCTTTAAACGATTATGAAAAAATATTTTAAAAACTTTAATAACTTTCAGAGATGTAACATTTTTTACTTAAGCTCAAAAAATGTAAAATAACAACAAAACGACCGGTAATTTGCGATGTGCACTCGATATACAAGGAATCAGGAGAACATTCTACACAAGAATCAACCAACAAATCATCAGGATCTAAAATGGACACAAACTCTCCTCTGCCGATCCTAGACTATATAGTTCGGACCTTTCGCGGGCTCTAGAAATGGTTAGTGTAGGCTTTAAAACACGTTGAATATTGTTCGGAAAACAGTTTCGGAGACAGAAAATATAATGTAAAATTTGAATTACTGCTCATTTGTACTTGCTTCCAAGGTATTTGAGCTTATTTTTAACAAAACATACCAAGGTAAAATATTACGAGAAAGGTGTGTCGTTGACTAAAGTTGGCCGACAGCTTCTGCTGGAATCAGGAAGTGCGCGAAATTTAAAATAATGATTTTGTGGTCGGTTTATTGCAGGTTACGTTTACTTTCTTGATATTGTGGTTATGCTGTCAACTGCTGAATGTGAACAACGAACTTTACTCGAATCTTCAACATTTAAATTTACTGGCCAACATTTGAATTTAATTACCAATTTCAGAAAAAAATCGACATAGCTTTGACTAGCTTTTCCAGTAGCCGGACTATGTTCAGAACAATTTATCTTTTCCCAGTGAACCTGATTACACGAAAGCAGTGCCAACTATTAAAGAGCAATAACAGCCTGATTGAATCACGATGTTTCTCTAAAATAGTTAGTCTGATTATAATGATGGTATTTTGTGGTTGAAATTTATAAGAAAAAAGTCATTTTTCCAGTCTAAACGATTTTTATTGGAATCTTAATTTGATAAATTCGAGAATAAATCGTGTTTTCTCTCACTTTTATTTGTAAATATTAATTATGATTGAAGCTATAAAAATATATTTTAAAACAGAAACTTAAAATGTTGTGCACGTGAATATTGAAAATAATTAAAAATAATAAAAATACCAAAAGATTTCATAAATATTTCAGGATTTTTATGACCCCTGATGAATGAATCTTATAACAGCTAAATCTTACAATTTCAACTCGTCCAAACAACTATTTTCCACATTCACCTCCTTGAATCAACAATTTTCACAACTCAAATGAAAACTCCGCTCCGGTGCTTAATTGAACCTGCAACCAATTCCAAAATTGATTCACACCTCACACTTTCATAATCGAAAAGTGCATTGTAAACAGACTAATCAGAAGAGAAGGGAGAACAAGAATGCATTGTAGGATAAAAGTCTACACAGCAATCGAGATGCGTCCTAGAAGATCCGACTCTATTTTGGTCACTCGACTTGTGACGTCACGAGTCAAAAATATCAACTTTTGGGAGGGAGGCAGCCGGAGCCACCTCCGTGCGATCCAGGTCTTGATCTTTCCCTGAGTCTCGAAAACCCTAAACTCTCAAAATCAACTACAATCTTCTCTTTGAAAACCACCAGATTCGAAATAATCATTATTCCAATTTTTAATAAAATTTCCTAGGTGGTACTTTTAAAAGCGTTCAAGGAGATTCCACCGGTAAAGCGATTCGCAAGTTCGAGGAAAGTCGAGGCAGGAAGGCGGTTTGAAGAAAAGTGGGTCGAATTTCGCCCACGCAAAAGTTCCCCACCCACCCGGTATCGCGACGACATCGTGTCCAGGAGTCGCACAGTGGCGCATCATCTTCTTCCTCGAAGAGATCTTTGAGATCCGCGACGTGATCCTTGATCGATCGACCAATCGATCGATCATTGAGGTACGACGATTTTAGTGACTTACGTAAAGTGTGTTTTTTTCTTTTTCGGTGACTCAATGTTTCCCTAAAATGTGATACTGTGAAGAATAAAATTTGTAGTCAGTGAGCGATAATCTGGTTCAGAATCTACAATTTTGAAAAACTTTATGAAAGAATACAAGAAATATTTAGCCATTTTAATGTTTTGAAATTTTTAATTCAAGGATAACAATATTTTGAATTTTAATTTACGCAAATGAAGAATATAGTCAATATGATCATTGACGATTCAAGTTTCAATTTCGAATTTTCAAAAATTGTATCCTGTCATTTAGATTTTAAAAATAAAACCTTCAAAGCTGAAAGATGTCGAATATTAAGTATTCAAATTCATCCTCCAATAGTCTTGCAAAATTATACAATGAGGCAAATTGTATAATTTTAAAATTGAACGACTAAAAATAACATGATTTTAGAATTTTCGAAATGTCCCAAAATAAAAATTTAACTTAAATATTTAAAAATAGGTTTTTTTTAACGCACTCTGTTCTAAAAGATTAACATGTTTGCTAATTCTGAAAATTGAATTTTTATTTCTCTTACTAAATTGCTAAATTAAAATTTGTGTCAAATAAAATAAAAAGCAATAAATGCATAAGATGTGGATAAAAAATAGCTTTATAAAGAGGATATAAATAAAATCGTGTCTCTCTGTAGAAAAGATGCCAACTTTTCAACCATATCGTCAAGTATGAATCAACAAAATTATTTAGTTGAAACTATAAAATAATTTTTGTACTTCAACAACGCTTCACACTCTAAGAATTTCAAAACTTGAGAGCATATCTCATAATTTGAATTGCAAAATTAATAAATAGGCTTTCGATTTTGATTACTTTGAAATTTTGAAATCTAATTCAAGTTTTAATTATGTACGAATTTTTCAGCTTAAGTATATTATTTTAAAACTGCATTCCTTTTCTCAAGTATTGAGCTTAGGACAATAGTATATCACATAGCTAGGGGCGAAAGGCGGCGATCAAATGAACCCTTATCGAATCTTCTAAGATCAATAGTTTAAAAAATATGAATATTTTAGGTAAGGATGCGTATGCAGTTTTATTGTTATAAAAAATATACCCAATTTCTCTTCATACATCCATAAAGTGGAGCATCTGCTGAGTATAAAAGGATTCTTTTTAATATTGAAAATCCAAAATTGGCAGGCTGGGATGTGAGTGAATTTTTATTAAAATAATTATATTTTTAAAAGTTACACTTTTAGTAAGTTCTCATTTCTTAAATATATTAAACGCGAAGGGAGAGTGCTTGTTCAAGAAATAGGTTTGACGGATTCAATTTTTTACAATTTTCAGGAACGAATTATTTTAAACAATGTTTTTTCCATACTTACACTTGCCGAAAAATCTGGAAAAACAGTAGTTTCGTTGTAAAAAAATCTCTAAACAAATCTCATAACCGATAGAATATAATTGAAGATAAGAATAAGTTAATTAACACATAAGGAATTAAAGGCTGAAATACCAGTGACAAAACGGAACCAAATACAAAAAACCTTTATGGGTTTCCGAGACAAAGACAGCTTAATTTGTTTAACTGAAACATTTTCAAAGCGAGTAGTTTCCGTCCCGTGAGTCAAGTAAGCGCTCGTGCTTCGACCACTAAATCTGTCGTGCACGGCTGAAATTAAGTCCTAGCTCGCAAACCAATAATAGTATAGTACATCACAAGTAGGGTTAGGCACGTCTTTACAAGGGGAGGTCAATGTTCGCAGGACGAGTAGTAAAACCATAGCCAAAAGCCATTTGTTTTCTAGTCGTCCTTGCGAACATTGACTTCCACGTGAAGACGTGTGTAATCCTAAAAGAGATGTACGATATTTTCATTCGAAACCACCATGTTATGAGACTGTAAAGCCGCCTGAAAAGTGAGCATTAGATAGCCCTTTACCGAAATGGTGCGCGAATCTTCTACGAAGTGAATGTTTTTTAATAATAATGACCACAGTCCCCAAACCTCTTTCTATCTTGTTTTCTCTATTTGTAACATTTCTCGAAGGCCGGCTCATATTTATCTAGGGTAAGATAAGGCGGGATGAACCAGGTACTAGGGCGGGATGGGCCACTCAATTAAATGACTAATTATATATTATTTATAAGCAAGAGTATTATTAAGTCAGAGTATTTTAAAACGAAAACAAACCTTACACATATTTCTCCAACATCGAACAGAAAATTCAAAGTATTTAACGTTAAAAAGATGCAGTCCTTAATCCTGACCCCACCATAACTAACACTACAAAAATAAATATAGCAATTTTCCGTCTTACCCATGTGCATTGTCTCAGTAAAAGTAACATTCTACAATACGAAAAATCCCAAATATTAGACCGGTCTACTACAATTACTACATGGCACTGAATTTAATATATATTGGAGTATTAAGTCGTTTTTGGTAATGTTTGTCGTATTTTTCAACCAAAACAATGTTTTTCTCATTTTTATAGCATTTTAAAAGTTTTCTAACAAAGTTGCTTAAGAAATATACCAGAAACACAGTTCTCTCCTCTGGTTGACAGCAGATTAATTTTTTATACATTTACACTATAATTAACACCCTGCACAATCTGATAATATGAAACATTGAATCCTAGTCTACCGAGTGCTACACTGAGAGGTTAGGTTAATGCACAGAAAGAGGTGGCTCATTTCGCACCATACGACACTTTTTAGTCAAATCAAATTTTCACCTATTTCGGTTTTACAATTATATATGAATCTGTTGAAAACTTAAGGTTTAATAAATAAGCTATATAAATAACCACTGGAAAAACATATAATATGTGATTTTGTGTGATTCTTGAACTTTCTAAACAAATTCAACATAGCAGGATACACTCTCTAAATATGAATCAGTGAAAAATTCACTGATTGAAATAGTTGTTAGACATTTCAATGATTAATCAGTTACTCTTTTACTTAAGTAGCGAGAACAATTCCTTAATGAAATACATTTTTTTAATTTTCGGGCTGTAAGTTTGCTAAATGAACTACGAGATAAATATACTCTTAGGGATCGTCCACAAATTACGTAAGATGTTTTTCTTTTGTTTGAATAAAGACGAGCATAAAATTGCTGTGAAGTTGAGAAGGACACAACGATATAAACAAAAGAAAAACATCTTACGTAATTTGTGGACGATCCCTTACTCGTATAGGAAGCACTTACTTAACGGGTGTGTACATGAAAATCCAATCTTGAAATTAAAGTGATATGTGTGATTGCTTGTCTTTTAAAAGCATCGGAACTGTTCACCTTTTTTAACATTTGATCAGATTAATGGATTTTAAGTTTTTAATTTGATTCTTTGATTTAATGTACTAAAATATTATTTGATTATTATTGCTAAATTGACATGGTGCAGTGCTGCCAATCCTCAAAAGTGGTTATTTCACTGAATCTCAGATTTAGAGAGAAGGTCTTTAAATTTCTCCAAACTTATTAAACATTAAGGGAAAAATGTTTAAAAAAGAAGTTTTATAACGTTCTTCCTGAGACTAATACAAAAAAACAGTTACAGAATAAATGAAAGCCTACGAGAAAATTGAGTGGCTCATCTTATCCGCTATGCTCATCTTGACCCATAAAGCCTAAGGTACCAGATGAGTCTCATATAAAATCAGCGCATATCTGTCTGCACCCCCCCCCCCCCCCCCCACACACACACAACCAGTAAATAAGTAACACAACCGCACCTAGCCAGACGCCGTTTGAAAACGTGAAATCAGAAAAATACTATATCTATTCGTCGATGTATTATAAAAATGAGGAAATTGTAGAAAATTCAGGAATCTAAATACCGACCACATTTATCCGACTCCCGATAAAACTTACCGTTCGTCGTACAATTATAGTTTTTAATTGTTTGCAATGATTTTATCCAACTTCAGATCAAATATCTCGGGGATTTACTGTGAATGTATAAGGTAATAAAAAAAATTATACGTATTTTACAAAGATTCCTCATTCTTCATTTTTGCAATACACCGACCAGTAGATACACTGTTAGAAATATGTTGAAAATTCAACAAATTTTAAACCGCTTTTGTGGTTGAAATCTCTTTCATTCACAGAATTGAAAAAAATTCAATCAAATGTAGTTGAAAATTAATGAAGATGCGCATGCACAATGCGCCATTACACTTTTCACGAAGCCAGACCCCAACATGCCAAAGTCCCACGACTCCTTCTTTGTGTCATTAGATCCATAAAAATAACAAAGGGCACACATATAATATTTAGTAAAAGGAGCAGTTCAAAGAAACAAAGGTACTGAGGCATAATCGAATATAATAATCGAGGCATCGAATAGTTGGTCTATAAGTATAAGCCGACGCGAAATTCGTAATGGTAATATAATTCCAATGTACCTTACGTTTTTTTTCTTTAAAGCTGCTTATTTTTCTAAATATTATACAGTCTGTCAAGTTAAAGCGTGGGTAACTTTTTTGGTAAAATATTTTATTTAAACGCATGTTTCTACATGGAATTACATTTGTCAAGGTGTCGAGC
>NC_046659.1:52821853-52825986 GCF_010883055.1 Belonocnema kinseyi | reverse complement strand
AAAGAGGGAGCTCTTCTTAATATTTTGACACCAAAATCATGTCGATACACCTTACCGACTGCGAGTAAAGCCACCCACGCTTTAACTTGAGAGACTGTATATGCACTTTATTAATCTCATGGATCTCACGACACAAACGTACGAAGTAATTGATGATTCTATATCAGAATTATTTTGGTACAATTAGTGAATTTCAAATCAAAGTATTTTTAATGAATCTTTATGGGTTTTATTTAAGATTTAGGATTATCGAGAAATCTTGATTCAAACCTATTCAATTCCCTAAAAATTATACTTGCTTTGAAATTCACTAATTGTGCCGAATAAAATGTTTTTCGCTTTACTGAAATTTCAATTACATGTAGTCTAATTTTCAACTGAATAGTTGAAATTTCCATTACACGCGTTGCTGATTTTTCATCCACAAGTAGTTGACATTTCAACCACCGTAATTGTATAAAACTTCAACCACATGTGGTTGAAAATTCAACCAGATATTCCTAACTTTGTATATTATTTTTCTAATTTAAAATAAATGTAAAGCTATTGATTTAAAAAGAAATAAGTTCATTTCCCAGGATATTTACTGAAAATTCAACTACTGTGATGAAAAGTTATATATTTTTGTTATTATACATTCAATTGACTTAAAAATTCTACTTTTTTGTTTAAAATTCGTCTCTTTTGCTTCATTATCAATCTTTTTTCGTTGAAAGTTCACCTTTTTGGTTAAAGATTTAAAGTAAACGGTAAAAATTCATGATTTTGCAGAAAAATTCGTCTTTTTTGGTCGAAAATTTATCCTTTTGATTAAAAATTTATGTTTTTGGTTGCAAATTCGTCTATTTTATTGAAAATTTATCTCTTTTGTTAAAAATGTACATTTAGCGTTGACAATTCATGTGTTTGTTGTTAAAAATGCAACTACTTGGTGGGAAGTCAAACTACTTCATTGAAAATTTAATTTATTTGGTTGAAGATTCATCATGTTAGTTAAAAATTCGTATTAAAAAAATATATATATTTAATTAAAAATTCTTTTTTGTTTGCAAATTAATAGCTTTAACCGAAGATTTAACTTTGCAATTTTTGTTAAAAAATGTATCATTCTTATTTTATGATTAAAAATTCATCTATTTTGTTTTAAATTCTTCTGTCTTATTTTCAAAAAAGAATGATTTTGACTACTGAAATTCCGATAAAAATGATTGGTCGTCAATTAATTGTAGCTTTTAATTGTTAGGAACGGTTTTATCCAACTTCGGATAAAAAATATCTCTTGAATTTTTTGTAAATATATTATAAGGCAATAAAAGTACTTTTATTATTTAAAAAAAAATCCTAACCTTTTTTACTCATTTCATTTTTATAATACACTGAGAAATAGATATAGCATTTTTCGAAATTGAAGTAAATGCAGCGTTATTGATTTATAATTAAATTCATGTATTTTGTTGCAAATTTATCTTCTTGTTTAAAAATTAAACTGATTTATTAATAATTCTTTTTTATGTATGAAAATTAATGTTTTGATTTCCTGGGATTCGCTATAAATATATTATAATGTAATAAAAACAATTTCATGTATTTTAGAAACATTCTTCAGTTTTCCATAATTCCTTCATTTTTATAATACATCGATCAATAGAAATAGCATTTTTCTGATTTCACGTAAATGTATGTAGTTATTGATTGTAAATGAAATTCGTCTTATTTCCCAAGTAACTTTGGGCATTAAGCCATGAGTGCATGCAGAAGGCTAAGTGCCACCTTGGATTCAGCAAATTAGACGAAAGAACGATCGACGCAGGTGGATTCGGTTATTGTCGGCATTTGGCCTTTTGCCAGGGCATTAGGCCTAATGCCGTATTCTACTAAATGCCTATGACATGTATCTGTGTTTGTCTGCAATGAAATAGTGGAATACATGGTGCGTTATTTAGCGGCCATTTGTGGAACCAGTTATTTGATTGTGCGGCGGCTTTCGTAACTAATTATCTGCCGCTAGCTGAACAGTATGGTAAAAGGCTATCTAAGGCTCACTTTTCTAAAGGTCTTATAGGCTCATAATATGGTGGTTTCGAATAAGGACATGTAATTTCCCTGATTACATTTTGCAACTAATATATCAAAATTTACTTTAGTGAATTTAAGATGTAACATTTTTCTAATAATAATAAATACACTAAAGTCCATTTTGTTAAAATATAAACATTTAAACTGAATTTTCAACTATCAGTAACTAAAAAACGATTGCAACTGAAGGATCCGTGGTCTAAAACTGTTAACTGAAATTTCAGAAATTTTACATGGCGAAGGAAGATCGTTATTTTTTAAATTTTCAATATTTTTTTAAACCGCAAAATCTTTTTTGTTAATTTACTAGAGAAAAATAATACACGTTAGTTTTATAACATTGAAATAAAAATTGAACGTCATATGACAAATGAAAACTATACATGTTATCTACAAGAGGTCTAGTGGTCGAAACCTGTAATCTGCAGTATTCTACCACTTTCCGTTGGCTTCCCGCGATTACTTTCTTCCCGGGCACGAATTTTTTAATTTTTCTGCCTTGTATTTCAAGCTACGGTCAAGTTTTAAGTGTCAAAATGTTTGGAATCGCATACCGAAAATAGATTTTCTTGCAAACATTTTAAATAGTTTATTACACAAATTTGCAGAATTTTTTTATCAAGACAGGGAGTCATCGTGGCTTAGAAGGTATAGTGATTGTCCTATGTTCCAAAACTGCACTGCCGTCCCAACAAGAAAAGTCGTAATAACATTTCGGATGAGTCCCCTGCCATCCCAATTTCAGTTAGGTTGACAGGGAACTCATCCGAAATATAGTTACGACTTTCCTTGTTGGGACGGCAGTGCAGACTGCAGGCTTGGCAGCCACGCTGGCGCGGGTTCGATTCCCAAAGCAGGAAGCGAGGCTGGACGAGCTTTCTGAAAGCTTCGCTTCTGTCCCTTGGTATACTACCCCACAGATACCCTATAGTTTATAATTAACCCTACAATACAGTCGCTATGTACACTATTTGATTATTTTGTCGAAAATTAATTTTTTTTTCATAATTCCACTATTTGGTTAAAAGATGAACTACTTTGTAATGCTTAAGAAATGCCGAAATTACGTAAGATAGGGGTGGGGCACGATCCCTGATCAGCCATTGAGACAATTTTCTGGTATTTTGTGATGCGTTGATTTGGCGGAAATGATTTTTGGCCAAATATCGAAGGAAATCAAAATAATTTTTTTAGGAAAAAGTACAGAAATAGTGGAATTGGTGGAAAATTTGGAGAAAATACAGCTTTTAATCATTTAGGGTCATTTTCTTCGAAATTGTAGCAAAATAGTGTCATCGCTCCAAAAAAGTGTCAGAAGTGTGGCCAGTTCGAGACTTTTTATTATGAGAAAACAATCCACTCACGTCCTCCCTGCCAATTTTGGACTTTCAGTAAAAAATAAAATCCTATTCCACTCAGCAGACAATCCACTTTATGGATCAATAAAGAAAAAGTGGATATATTTTGCTTAAAAATAAAAATGCTCTAAGTTCGTCGCTTACCCAGTGAGGGCACGCCTTTAATTTTACCCAATTTATATTTCATAAACTATTGGTCATAGAAGGTTTAGCGAGGACTAATTACAAAACTTATTTTAACATGGACAAATTATCTCATATATTAATTTCTTTGTCTATTACCCGGAACGAAGTTAACCAATCCACAGGAGCGTGTGATAAAAAGGTTACAATTTACAGTTATTTTTTTATAACAAGAGTGGCTCTACCTTCATTTCTTGAAGGGTTCCTGAGCTTCAACAAGACGTCTACTTGAACGTTTTAAGCTAAAACAAATCTCTGGTAGCTAATTTTCCTGGACTAACTTAACTGCTAATTAGAAATATTTTAAAACCAGAAAAATTACTAGTGAAGAGAAAATCCGACTTCATTTATTTTTTAATTTAAGTTTCTTAATAACTTTTTTGAAGGAAAAGAGACAAACAGTTTAATCAGGATTAGATAGTCCGGGAGCTGGGTATGTTCCCGTATGCATTCAAGAGGCAAAAGGTAAAAACTAGTTAATCTTATGTATTTTGACCCGCTGAATCCAATGGTACC
>NC_046659.1:52808326-52821753 GCF_010883055.1 Belonocnema kinseyi | reverse complement strand
CGGTACCATTGGATTCAGCGGGTCAAAATACATAAGATTAACTAGTTTTTACCTTTTGCCTCTTGAATGCATACGGGAACATACCCAGCTCCCGGACTAAGAGGACTGCAAAAAATAGGAAGCAATTTAGGATAAATCGGAAACCCTAAGAAGAAAATGCAACTTGATATTTTTTATATCAGAACTTCAATATCACGATTCATGAATTATGAAATGGACTTTTAAGCGAGATTTTAAGGAGATTTGTCCTTGATTTGTCACAGATATCACAATACTCATAGGGAAACAAGAAAAGATTTAAAGGAGACAGAGGAGTGAAAATTAGAAAATGCCGGGTGCAGGAGGTCAGCCGACCCAGAGGACGACCTTCAGGCCTCCATGGGTCAAAGATGGACCCAATCCTCTGCCTCTGCCCACGGCACCTTGGGCTCTGAACAACAGGCGGGACTCAAAACCAACAGCGGATGAAGCGCCGGCTTTTACAAAAGTCACGCTCAAGGTAGAATTTTATAAATAACAAAAAACGTTCTCGCCTTTAAAGCCACTTAAAAAACTTTAATGCCGTTTAAATCAGGCTAACGATTCGGCGGACGATTTCAAATTCTCGGTCATTTATTGGATTTTCTCGGTGAATAAAGTTCCCGGTCAAGTCGCCGTCCTGGTCCATAATCACACATTAGCTATCAAATCAGTTGAAAATAACGGTTTTGTCCGACCCCCCCCCCCCTTGAAAACGCGCTATTACATGCACATGAAGCAGGCGTAATGTGGCCGCTTCTAGCCCATGCCACGTTACCATATGCGCTTTTCGCCGCCCGGCCGACATGAAACTTTACGCCCTGCAGAGGAAATCACATTTATCTTTAAAAAAATTACATCACTGCATCCCACTTTATTCCTTCCGCTAAGTACGCTATTTCTTCCTTTCAGTATAATTTAACATGATGAAGAACATTAAACATCCTTTATCTGCTTCACATGCTTGTTTTCAATGAGGGTAGGACAAAAAGTATCGTGTGTATCAAGGGCGTACGGCTATTTTGCCTCGTGTGTCTGAAGCTTTAGCTTCGCTCGAGCGGCAAGTTCACACTTGTCAAAATAGCCTTATTTTTGTTTAGAAAAGAACTTTATTTGTAACTATATCAAATAAAGAAGATAGAAACAAACCCATATTTATTACCACTCCCTGAATAAACTAGTCTCTCATATCAGTCTTGTCACAATTTTAATTGAAACATTCCAATTTTACAAGAAAACTCTAATGCTACTAAACTCGGAATGTCACTCCACATTAGAGTATTATTTCTGAGGTACTAGAATAATTCCAGGATTCAAAAACATCAAAAAGGGGACAAGTTTATTAGAGAAATATTCGAGAACACGCCTTTCACTGCTACAGGGTTGGCCATTTAAAGTGGAAACATTTGTTTCTGAAAAAAATAACGCAAATGGGCACATTTGGTCTTGAGGGCCAACTGTGCTCTTTTTTTCAGAGTTTTCTGTCTCGTTGGCCAATGTTTCGGCAGATTTTGCTTGGCCACCCAGATCACCCGATTTAACTTCACCCGACTTTTATTTGTGGGGATATTCGAAGTCCCAAGGTATAACCCAACAAGCCAAGCACTCTAGCTCAATTGAAAGTCAACATACGACGTGAAATCCCCGCCATATCGGCCGAAACATTGGCCATGATGGAAAACGCCGAGAAAAGAGAAAATTTGGCCATCAAGACCAAAGGTGCTCATTTGCGCGATATCATTATATAAATAAACAACAAAACGATTGTTTTTGTTAAAAAAATTTTCAGAAACAAATGCATCCACTTTAAATGACTCACTCTATACTAGCGTCTGGAGCAAAGTGACCAACTAACAATTACTACTAATTAAATTCAAATTATAAATAAATCAAGAATAAAATCAACCTCTTTTCAAGAAGGAATCTTATTAAAACTACAGGTAAATTAGAGCTACGGTTTACACACAAGCCATTGAGTCAAATCGCGACTGGTTAAATTCTTTCTAATATGAATATTTTAATTTATTTTTACAAATTTTTCAATTCAAAATTAAAATTTTAAATGTTCGAAGTTAGACTTCGTTCCAAATTCTTAGTTTTCGAAATTTCGTTTGACAGAGACTACAGATCAAAATCAAAATTCGAAAGATTCCAGGATTATAAAATTGTATTATTTTGTTTCTTTTGAAATCTTCAAATTTAAATGTTTCCGATTTTCTAAGATGCTAATAGAAAACGCAAAGGCTTTTAACGATTTAAACTTGATTACCAATGTTCATACTTTAAAATTTAGACATTCATTTTGTATGGTAAGTATTTAAAATTTAAAGTATATTTCGAAATTTTTACTTTGGAAGCTTTCCAAACAAATCCCCCAATGTCTAAACTCTAAGGCACAATTGAGAGGTTACATGCAATAACCGGTTATAGAATTCTAGCGCACCGTTTTGTTGGCTCGAGAGAGCTTGTAAAAAATGTTTCAAATTTTAATCATGAAAACATATTTAAATAGGAAATTTAATTACACATCTTTTTTTCCTCATAAAAAATTTGATCTCGCTCAGTTACTTAATTTTGAAAATTTCGTAATAAAATTTACAGCGATTACGCTTTGTACTGTTCTTAGGGCAATGATGTATGTTAAAAGATCAGATATTTACATAAAAAGAAGATAATTTTTTTCATTCATAACGTTATAATATTGAACAGTGATCCTTTCCCGCGTTTGGGGAGTCGAGCGAATGTTGAGCAAGCTGAATGTTCCAGCTAGAAAGTTATTCAAAAAGGAATAAAGAAGTTTTCTGGAAAGTATTACTCCGATTGCTTCAGCGGTTAAAACACTATTACGGTTTTGTTTCTATCGCAGTCAGTGCTCACGGGTAAGCAAGGTAGTCTGTGTGCTCGGGCATTCGAGAGCGACTGACAGCTCGTTGAAAGCACACAATAAAAATTAAATAAGTACTAAAAATGATGCTTTTTTTATTAATATATTTCATTCTGTTTTCTAAGTTCATTGACTACTTTATACAATAACATAAGAAATACATTCTGAAATAGATAAATGTACTTTAATCCTCATCAGGTGAAAGAACATTATCATCTACTGATCATTGCGAAGATATCGTTGAAAAAATGTCCTTCAGGAATAAGATATTTTAATAGGCTTTGTACGTTATTAATTATTGTCTTAGTTATTCCAACAGATGGGGGAGGTACAATACAGAAGGAGACACAGTACAGGGGCATTGGGGGATTCAAAATTAAAGTTTATCAAAAATATATATTATTCTTTGAAAACTTGTTTTAAGGTGACTTAACCTTAATTTATAGAAAGTTGATATGAAGTACTTATTTCCTTCATTTTTTTTCGAAAATCGAGTTTTTCCCATTTAAACCTCCATGTTTACTTCAAAAGCCTACGAGCACGGGTTAATGTTTACCGCGGTTTAACAAAAATAGGGAATTTATTTTTGAAGAAAACGAACAAATTAGAGGAGATCGATCACCAAATATCTAAAGTAGAATTTTTACCGATATAAGTTTGGACCAAAAATTATTATTTTTAATTTACTCTATGTATTACAACTAACATAAATTTATTAATATTGATATACGCGAGTATTATATTAAATATCTCTTGCAAATTATTATTAAATATAAATTTATGTACCTTATTTCTACCAAGTTTGCGCATATTTCGTGTCCACGAATTTTCTTCTCTTAATCTCTTTCTGCCACGAGTTGACTTTTGAATATTATCCATTTTGAAAATAAAAAAATCACTGATTTCTTGTAAGTACGTTTAGCTCGAAAAACACACTTTTCATCAATTTTTAATAGGGCCTGCAATTTTAATGCTTATCATTTGTTATATTCACTATTCTGAGAGCAATGCATAAATAACCTTAATTAATTAATACAGTTTCTCTTATTTAAAAGTTTGTTAAAGGAATTCCTTCATCATTTCTTAAGAATTTTAAAAGGTAAAATATATATTGATAAGAAAACATAATTTTTTAGTACTTATTTAATTTTCATCGGGCACTTTCAACGAGCTGCCATACGCACTCAATTAGTAGTCATTTGGGGCTAGAATTTTATAATAAATCTCATTTTTTCTTTTGGAAAAGCAAAAGGGTTTGAAAATATTCCTTTTTCGAAATTTCTAAATTTAATTAATTTTAATTAAAACAGATGTTCAGTTTAAGATGCTTTTTAAATTATTTTCCCAGTGTTTTCAATCTACCTTATCCAGTACTTCTTAAGTTTAAGTTTCCTATCAATGTAGGGGTATCAGCTAAACTAATAGACCCACTCTGTTGGTTCTATCACTAACTTGTAGCCCTTGAAGAAAGAGTAATTTCGTGGTATAGTCCATTTTTCATTAGGCTTCTAAAGATTATAGGCGAACTTTTTGTGAAATCGACGGTGGTCGAGTTCTTGGAAGAGAATTCTTTACACCCTATTTATTATTCATTAAATATGTATTTAGCAGTAAAGTTTGTCTGGAGTGATGGGGATTGAATAACTAAGTAGGAAAATATCGATAGTGTTAAAGTTTTTCATTGTACAGATCAGGCATAGTAAGTGCATAGTTGCAAGGTGTGGTTCTCATAATATGAGATACCTGTGGTTTTTATAACACTGTGACTGCGCGGGGGAAATTGGTTACAAAAGTATTTTTGACTACTGCAAAAACTAAATATATCTAAATAGCAGTAAATTTATACTTCGGAAACATAGAATGAAGCTTTTCATTAAAAATAATACTTTATTTTGCATTTTATTAGCCATTTCCTGGGGTATCTTATATTACGAGAATAGTTTGGCGAGTTTGGAAAAAGCACTTTTTTACATTTTTTTGTGTTTTCAGCATAAAAACAATTTTTAATAAAATTTTTTATTTGAGTTTCTTATAACAAACTAAATTTCCTTTAAAATGACCTATATTACTTTTAAATTCAGTACATAGAATTCCGACATCACGCCAAACAAAGCTTTTCCATTTGATTGCTTACAAATTTTCTTTGAACTTATAAAACTAATTGCGTCTTTTTTTTACGAATTAGACGGAACACGCAGAGATGAACCATCTCAACTAATTGGTCTATCGTTCAAGTTTATGTTTCGCACTCTATATTTGCAGAATTGATAAACACGTTGGGAAACATGCAATCTATAATTGCAAATGCTCAATTAATTCAACACGAGGGAACAAAGTTTGTTCGTAGTAGAGGGTTGGGTCGGAAGGCGAGAAAATCTGTTTCTACGAAAACTCTGGTAACGACGTTAATCGAACCGTACGCGCAATTAAGGAGCTAATTACTAGTCTACAATGAGGAGTAAGCGCAGATTGCATTCCCAATTTGTAAAAGATATTAAAGTTAATACTAAAATAAACGAACAGCAAACAACAAAATTTTATTTTCAGATGATTCGAAGTTATTTAATTTGAAGTTACTTAAAAATTTTTAATTATTTATTAATCATAGACTAACACATTTTGTTATGAAAGTAAGAGAAAGAGAAAAAATCATTGCAAGAAATGTTTTGAACATTTCTAGAATCGAAATTGTTCCTTTATAAAGTACAAATTTTTTTAGATCCGAAATAATTCTTTCAAGATAAGTGGCATTGTAAGTGGGTAAATAGAAAATGACTTCTTTCGGAGATTTTCATATTGTTTTTCAAACTAACGTTATCAGTGAATAAATTGTAGGTTATGCGTAAAGCATTGAAGCTTCCTTCACATAAGATTTTAACAAAACACGTTGAAAGACCTGTATTTTTATTTCTGTTTACCATGTTGTCATTCCCTGGAAAGAGTTTCTAGTATACCTATACACTATACAATGGCACTTTGCCACAAGATCATTCGCAAATCTTCAACTGAGAGGAAACGTGTTTTCCAAAAATTTCAAACACTTCTCTACCACTAGAACTCCACACGTGGATAAGAAATCTAACTATTTTTACAACGAGTGGTTTCGTCGCCCAAATAATGTCCAATAATTCATCAGAATTGAATGAATTCCAATAAAATGTTCTCCCAGTAAATCTATACGTTGCAAGGTCATTTTTTAGAATATTAAATCTTCAATATTTTTAAAGCGCCTCAAACTTATAAAAAGAATACGTATAACACTACCTTTTTAAACGATTTTTGGGAAATGTTAAACATACAAAATCTATAAAATATCAATGATTATTTTTGATAATCTAATTTCGAGTTGATTGGATTTATTATTATTATTAAAAACATTTCTGTGTCGAAATGCTGTCACAGGCTTATACTGCCCAACATGTCGAAGGTATTTTTGGTTAGAGTTGGATTTTTAGTTAATCATTTTGCACGGGGCTGTCCCGGTATATATTATCAGTCACGAACGCATTTTTATAATGCAATCAAATGATCTGATGAGAGCAGTCTGCCCCGACATATTGGACAAAGCCTGGTTTTTACCCCATAATTGACGAACTGGGTTGCATTCAAGTACACAATGGGGGGACCTACAGCTTAAGGTGGGTTCCGAACCACAGGGATCGAACCCCGGACCTCTGAGGTGAAGTCCGAACATTTGTGTCGCCGAAAGTTCTATATTTCAGAATTTAGATGTTAAAAATATTTTTCCATATTCCAGAATTTGGATGTTGAAAATATTTCTAATTCCAAATTATGAGATTTTGAGAACAAAAATGAAAGAATGTGTTTTAAATTTTGTTTGAGAATTTACCTATTTTTTTTTTAAAACTATTTATTATTTCTACAGATTAAAAACAGCACATGAGCATGAGATAACGTGAAAGAGCGACTTTCGTGAAAACGAAGTTTGTTGCATGCTGAGGTAGTAGTAACGGATCGTTATAGTCAGAAAGTTAGATAAACATATAAAACAAGCTTTCTCAGGTACGTTTCTTTCCTGGAATTGTTTCAAATGAAACCGAAAGCAACATCATATTTCTGATAAAAAATATGCACACTCATTTGCGACTTATAAAATTTAATTTGCCGAAAGATTTCGATTTGGTGCTAAAAAGTTTGAATTTCGATACAGGCATTTAAAATGTATTCTTCAAAAAAATGTTAACTTAATTAAAATTTTTTTCCACAAAATATTTCGAAGTAAATTATGCCAAATTGCTTAAGGCAATGTCATACTAACCCCATTCCTACTTCGCTGATTTTTTTTTTAAACTCACGTTTACACGAAATGAGATATTGAGTCAAAAGTTTGTGAAATTAAGTAAAAGGCACAAAGGAACGTTTGCATCATTCTAAATTTTTAGAAATACAAAAAATGTATGTTGGAATTTTTTTGTAAATAAGTTTCGTAATGAATTATTTCATTTTGTAATAATCATAATTAGGACCACACAAACGCCCCTTAGTATCTTTTATTTCATTTCACAAATTGCACACTTGATATCTCAATTTGTGTGGGCGTAAAAAAAGGTCGATAACGCGAGCAATCGGGTATGCACGGCATGCCGTTAGCTCACAAATATATTTTCACATGAAAAATAATTAATTTCATTTTTAGTTTCCTTATTTTCGATTAGAAAGTGAGTCGTCAATTAATTTCATTTCTGCAAAGTTAATAAAATACCATAATAAAATTGAACGAGACTCCTTAGGAGCGTTGCCACAGAGATCCTCGTGGTAAAGTGCGAGGAGTAAAGAGCCTCTGGGTCACGATTATTTAAAGACACATGCTTCTATTTCAAATGGCCGACGAAGCCAGCTGCATCTTCCGCAAGTTTCCTAAACTGTAATATGCTTATAAGTAATATTATATTACTTCTCCATTTTCAAAATTTTCATATATCTTCTAAAAATTTTTTACAGTATAGAGAAAAGTCTTAGAACATTTGATTCAATTTTCTTTGAAATCTATTCGTTTTAACAATGGCATATTCCCAGAATAATAAAACAGATTCTGAAGTTGTTTACAGGAAACTGAGAATAAACTGTTTCAAATTTATTCGTGCTCTCGTCATCATTAATCTTATCGTAAGAATTTGAACTTCGATAATAAAACTGTTTTATTTTTTTATTTTTGAATACTTTCAATTTCTATGATATTATTAGAAAGTATAAATACAAATATCATTTTTTACAATATAAAAAAAGTTTCTACATTAGGGCTAATATAACTATATATTATAACTTCAAATAATAAAAATTTTAAACTGAATAAAAAACAAGTTAAAAAATATCACGACTACAAAAGTATAAAACTTTTGTCCTAGTGCACGATAAAAAATACGTTGAAGAATGACTCTCGAAGTATTCATGCGTCTGCGTCATCAGGCGGCCATTCGCCGGCTCTGCAGGCAATGAAGTAGCGTTTATCGTGCACGTTGGAGAAAAAATTAATTATTTTCAGTAACCGTTCGGTAAGTTATCATAGTACACTAAACATTTTAGTTAACTTATTCAAATGTTAGTTGTTGCACGTGCTTCAAGGACTAAGATTAGAATATTCATATTATAACGAATAACTGTAATAGTTACAAATAATACTAACAACTCAGGGGTAATTCACAAAATGTGTGATACGTAAACGGGGAGGGGGGTCTTTCAAAGTATAATTCTCCATGTTAAGTGCAATGGAAAAAGTATCCCATAGGGGGGAGGGGGGATTTAAATTGACTAAAAAATGTATCACGTAATTTGTAAATGGCCCCTAAATTAATGTAACGTTAAAAAAATATTGCAAAATGCAACGTTATAAATAAGTATAAGAGAATGAAGACTAAAATGTGAAACTAAGAAGTGCGAATTTAAAATTATAGTATACTAGACTAAACCCGGGGTTCCGCCCACATGTGGGAGTTGTGGGACGGGGGCAAAACGACAATGAGTTCGCTAAATGAAAACATGCCTATAACCTGCCCAGGGTTATGATCTATTACTGTATAAATTTCCACGACTTTTCGGGCAGCGGTTCAGAATTTGTAAGAAGACAAACACATAGATTTTCGCATTTATATACAGTAAACTTCCACCTATGTACTCCGCCGTAAAACATATACGCTGACGAATGTCCCCCTCTGGAGGGGCAACTACCTTTACCGAGAATCATCTGGATATTTTTGCCCAGCAAAGTTCATTGACTGCCTTTCTATCGATACACCTTCTGTAAACAAATTTTCCAACTGCGTATGTGCCAAAAAGCGCGGATCTTTTTTGAATCAATAAAGAAATACTATCAAAAATAATGCTTTTTGGCGCATGCGCAGTTGAAGCAGTCGCGGTCCGTTAGCATGCGATTGATTAGCATGACTGATTTTTCATTTCCTTGAAATAGTAGAATTTTTCAACTGAAAATTAATATAATGGAACCAAAAACCGACTCAAATATTTCGCAGCATATTGAATATTGCAGCATGAGTTGAAGGTCATGTACGAATGGGTGCAACTGTCAGGAAGGTTAGCACGGTTGTTGACAACTGTTCATATACGTACAGGGTGGACACGCTGGGGCTTACCAAGAAGTATATAAGCCGTCTTACACGCTAATGCTATTCTTATGTGAGTGTATGCGGGGTTGCATATATGTTGGTAAGCCCCAGCGTGTCCACCCTGTATAATATCTTTCATATAGGAATGCAGACAACTTTTTTGGATAAAATAATCTAAAACTAAAATTAAGTCATAAAGGTAATGGAAAATGACTGAGAAAATACATTCTACATTTGAAGAATTTTATTATTACGACATTCAAGAGTTACTTTTACGTTTCAAATATTTTCTCGAAAAAGTTATCTGCATTCCCATGACGTCATATTAAAATACTCAGTTCAAACTTGCCGCGCGTCGGGCCTCTTTTTTTAATTGGTCAGCCCCTCTTGCGGGCGTGACCGTATAGCCCACATAGGGACCATGGTGGCATGTGTAGGAACTGCGCTCGGGGAAATAAATGCGTATAGTGGTAGGGGAACTAGGTGCGCGGGGGCATTGGCGAGCGGGGACACAAGTGGAAGTTCACTGTATATGATTGCATCACAAACAGGATTAGACAATTTTATTACAGTTGTAAACCCATGGGTTTTCAGCTCGTCCTTGCGAAAATGAACTCCACGTGAGTAATGTACGCTATTTTATTCAAAATCAGCATGTTACGAGATGGTAGGGCCGTCTGAAAAGTGAGTCGTAATGTTTATATTACCGTTGGCCGTTCGACCCGAGCTCTCGCTCTCTCTCCCTCTCTCTGACTGTGTCTGTGTGTGTGTGTGTGTGTGGGAGGGGGGTGTCGACAGTACGGTTAGAAAATACATTTTACTGTATTTTGTGATTTTATAATATCAGGCTTATTAACTGAACATGTATAGTATTATACTTTTAAATGGTCCAAATTTAAGATTTTAAACTACACCTGCTCCGCGTTTGTCAGCCGCCGTTGAGTTATTCCTAGAACCGCAAACCCACGCAGTTTCTCAGCGGGGCACGGCGAAAGCGCTTGCGACTGTCACATCGGAAGGGCCACAATGCGCCAGTACTTAATCGCTCATATCGCTTAATATGATGTATTCCAATTGGAAACGGTTCAAGCGACCCTGAATGTTTACGTTTCGAATCACCCGATTTAGTTACAAGGAGGTCCATTAAACTCGCAGTACCACATTGCAAAAATGGACTAGAGGTCTGTAGGAAATATGGGGCTCATGTAGGACTAATTTAATTCATTTTTATTTCTCTGAATTGTCATTTGCAATAATTGTTATTGTCCATTTCACCGATTTTTTATGTTACTTATTGTCATTTAACTAAGTTTACGGCATTATTGTTATGCCTAATGTTTCTGCAGCAAAATAAAACGTAGACAACGTGTCGGTACACTTAAAACGAAATGATGACAAATAGCAATTAGGAAAACTATAAATTTGATAAAATTAACATTAAGGAAAATAAAAATAATAAAACCTGTCCATTCGGTTAAAACCAAATTAGGTGAAAAGATAAACTTGGACCAGTTTAATGTATGGCAAATGGTAATTACGAGAAATAAAAATTAGTTCAAATATTAATTCGAATAAATACAAACAAGGACAAGTGACTATACGGTAAAATGAAATTCAGTGAAATAAAAAATATGGCAAGTGCATTTTAATGGTTAACAAATGTGGAAATTAACAAATGGTTTTCAATGAGGTAACCGGGCGTATAATGAAACAATTTCCGTTTTTACGACACTTCTTTAAAAAATTGAAAATAAATATAACGCGCAAGGTGGCGAAAAAATAATATTTATGAATATTATCATCTACATTCGTAAACTCATATAAATAAATGTTGCCCTGAATTTCTTATGTTAGAAAAAAATGCAGTATCTGTATTCCACAGCACGTTCAAATTGAATGGCCATGCGACCCTAAGAAGCAAATGTACTTGGTTTTTCGAACGTTCTTATAATTAACATATTTACATGGAAAAAGTACGATTGTTTATTTGAAAGCTTTTGAGTTGTAGATTACATTGGGGCTTTTTTCAGTTTCTTTGTGTTATTTTAAAAAATAATTGTGTTTCACAATACGTACATCGGCTGTTTCAAAATCCGTAATTATGGAATACCGGACCGCGTGTTTCACAATGCAGGGACCGGCTTCTTTCTATTGTATGTGCCAATTAATGAGACAGCCATTTCGGAGAGATTATTTCGTTTTTATTGTAAAAAGTGTGAATTTGAACATTGATTCTTATAATAAAATAATTATTGTGCGGATCCCATACGTGTATAACGATACAGGTTATGAGATTAATTAGTGACAATATTTGCACTACACTTCAACTAACCTATAAAATCAGCATACTCATCAGCATGCTTTAATAAATGAAATTAAACTTGTGTTAATTATTTATGAATTATTGATGTTAGGTAAAGAATTAGATAATTATAATATTAATTACAAGGAAACATCGAGAAAGGAGAAAAAAACTGATTTGAAAACATAAATTTGAAGAAAATAATGTAAATAATAATATATAAAATTATACATGGGGCATTCCACACGATATTTGCCATCAGCATTTTTTTCACGTAAAACATTTGTTTTTTTGTTTAATACTAAAAAATATTCAATATGTATTTTTTTATTTCAATATGACACCCACTACTTTTTTATGAACATATACGTTCATAGAATAGTACCTTTTTTCTATTGTTTATACTGCAATATCAAACAAAGATATGAAAATTTATACGGAAGATAAAATGTGGGCCTTTTCCTCAACTTTCGAATCAAGTATAATAAAATCCAATTTAATTATTTATTTATTATTATAAATAAAAATTTCATAAACAAATAGATTTGTTCAATTTGGACCTATTCTTTTAATATTTTTTATTTTATTTTAAAGAGTGAACTAAACGTTTTTCTTGATCTGGTAAAAATTTGGGAATGGGTATTAAAATACTTTCGAAGCAATGAATTGAATAGCGGCACACGAGCGCGGAGTGTGCCGCAGTGCGACTCGCTCGGACTGGGACTGGACCGCCTACATATTCAAAATTTATTGCTATTCAAAAATCCATTGCTTCGAAAACATTTGACTACCCACTCCCAAATTTTTACCAGATAAAAAAAAGTTTAGTCTACTATTTAAAATAAAAAAAATATAAAAAACAGGTCCAAATTAAAGAAAAAAATCTATTTGTTTATATCTTTGTTTAATATTTCAGTATAAGCAATTGAAAAAGGTACTTTTTATGAAAATAAATTTGTTTAATTTTCTCGAAAACTTTGCGTTTCACATCGAAATAAAAAATACGTATCGAATATTTTTGAGTGTTAAACAAAAAAAAAATATTTTACACAAAAAAAATGTTGGCAAATATTGTGTGGACTGCCCCATATATAACAATAATAATCTTATAATATTATCCGGGATATCACGAAAATTTCCCAGAATATTCCTGGACTATTCCAATGGAACGTTCGGAGAATTCTGAAAATGTTCCAGTAATTAAGGTTCAAGGAAGTAGGAATATGTCCGCGTATCCAACAAGGTCTCCCAGAAGGTTTGGGTACTGTTCGTAAAATTTGTCGCTTTATATGAACTTGATTAATTCAATCCATTGAATTTTTCAATAATATTTTCCGAACTTTCCTAGATACACGCATATTCACCTACTTCCGGGATAACTTTGTGGAACATTTTTGGGAATTCTCGGAGCCTTTAATTAGAATGTTCCATGAATGTTCAGGGAAACTTTTGTGCTATCCCGAATAATAATATAATAATGTATAATTAAAAATTTGTCATAAGGTCAACCGCAGGATTTCGCCGGGAGCGGGTGCTAATCTGAAAAATTGTGGGTCCGGATGCAATAAGGGCACATAAAATTTTTTCGTGCGAAAACGAAGTCCCCTGGAGGCTTTAGAAAAAATTTTCGAATTTTAATTTT
>NC_046659.1:52797533-52808226 GCF_010883055.1 Belonocnema kinseyi | reverse complement strand
TTTTTTAATTATTTTTTTAGACTTATTATTGACCTTAAATGAATATTTCATAAACAATTAAGGTAAGTTTTATTTTACTTCATTAATGCTTGCTGATGAGTAAGCTGATTTTATAGGTTAGTTTAAATGGAGTGCAACTTTTGTAACTAATTTACCTCATAGCCTGTATCGTTATAAACGTACAATATAAAGTACATAAAGTACTTATATTTGTTATTCATAAAAGATCAATAAAACACAAAAAGTAGAAAAGTTGACCATTTTTTTATTTTATTTGAACATTTCGTAATACGGACATAACACATAATACATCAAGTTTTTGAGTAACATAAAGATTTTTAATATTTGAAAGAATATTTATTTTAAAAAATCAAATATATCTAGACTGTCATCAACATCTGTCTTATAACACAGCCAATTACCTTATCCCTAATCCCTCATAATGCGAATAAGTTTCTCATGTCAGACTATATATTTTCTATCAGCTCCTGACATCAAAGCATTTTGAAATTGAAAAATCCAAGTCTATCTTTACTTTTCGCATTTGTGTAAACTCATGCCGGACGTGCGACATATTTACTAACGAAGCACCGTTGTAAGTAAAACAGAGACGATCATAATACCCCGCAAAATCCCCGAAGATTATTTAAAGACGGCCGAATGTACGACGAGACTTGCCAAGTGCACACGCTACCCCTCATTTGTTTCTATCTCTGTCTTTCTCGTAATCTTCCTACTTCATGAACCAAAAGAAAGAGAACGAGAATCGTAAATTAAGTTTTTCTCTCCTCTTTTCTGACGGGTCCGAGAGCTTTCAAGCTTCAACGAACGTTCTCCTTTCGTTTTGTTTAACTCGCGAACGCGAGTATCTGTTAACGCGCAAACGAGAATAGGAAGTGATACAATAAAAATAAAAAGCGAATAAAAAAGTAGGAAAAAATAACACAAGGGCGTATCACCTTCTATAAGATGAATGAACCTGACACGTTTCAATGACGAGTTTTTCTAATAGGTTTTGTGATTTTCGTGGGAACAAGTTTTCTTAATGAAAATAATTCTATAAGTTACAAGAGGATAAGACTCTTATGTGAAGATAATTAATGGTATGTCTGTGTTTAAGCACATTGAAATGAGGCAGGCTATTTTTGTACTGCATGATTGAAATTGTGATACGAATTTTTCATAGGGCGTCGACCAGGTTGCATAAATGAAACGAATCGGGTTCAAGGCTTTAGTTGAGATATTCAAAATATTTTTGATAAGTTTTATTAGAAGAATGAAATTAAATCAAATTATATTAATATAAATTATTTATAATAATATGATTATTATTTTTACAATTTTGAGTAAGTTTGGAGAATATCTTTAATGATTCAATTTTACACGCTGTTAATTTAAAACTTCCTCGTTTATAGTCAGTCTTAAACTTGAAATTTAGGCATTTTAAACTATTTTCATTCAAATCAAATTAGGAAAAAAAGAAAAAAAACTATTAAGAAATCAAATTGTAGAATATTGAAGTATTGAAAATTGTTTGATTTCAAAAGCTTTTAATTTACTTATTCTTTTATTTATAAAAACTCAATTTTCTCAATTTAAAAATTTTCGTAAACCGTATAATATGCAAAGTTTCAATTAAAAATTGTTCAATAGTTTTAATATAGAAATATTAATTAGCCTTACAATAACTGTAATTCATTTGTAAGGCTTTTAAAAACTATTTATCTTAAGGCTTAAATTCGAAATATAAGAATCCGAAATAAATCTCAAAATATTAATAATACAAATTTAGGTTACAAAAGGAGTTCCGAGCAAGTAAAAAATAATTAAGAATAAAATTAATGATATTAAGTTACAATTTTTTAATCAGACACCCAGCAGTGATTAATTTCACGAAAACTATTTTAACTGATTTAAAAGAGATTGTCAAATATAATTAGAAAAAATATGAAAGCAGAAGAGTGCACATCGGGAAAAAGAATTTAAGTATGTTTATTTTTGTAGAGCGTACCAAAACCTGCAGAATCGGCGACGGCAGTTGCTGACCAACCACGCAAACAAAGCAAAATCACAATTATCCCTTCACAACCTAGTAGCGAAAAAAAGAATGCAGGTCAACCGCCGGCTCCGTCAAAAGCGAAGGAAAATGGACGACCTGAGCCAGCCTCAAGACCACAACTCGAACGACAAGTTCGTGTCGACAAGTCTCGATCTCGCGGCGAGGTTTTGCCACTTGCCAAAAGCGAGAGCACCACTGGTAAGAAAGATCCTAATCTAAAACTCAAAATTAAAAAAATAATATTTCCACGATTTCAAATTTAAAAAATATCTTAAAAGTAGAACAGCATATCTAAATTACTTTTTTTTAAAGACTTGTTTGAAAAACCAAACAAACATTTGCATAATATTTTTCTATTAAGATACATTATATCAGCGTTACAATATTATATATTCATAATCTTTTCCTATTAAATAACATTATATCAGCGTAACTTTCTTTTTCAATAACTCTATTTTTGAGCCTCTACGTCTCTCTTTATTTCACATTCTGATCCTTTCAATTATTTTTGACATGTGAATTCACCCTCTGCAATTCGCATTTCCATTTATTTTTCATGAAGTCGATTATAACACACACTGGAGAGTTGAGACAATTCTTTCACGCTTTCAGTGCTGAGACAAATCACCCAATTTTTCCTATTTTACGCATAGGTGCACCTACACTGTCCAAGAGTTCGTCCAGAGCAGCCATTCCACCCCCGGCACCCCCCAGGCCGCCACCACCACCACCTGCGAGAATCGTATTGAAGGAACTGCCTCCGCTGTCGCAAAAACAGCAAAAAACAATAGACATGCTTAAATCTAGGCCCAGAAAGCGTCCCGATTGGGCGTGCATGATGAAAGAGGTCGAGAGTGGCAGGAAGCTTAGACACGTCACATGTAACGATAGAAGCGCGCCCTTGATCGAAAGGGTCAACAAAGTTAAACCTGATCCAACAGGTAACTTGGAAATTCAAATCAAAGCTCTAATCTTATTTAAAAAAAATTAAATTAAAACTATCGTTTTCAATTTGAAAACAGTACTCTTCAAAAATGAATAAATTCCAATTTGAAGTCTTCCCTATTAAACAATATTTAAATGAGAAGCATTTGGAATTTTACACTTTTACAATAGAAACCGTGCAAACTAAAATATTCTTATATTGTAGTTTTAAAACTTAAACAACTTTACTACGAAGAATTTAAAACGAAAATTTTTAAAATGTAAATTCAAATTGAACAATGCCAACGTAAATTAATTGAAACCTAAAGTATACACTTTTGAATGTTTTAACCGCAAATTATTCGTTTGGAACGCTTTCAGCTTAAAAAGGTTTAACTATTAAGGCCACGTGATGAGTGGGTCACGTGACCAGATTCCTACCTTACCGCCACTAAGAATGGTGGGTCTGGTTCTAAATTTTTATAATTATGAAAAGTTTTTTGTTGTAAATTTTGTTGCTACTTTTTTCATAGTTATTTAAATTTAGGACCAGACCCACCTTTCTTAGTGCTTCTTATTTATTCTCCCAAATTTTCAACTTGATGTGGCGCTTCTTGTGAAAATAAGTTTAGAAATAAAAAAGGTGGCTGTAAGGTAGGAATCTGGTCACGTGACCCGTTTGTCACATAGCCTTAAGGCTTCCAATTTTTTAAAAATGGCCAAATCTTGATGGATACAACCCAATTTTTTTTACTTCAAACTCTATAAATTGGAAATCGTCCAGTTCGTCAATTTGAAAGATGAAATCATTCAATTTTGACAGATTGAAGCATGGAATCAAACCGTTTGAAGGCTTCAATTTAAAATTAATGCAAAATTAACCCAAGATTATTATTCCATATCTCATCTAAAAATATTAAAGTTTGAAAGCTTTAAATCTCAAAACTATTAATTCTTCGTTAAAAATTTAAAAACGTTGAGCTGCTCGTATTTTCAATTGCAACGAATGTGGAAAACGTAAAAGAAAATAAGAAAAATTGTCCCTTTTAAAAATTTAAAAACTACTCTACTATTAAAACTATCAATAATTTAACATTGGAGAATTTAACACGCTTCAAATTAAACATTCTGTTATTCTGGCTACTTGAATTTGCAGTTACATTATAAATGAGTATGGCTGTTAATTTTTTTAAAATCGGAAACATACTGATGCATTCCAATTCAAATTATTAAATTTCAAAATGGTCTATTTTAAGGTAACAATTATTTTACTTATGGTTTTAGTTTAGGTCTAATTTTAATCCTGATCACAATTTTTATAAAAATTAACCGATTTCACTTCAATGTCAAAATGCAATTTATTTACTTTTAAATACGACAAATAAGTTCCTTTTTATTTTTAAATGCTGACTTGACCCTGAAATTAATATCTAATAACTAATTTGCAGAAAATAACATTAATTGGTGCAAAATATCGTGCAGACACGAAAAGCAAGTTAGCCAAAACGATTAGCTTTTAATAAAATTGGCGAGGAACCAGCTGAAAGTTATAGAATTGATTGAAGAGACCACCACAATCATTTACTATTCATCAGTCTGACCTTCATCGGTTTTATTTGATTAGTTTCTCTTGAGAAAATGTTGCTTGACAAAAAATATTAAAAAATATTCCCCAACTGATTTTTTTAAATATGCAAAACACATCCTTTTATATTAAACACATAGTCGTAAAAAACATTTTTAGAATTTGTTTATTATTTATAGCAATTTTAATTACAGGCCCAGACCACTTTGTCTTTGAATCTGAAAAATCTAACGTGCACAATCTGCTACTACACCAAATTCAACAAGGAGTGAAACTAAAAACAGTCAAAACAAATGACCGCTCAAGACCTGTTCTAGAAGGTTTAAGAAAATTTAGAAGACAGCTAACAATAGAGGAACAAATGCAAAAAGCAACAGCGGATGCCCCCGTAGAAGCGACTATACCAGATGAAATGGATGATATTGACGCTGTTAGGGACGACCTTCAAAGTACAAAGCAAATGCTCGCTCTTGAATTAAGGAATAAAGAAGCACTAGAAAGGGATAATAAAAGGTTACAGGTGAGAATATCCGATCCCTAAATGGGAAGTTTAAAATAAACGATGGGAAACAATCCATTTTTAAAATCAAACCTAATTCTATAGATACGCTTTTTTAAATGACATCACATTCTAAAAATTCAACAACAATTCAACTTTTAACTATTCAGATTTATAAAAAGGGAAACAATGGTCACCGATATTCTACTAGAAAGAAAATTTGAAAATACTGTATTTATGCAGGAAAAAATTGACCATTACTTTCTCTCAATGAAGCTCAAATATTCTTTATGAACTTAATTGTAAAATTAATATCAGATGTCTTAAATAACAATTATAAAACCATTTTAGAAGATTTCACAGGCTTTCGAAGGTGTTATCCAAGCAGAACTTCAATTTTAATTTTACTATCACCGTTTTATTATTTTAGCAAAATCGTTCTCTTCATACTTATTTTCACAAAACACTTCCGATCATTTACACTAACAATTATGGAAAGTTTTTTTTAGCCTTTTTATTTAAATATGAACATACAACATGATTTTTTTTAAATCCTAAATTTTGATGTCAAGGAATCTCAGAGATCAGGATTTTTATTCATAAAATAAATGATCCATTTTAGGTTTTTTATGATTTAGCTAAATTATTTTAAGTATTTTTTTTTATAATTATCTAGCAGATCCCATTTGATTTTTGTTTTCCTCTAATGAAATATTTATTATTTATTGTAATAACTTATAAAAGACGCTTTTTAATTTTCCAGATCTTCTATATCACAAATAAATCACTGTATAATCGGTATAATTTGAATTATCCGAAAAAGAATCTCCAGATTAATGAATATAATGGAGAACAGTAAACTCTAAATTCGACGTGTTTAAAATTGAACTTTAACATTCAAAATCGAGTAATTTTAAACTAACGCTCAAAATGGTACAGTAATGAAGTGAAAGCCATTCAAATTTATCTCTTATTTTTCAATTTTGAACAGTTTCAATTTAGTTATTTCAATATTAGGGCTTTTGATGGTAAATTGTAAAATTTTGAACAATCTTAATCTGAAACCAGTTTATTTATCATTTTTTTATTATGCCATCAAAAAATTTCCCTTTCAGGCTACGTGTGACTCACTCGGTTAACTAAACATTTTTTAACATTAACAAATTTTAATTAGAAATTGTATTTTTGAAACTTCAATCTTAATCTATTCGATAGAATCTTTTTAGAGGCCTAATACTAAATATCAGTAATCTATAATAGAGAGAGACCTCTGTTGTATTTTAACATCAAACCACTGTTGTCAGGCCTTTAAAAAGAATTTATCAAATTAAATCAGTCACCTGTATCTGAAACTCTGTTTCTAAATTTAAATTGAACTTAATCTATTCGTATCAAGAAATAAAGGCAGGTGATTTATAATCGTTCACATAGTAAAAGGCGTTACTTTTCAAATTGCACAATGTTGAATAATTTGAGTTTGAAACAATGTTGAATTTCAAAATATATAAATTGTTATAAATTAAATAGTTTGTATTCAAAATGGTACCTTCAAAAATTTAATAAAATTTAAAAATTTGGAAGGATTCAATTCAAAGTTATTCACGCGATACTAATTAGTTTGAAATTACCTAACTTGTAAAGAACAAGATTAAAATTATTATATTTATAGCGCATGTAATTAAGGGCATGCTCTTCGGTGACCACGTGAACAAACTAGTCCCCGGTTATGAACATTCTTTTGGTGTTCACGGTGTCCACACGGATTGAGATATCGTGTTTAAAATTTGACATATTAAATAAAAAGCACTAAAGAACGTTTGTATATATCAATATGTTTATAATCTCAAAGAAAGTTTATTTATAAATTGATAAAATAGGATATTACCATTCGAGTTACAGCACTTTGCAGATAATTTCGGTTTGATGCTGTTCAGATTTTTTGATTCACGTATATCGAGCACTGACGCAAATTTTGGACTAAATCGTCTAACCATTAAAAAAATTAATATAAACAATAAAGTTTGCTCATTCGTTGCAAATCGACAAATGATTATCTGCACACAAGTAACCTATCATTATTTTTAGAGCATTTTTAGCGATTTCTAGCGGAGAAAAAAAGAAACTTAGAACGTCGATAAAGTCGAGATTACGTAACTAAGTTCGTTCAAGAAATTTTTGTGTAGAATGATTTTCATTTTTTGGTCCTAAAATAAAAGATAAATCTCAAATTGGAAACATTCAACCACCAGCAATGTGCTAAAATTTACTCTTCGGAGTTGTCCAACCAACTCCCATGATTCTTGACGTCTAATGTTTGACTCGCCTTGTCTTTCGCCCACGGGTGAAATTTTATTTTTATTGGTTTTGTTAATAGCTTTGAATTATTTCACACAAGTACAAAAAATCCACAAGAGTATTTTTATTATTTTCTGAAGATGCACACTTCTCAAGATGGGACTTAGACGGTTTTTCGAGTATCACATTCTAAGATGTTCCTAGATTTTTTTATATCGAGGCATCTACTTTATCGACGTTAAAAGTTTATTTCCTATTCCAATAGTATTTTACTAGAAAACTTTCTTAGTAATTATAATCGTTTTGATATATATATAGAAAAGTTCCTTAGTGCTTTCTGTATACGTTCCTAAATCCTGAACACGGTATCTCAATCCGTGTGGACGTAGTGAGGACCAAAAAAATGAAAATCATTCTCCACAAAAATTTCATGAACAAACTTAATCACGTGATCTCGACTCTATCGACGTTCAAAGTTTCTTTTTTTCTTCTCTAGAAATCGCTAAAAATACTCAAAAAATAATGGTAGGTAACGTTTGCGCAGATACTTATTTGTTGATTTGCAACGAATCTGCACATTTTATTGATTTAATTCAGACATGCCCAACCTGGAGATATTCCCGTCAGCCACACATGTTTTGCGCTTACCACTATTTCGGCTAGAGAGCGAGAGTGGTGGTAGACTCAGACCCAAGCAGCACCACAGATACGAAATATTCGACAGGATGCTTGGCGCGACTAACTTTTCAATATAAATTTTTAAAGGTGACTAGAATTTTAATTATTTTATTTCAGCATGTTTACATTTATTTTCAAATAATGTAATTCAAAGGAGAATTGTGCAAAGTATTTATTTATTTTACATTATTCAATATTTTAATATTACAGTTGTGGTTGACTGATACTTTTGAAAGTTTAACAATATACTAACATGATGTACAAGGTAGAAGGATATTATGAGCATATTTCAATTATATAACTTATCCTTCTACCTTGTACATCATTTTAGTATATTGTTAAACTTTCAAAAATATCAGTCAAACACAACTGTAATGTTAAGATATTCAATAATGTAAAATAAATGAATACTTTACACAATTCTCCTATGAATTACATTATTTGAAAATACATGTAAACATGCTGAAATAAAATAATTAAAATTCTAGTCACGAATACAAATTTGTATTGAAAAGTTAGTCGCCCCAAGCAGCCTAACAGATATTTCGTATCTGCGGTGCTGCTTGGGTCTGAGTCTACCACCACTCTCGCTCTCCAGCCGAAATAGTGGTAAGCGCAAAACATGTGTGGCTGGCGGGAATTTCTCCAAGTTGGGCATGTCTGCTTTAATTGATTTTTGTAAATGTTTAGACGATTTAGTCCAAACTTTTTGTCAGTGCTCAATATGCGCAAATCAAAAAATCTGAAATGCATCAAACCAAAAATTATCTGCAAAGTGCTGCAACTCGAATGGTAATATCCTACACGGAAAAAAAATTCTTGAGGCGAACGAGTGAATCGAGAATATATTAAACTCAAAGAAAGTATACACTTGGATTAGGTAAAACGTTTAGTTAGAAGAGTTACACATTTAGTTACTTTATGTAAATTGTTCTCGTAAATCAGGAATTTGGACAAAATTGCTACGTTCGAATGTTTATTATTTTCGACAGATTATGTATAATTGTATTATCTTCAGATTAGAAAAAAAATTTAGTTGTTATAGAAATTTATTAACTTACAGTAGCCAATTTTTCGTCTGGTATCGCGAAAATGAATTTCCCTGAAATCCGTGTAATGCATTTTGAGGTCAAGTTTGTTGTTTTTATCGCGTTTCTTGATATTTCAATATAGTTATCGACTACAATCGAAACACATGTAAATTATTATTACTGCATCATAAACTTCATTTAATATTAACATTCGCGCACATTTTAAGTGGTAAAAAGCGTTTAATTGTCCAAATTATATCTTAACTGTCACTGCTCCCGATTAGACCGTCGCCATTTTATTTCGCTGCTCCCATAATGCACCGGTGCTCTTCCGATAATTGCTTCAGACACCTATTCTTAATATCCCTATTATAGCTATACTTATAAGGGGTTTGACTATACGATATCCCTGGTATATGGAAAATGGTCAAGGATATTCATTTTCGCTGATCCAGGGATCTTTCTAAATTCCTTTGTTCGTTTTCAGCTAAATGATTGGCTATAATAAGGAATAATATCCCTGTCACAGCTCAATTTTTTTACCGTGTATTTGATCAATTTATAAATAAACTTTCTTGAAAATTATAAACATATTGATGTATACAAACGTTCTTTAATGCTTTTTATTTAATATCTCGAATTTTAAACACGATATCTCAATCCGTGTGGACACAGTGAACACCAAAAAAAAGGTTCATAACCGGGGACTAGTTTGGTCACGTGGTTACCGAAGAGCATGTCCTTAAAAATAATTATTTAGCTATGAAGGATTACAATTTCAAATGGCACAATAGAGTTTAAATTCAACTTTGTCGAATATTTTAAGCGCTTCTAGTTTAAAATTGTTCACTTGTTTAAATGTTTTCGATTTTGATCGTTTTGGAATGATAATTAAAACATTGAGGAACTTTATTTCTAATTCTGCAACTTTGAAAGATTTAAATATAAAATCAAACTATTTTGAATGTTTCAATACGGTTGTTTCGCGATTTTAGATAAAATCATTTTTTAATACATAATTTTTAGCTGAATAGAAGGTGCGTTATAATTTTTTGTTCTTTTGTGTAGTTTAACAGAAAAAAATGATTAAAAATTGAAGGCGGTAAAACACTTATTCAAATTGGTGTCACGTGGCAGTCACGTGACTCAGAGATTCTCATAATTATCTATCAATGTAACGATGCGAATCTCATGATGAAGAGGTTAAGCCATGGTCTGCTGTCAAGTCAGACTATTTTGATTTGATAGCTTTATTTGTTCATGATTATGTGACAAAAAAAGTTATCTTGTTGTAATATTTGTTTTTTTATGAGTCAGTAGTATGTTGAAGGAAAAAAGTAAATGCAATTATTAACACATTTTAAAATCCTACATATTTAGGAATTGTTCAGTAAACCAGCTACATTTAAGTACTTTTTCAATGAATTCTTTATATTATTATTATTATTATTACACCATTAAGCCACTTCCCTTTCGGGGTAGGCGTGACTCACTCGGTAGGGGAAAGGAGTAGTGTGTGCAGGGATGGAGATTTTTCAGATTGATCCAGAATTCTCGTGCTATTTAAGTAAATAACACGTTCGTTCCGCAACACTGCTCCGACCCAGGTTGCTGATCAATCT
>NC_046659.1:52765844-52797433 GCF_010883055.1 Belonocnema kinseyi | reverse complement strand
CTACCTCTGGGCACGCTGCCATTTACTTTACCTTGATACACTTGTTTCGTTAGTCGTTCATTTGGCATTTTCTCAACATGTCCGAACCATCTTAACCGATTTAATACCATAAATATATCTATCTGCGGTAGATTTTCTCTATTGTTTTTTACGAAACCCTCCTTTGACATTTTTTTAAACAATATTTTGCGCCTTCTATTTTCGATGTGCACATTATCAAAACAAAACATCGGCACAGAAAAAGATATTTGAGAATCACTGACACGTTAGCTGTGATTGGTGGAAAATCCGACCCCTTTGACGTCAAAGGGGCCCTCCAATCGACATCGTGATAGAAAATTCATATTTCAACATTAAATGAAAAATAATAAACAATATGTAACAAATATTTTATGGGCGTTTTTATAATTAGAATTTTACGAACTATAAGATCCATTTATTGGAAAAATTATATCTGACTTTGGAAACAACCCTATTCTCGGCCAAATTTCCGCATTTTAGAATTCAATTTTTTTTTCCATTTTAAAATTTCTCAACCTTGAAGTTTTTCAGTTTCAAACACTCCAATTTTTATTATTTGAACTAATAATGTTTCGGATTGGAAATAATTATGTTAAATCTATATACTAGAAGAGTTCAAAAAACAATTATTGAGACTCAATAATAAGGATTTGAAATTAAAAAATTTACCAGGTTTTAACCTAAAATCTAAGGTCGTAGTTTCTACCATCGGGTTTGCGAGTCCATCCATAAGTAAAACAGCGTCTGCGTTATATAAAGGATGAAATTTCCGCCTCTTGTATCACTTGTTTTTCTTATCTTTTTCATGCAGTTACATACGTACAAAACAAATAAAAAATAAATGACTATCTACTAAAAATACATGTACGAGTACACTGTACACCGCTAGTGCAACAAACTGTTCAATACTCAATTTTGAACATTACGATTCAAAAATTCTTAGACTATAAACTTGAGGATTTGATTTTAAGATGGTAAAATTATGAGAAATATAAATTTGAAACAAAAAATTGCATATTTTTTAATCTAATAACATTGAAAATTCTTCCAAAAGTAAAGATTGACTCGCTGACAGACTTGAAGTAAACAAACAAAATAGCACAGTTTAAAATTATGAACGTCTCGGATTAAACTATTAAAAATATAAACTAAACCAAATTTCGGATCTTAAAATGAATTCACTATCATCTCCCCGTCTCAAAAATGTCACGGTCATTTCCCAGTTTCTTATATTTCCTGATTCAGTTGTCACCCCGAGTAATCTTCTACTTTTATTTATTCATACTATTTTTAAAGTGGCTTAAAATCATCTAATGGTGTAAAAGTGCAAGCTATGCTAATACATTGGAGCTACGACTTCGCTAACCAAGCTATGACAAAGCGTCTTTTTTATTGGCCAGCAAGGTAAAATTTAACCAGTGAGTGAGTAAATAATGGGATTTAGGTTTAGGTAATTGTTAGGAAGAATCGTTCATGATATTCCAGAGACCGTTAAATTTGAATCCTGAATCTTCGAAGCTACAATCTCTCCAATTTGAATCGCAGGCAAGAATTCTGAATCTTGAGGCTGAACTGGAACGTGAGAAGTCCCAGAAAAGTATTCAGGAACACAAACAACAGGACATGAAACTGGCAGAGTCTTTAAAGAAAGAAGCAGAGGAGGCGCGAAAGGACGCAGAGAGGCTCGAAAAGGATTACGCAAGTGCCACCGAGGAAAGAGATAAGGCAAAAAACGAATTGGATGAAATTAAGAGAATGTATTCAGCTTTAGAGAGGCGCATGAAAGCCGGTAAGTCACTTGGTTTACTTTTATTTCTAGAAAAAAAATACTATTTTCTACTGCTTTTCCGCTTCACAAGTTTTGTATGCATGTGTTCTTTCATTTTCATTTCATTTTATAGTCAAAATACAAATTTATCACTTTATCTGCTACTTTATAACCTACAATTCGTTTTGTGTATCCATTCTATAATTAGGTTCCTCAAATGTTCTGAGAGAAAAATATTCGATACTGACATAGATATCCATTATGTAGAAATGCTACACAAATACTGTGAGATTCAATAAACATTTTTCTAATGGTATACTTTAGCAAAATACTTGTGCTAAATTTCTAAAGCAATTTTTTCCAAAAAATTGTCAAACCCATTTCATAAAAAGAACATACAATACCCATTACAAAACACTTTATTATGCTTGAATTGATACCTGCTGTGAATACCTGGTGAATGACCACAATAATTTTATAATTAAAAAAATATATATATTTCATGTTCTATCATAATATCTCATTCCTTATCTTTCAAAATAATATTGGTTTATTTTCCCTATTTCTACTGCAGTTTGTTTTTTTTTTTTGTAATTTATATAGCTAGAATTAAAATATGATTAGGATTAAAAATAAATAAGCCAGAATACCCCCACAGGAAAACTAAAAAAACTTCCTAACATTAAAACATCATAAATGTTTCATAGAACATAATCGATTTCTGTACGTTCGAATAATTCTAATAAAATTTTGTATTATTTACTGCTTTAACACTTGTGCTTTTTTCAGCCCTAAAGAAAGAATATATTAGTTGAAAATTGATTAAAACGTAATAGTAACTAATTTCCGAATTTTGAGTAGCAAGGGAAACGGGTTAATGGGTATTTGCCAAAAAGTTGTACATTTTATAATGATTTTTCCTGATTAAAATATTGGTTAGACATTTCACTTATTGATCAGTGATTTTAGACTTATTCACTAATCAATTCATCAGTAACACCAGAGCAGGGAGGTGGTTCTCCTATAAGGCCTGTAGAATAAATGTGACATGAGATTTGACCGTGGCCGAGTGGCGGCGCTAGCTGTACTTTTAGGTCGAAAATTATTCAAACACATTCGGAAAATACAAATTTAATTTATTGTAATTGTAAATAAATTTGGCAAAAAACTATTAGAATTTTTAATTGGACGATAAATGAAGGGATTTGACCAGGCAAAAGTTTAAATTTATTGTTACTTTTGTTACTACGATTTCTTAAATATGGGTATGTCACGATATCGGAGTGATCATATTTAACTCATCGTTTAGGTGCTTTTAAACATCCAAACGGCCCAAAACACCCCTTTGAAAGGTCACAAAAATAACTTTGAGAAAACCCTATACCCTTTTCCAACGTGGTCCAACGCGGTCACGTGGCCAGGTTCCTACCTTACCGCCACTTTTTTTATTTCCCAACTTATTAACACATGAAACGCCACATCGAGTTGAAAATTTAAGATATTAAACAAGAAGCACTAAGAATGCTGGGTCTCGTCTTACATTTGTATAGTTATAAAAAAAGTTTTCTCTTGTAAACATTTTTTTTTGTTTTTTTTTCATAATTATTAAAATTTAGGATCAGATCCACCTTTCTCAGTTCTTCTTATTTATTATCCCAAATTTTGAACTCGATGTGGCGCTTTGTGTGAAAATAAGTTGGAAAATAAAAAAAGTGAGGGTAAGGTAGGAGTCTGGTCACGTGACCCACTCATCACATGCCCTTAAAAACAATTGTAACGAATCAAAACTTTTTTTATAATTTCTTGATAAATTCAATTAATTATATTATTAATATTAATTGGAAATTCATGTTACTAATGATCTGCGTTAAAAAAGGTTTAATGGAATATTTTCGATAACATTTTAACTCTATATTTCGCCGAAATTAAAATTTTTTCTTATAATGCAACACTTTTTGTCAATTTTTTTCATCTTTAAACACAATTATAATAAATTTAAACTGTTTATAAATTTGTTGATAACTTTAATACATTACATTATTATTAAAATTATTGATAATTCATATTAGCAATAATTTGCGTTTAAAAAACAGTTGAATTGCATATTTTACTCATTGTCTCTCATTTAAATTTAAAATATTTATAGCACACAACTTAATTGTTAATTATTTGCAAAGTGAACCAAAAAGATTGCAATCTTTAAAAATAATTGTAACCAATTGAATTTTTTTTCAATTTTTTTATAACGACTCTATTAATTATTTGATTAAAATTATTATGAATTTATGTCACAAATAATTTTCGATTAAAAGAAAAATTTTCAATTATTTTCAGAGTGAACAAAAAATAAGACCACCTTTAAAGAGAATTTTAATCAATTAAAAATGTTTTTAAAGTTTTTGACCACTTTCATAAATTATTTTATTAATATCAATTGAAAATGCATGTTACCAATAACTGAAGTTTAAAAATCGATAAAATTTTTACTCTATATAGATCTCGCGGAAAATAAAAATTTTTGCTATACTGCAACACTTTTTTGTCAACTATTTTTGAAGTGAACAAAAAAGATTGCGATCTTTAAAAACAATTGTAATGAATTTAAACTGTTTTCAAATTTTGTAACAAAACCGGTGATACTCATTTAAGTAACATTATTGGAAATTCATGTTGCCAATCATTTGCGTTTAAAAAACCAGTTTAGTTGCATATTTTACTCATAATCTCTCATTTAAATAATTTTTTCATAGAGTAACACTTATTTGCTAATTAATTTTTAATGTCAACAAAAAAGATTTAAATCTGTAAAAACAATTGTAATTAATTAAACATATTTTCAATTCTGTATTACAACTTTAATGAATTATTTAATTAGTAATATTATGGAAAATTTATGTCACAAATAATTTGCGTAAAATAAATCGTTTGATTGCCTATTTTTATTCATCTTGTTTAAATAACAAAATTTTCTTATTGTGTAAAGCTTTTTCGTCAATATTTTCAGTGAAAAAAAATCTCGATCTTTAAAAACAATTGTATTCACTTTAAAATTTTTGTAATAACAACTGCAATAAATTGTTTTATGAATATTAATTGAAAAAGTTGGAAAATAATTCGGTATAAACTCTCATTTTCTCAAAAAAAATTCGTGTAATCATCATTGCATTAAAAAACAGCACACTTATGCCCCACTATTCCTGTTCATCATAAAAAAAAATCTTGATAAATTTTCAGTCAAATCCTCAAAACTTGATCGCAAAGCAAAACAGTTCCAAAAATTCCGTTTTTATAATTAAAAAAGCACAACATTTCACATTTATGACAGTTTTCCCAAGCATTCGAATAATTTTCGGCCTAAAAGTACAGCCAGCGCCACCCACGGTCGCGGTCAACATTTCCGCCACTTTCATTTCAGAGTACCACGGGGCTGCACCAGAGTAAAACATGTGAGACATAACCTCTAAGTTTTACTGTTTTACTTTAAGGGCATGTGATACTTAGAAAATTGTCGATTTTTTCAGTGTTAGATTCCCCCGGCTTTTTTCCTAGGATAAGAAATATTTTGCCTTCAAAATCTGGGAAATGATAGCGAACATGCTAACGGACGTCCCCACACACTTTTTTGTGGTTTTTTATCAAAAAATTGTTTATATTGCTAACAACGTGCGTGTATATTTCGGGGTTATGTGTGTTACAATTCACCCGAGCGTTACTTCCAAATTACACAATATTTTTGGCCGAAAACTTTAGACTTACAAATAAACATAGTGACTAATCTCCCGGAACTAAACCTTGTTTGCAGGCAATCAAAAAAGTTTATTTCATAAATAATTTCCAGATTATCGGAAAGGCAGAGATGAAAAACGACGTAACCTCAAAATAATGCATATGCATAAAATTTTTATGTAGCACAATAAATTTTTTTGTTATTATCCCTCAAAAAGAGTCCGGGGACGTCCGTTATAATATTGTATAGCATCTTCGAATTCATTTTTTTTTAATTTTCATTTTTGAGGAAAAAAGGCAACTGTAAGTCATGCCCTTACTTTGAGTAGCAAAAATAATTTCTCACTGAAATAAATTTTTGAATTTTTTGACTGTACGTTCAAGTAACTGCAGGAAAAATATACGCTGAATCGTATAAAAAGTTCTTACTTAACAAGTGCAGACATGTCAGTCGAATCTTGAAAGTGTAATATGCAAGGTTATACTTGTTATTCAGAAGAATCGAAACTTCAGCTTTTTTTTCTAAATGATGGTGCCAAATTTCAAAAGTGTTTATTTCACTGAATGAGTGAGTGATTCTTTACTGTTTGTCAGTGACTGATTTCCAGCTGTTTTAATCAGTGAAATTTCACTGATAACACTGCCCTGCAAATTTTAATTTTTTTGATGCGAATAAGATGGCACCTATTGTTTCCGAATGGATTTTTCGTGCTGAACACGAATCTAGGTTCAAAAACTTCCCATCACATCACGTTTTTGAGAAAATAGGGATTTAGCCATTTTTGAACAATTGTAGAGTTGAACCATGACGTGCTACAAACTTCGCTGCACGTTTTATTTTGCCTGGGCGTGGGTGTAAATATATTTGAATCCTTTCTGTTTTTATTTTCTTCTTCCGCCTCTAGACAAAAACACATCCCCCGCTCTAAGGGCGCATGCGATTAATTTGACATATGGGTCGAAAAATCCATTCGGAAACACTAGGTGCCATCTTATTCGCAAAACTCATGTAGGGCAGTGTAATCAGGTACATCAACTGATTAAGATTTAGAAAGTATTTTTCCAGAATTGAAATACTGTATATCCTTTAAGAAAGACTTTCAAACAATTTGTAAAATCTTTACCTAAAAAATATCGAACCTGATAATTCTGAAACCAAATTTATTTAAAATGTGTAAACTTTCATTAGGCCATTTTTTAGTGGACCATTTCTAAAGAAAAGTGATGAAAAATGTTAAAATCCCACAATAATATGCCTACTTTGATATAAATATTATATTCATTTCTTTTTAAAAAAATTTAATATAATTAAAGGACTATATACGATGGGATAAACCGCTTCTAATGTATATATTTTTCATATCTTTCTTAAGGGCAATCTAACATTTCTAACGCTTTTGCTGCTGAATGCGCGCTTTTTATTTTTCACGCTTAGAATATTGCCAAGAAAACGAGGAGGCTGATGACCCAATAATAGAACTAGCAGATGATAGCGAGGAATCGGTATGGTGGGGATTTTCAGGAATGGCTTTGGCTGGTTGTCCGAGTTCAAAGGACGTGGCCAGAATTGCCTCGCAGAAGAGTATAGACAAATCGAATCAATCGAATGCCAGTGAAAGCGAAGAGGAAGAAGAAGAAGAAGAGAGTTCAGAGGAAGAATCTGATGAAGACGAAGATCCTAAAGCCGCTGAAGAAAAACGCTTGCAGAGGGAATTAAAACTTCTAAAAACGAAAATCAAGAGTTTTAAGTACGTACTCTTATTATCATTTACTATCGCTCAATATCTATATTAAATACTAATTACTTATCTTATTACTTTCATTCTATATTGTATTATTTTTCAGGGACAAATCTGATAATTCGAAAAAAGAGAGACACGCGCTTAGAGACCAAATCAAACAGCAAAATAAAATGCTAAGGGAGGAGAAGAAGAAGTTCAAACGATTACAAAAGGAAGTTGACAAAATGGCTAAGTTAATGGGAGATGCTGACGATGATGAAGAAGAGGAGGAAGAAGAGGAAGAGGAAGAAGAGGAAACTGATTCAGAAGAGGAATCTGAATCTGAAGAATCTGAGGAAGAAGAATCAGATACGGATGATGAACAAGATCCTTTGCCAAAACGCAAGAACAATTTACAGGTAAATTATTTCTTGCTTAGAAATAAAATTAGAACCCCGAACTATTTACGAACAATTTGCTCGCTTTAATTTGAAATTATATTTCATTTTTAACACTTTTATTGCGAATTCTGTAAGAGTTTGCGTCATTGTAAAAAAGTGTGTTACCGAGAAAAGTTTGAAAATTTAGATGTTGCTAATAGGCAAAATGCCCTGCAATCTGTCAGTGAAACGCCTTAAGTAATGGGAACATAACACCTACAGAAATACCCACCCACTCAGTCTAACACACGGCCAAACAAGCAGTACAAAGTCGCAATAACACCAATCAACCGCCTCCCAAATACGTAAATTGGTACACTATATATACAAGGTCGAAGATTCTAAAACCTTTAAATATTATGAAAGCTGCCTTTCGCAACGTCAAAGAGCTTACGCCAATTCTTATATTTTGAAAATATCCTTTTCGTAGAAACAATGTCTTTTAATCCGGTAATCGGTGAAACTATACGAGAAACTGATTTTGCAACAAAAAAAATCGGTTAATATTTAAAATTTCACATGATACTTAAATTGGGAGAACTGAGTATAACCTTTAAAATTGAATAAATTTCTTAAATATAATGGAAATAAAAATCAATCTATGCAAGATACGACAAATGATGATTCGAGCAAAATTGTGCACTCAAAAAAGATCTACAAATTTCTTAGTGGTCACTTTTTGATAGGACCCGTAATTTTTTTTTATTCGTAAAAAATATATATAAAAAAAAAATTAGTTTGTGGACAAACGACTCAACCTATGAAAAAACTAAATAGACAAAAGTTGCTCTTCCAAAAAGAAATATCAATTTGTAATAAATAATTTTTGATTTAGTTTAAATCGTAAAAAATAGCATTGAAAATAAATAAAGTTATGGAAAAACGATAAAAATTTCAGTAAAATATTAATAACAAAATTGGCTTTTTCATAGGATGCGCACTTTTTTGAATTATAGAAAAAGATAATGAAAATACGTATGTTTCAATACAAATGCATATTATGAATTGTAATACTCACAGTATAAATTTATTGAAATGATACGATTTTTTAGGGTAGCTGAAAGAAAATTATTGCAAACTAATAAACAAATATTAAAGTAATCATGACAAATAAAATTTATACTTTATTTCGCAATATCTGAATAAGCAATCCCAGGCCGAGGTACAAAAATTAATGTAATATATATTTGATATAAAAGAGTTAAACGTAATGTAGAAAAGTTCACATTTTGTACAAAATCGAGTGTGAAGCACGAGAAACGTGATGAGAATGTTTTCGTTAAAGCCGAAGGGGCTTTAACAATAGAGAATTCACAATCACCAAACCACAATTGCGAGAGAACCAATAGTCGCGCGCGCAGCGTATGATGAGAAAGTGCTCGCACAGCAGACACATTTAAAAAAACAATTACGATAGATTTAACTAAAAGCTTTGGAATTCCCATTGAACTTGGTGAATTAATATACACGATTGTATTAATCTAACCTTAAAGTACGCCTGTTCGAAACTTCGTGTAAAATGAATAGCTCTAATCTACATGTGGGTGATATAAACCATCAGACAAATGTGCTACGTACAGTTGGAATAGTCGTGTTCGGCAATCATACCATTTCCTAGAGCAAAAGGAAAGGATCATTGAGGACTACTTTAGCACCAGGAAGTCAAAGTTAGGGCTTTTCATTCTTTTGGAATGGCTGGTTCTTTCACCAGCTTTACGTAAAGTTAGCAGAACCACTAGTGAAGCATTTAAGATGCTAAGTTGTCTCTGTTATTAAAATGTAGGGCCTATGTAAGGGTTTTGCTTTACTCTATTTTTTTTAATTTCTCCTTTATTTTAAAAAAATGGCTGGCTGTCAGTTTTACGCAAATTTAGCAGAATCTTGCCCTTTCCAGTTTTAATTTTTTCGTTTCTAGAATGTGCAAGGACTAATTTACTATTAAAATTAATGAAATCAGTATACCTGTTTTTCAAGAATAACTAACTTAAAGATTACTCTTTTCTTCAAAACAATCGATCGACAAAAAAAATGTCAAGTATTTTTGAATAAACAATTTATCTGTAGAATTGTGTCACGTGTCACACAATCCACAAGTTGCTAACACTAAAAATATACAAAATATTCATATTTAAATGCCAAAATTACGACTATATTGCATTCACGCATAGCGCGAAACAATCTGATGATCTAAAGAAACTTTGTAATTTATCCATCCAGATTAAAAATGTAACTAAACTGAGTCAACCGTCGGATGTAACATCATACTTATAAAAAAATCGCAGCTTTTACAAATGAGCCCTAAATTATAGCAACAGAGACAACTTGGCATCATAAAATTTTGCCTTCTGAAAAATCATGATTGCCAAACATGATTCTTCTAACTTTTCGTGGCTTAATAATAAAAACGTAATAAATATACGCAGAATCTGCCAGAATCGTTGACAACAATTTCTGAAACTCTAAAAAATATGTTTCAGTTTTGAAAATGCTCTAAATTGTTTCCTCTTAGTTGGATTAACCTGGTTAACCTTTATTTTGGGACCCTCAAAAAGTGTATCAACGGCTGATTTGATTGATCAAATTCTTCCAAAGTTATAGAGTTGTTAGAACATTCAGGTAACCAATCAGACATGTACGCATACAAAAATATCAGACGGATTCTGACAAAATTTTATGATTTTTGGAACCTAAAAGTACCAAAACGAACGTAAAAACGGAATTTTACAGAAAAGGAATAATTTTAGAAATGACTTACATATTTTGGTAATCCGTTTATAGTAAATCGAAGGACTGACATACAAAATTTGTCAACATTATATTTCCCCCTCTTACAAAAATGGCAACCTTGTAAAATCCCAATCACAAACATTCCAAACAACCGCGATGTTAACCATTTTCGTTATTAAACTATTATATAAATAAATAATCTCTTCGCACAAATATTAATACATTGTTTATTCAACTGACATAACTTAGAACTTGAATTAAAATTTTGAATTTTAAATCAAAGGTAAACTCAGCTATGCGAACACTAATATTCAAGTTATTTTATAATTGCAGTTATAATAAGTGCAGGGTTTGGTCCCAGGATTTATGCGCACATGCTGATATAATCTTAAAAAGGGAGGGAGTAGCATCTTTATTCTTAGTCTAGAAAGGTATTCTAGATTAGGAAAAAGCGTTTATGAAGCTAGAATGTATTGCATTCTGGATGTACACGGATCTCGCTCGTTCAGGGCTAGCAGTAATTTCTATCTGGAATTTATTAGTACCCATATTTATAAAGATCACTTACAATTATTGCCAAATTTAGAACTTGTTTAGCAATTTCTATTTAAATTATTTACAAAACTATTTTAAGTTATTCAAAGATAAGGGGATGTGACTTAGTGTCAATTAATTAATTATGTCATAGTTATGACTCATATCAGTTTACCCGACGTTGTTTCCACAATAATAAATATTTTTCTCTAAAACCTTGGAAAAAGATAAACATGGTCACATGCTCTTAAGGCTTTTAAAATAATTTCTCCGGTTCTTAAATATTAATAAAAAATATTTATTCTTAGATTAACCCATTATATTAAAAAAAAAGGTTGAAGTTGGAGAAAATTCCGTAACTATAGACAGTACGTAAAAAAAGTTCGAAAAAAAGTGATGAAACTGAAGCGTCACAGAACGCAACCTTATAAATTGAGTGTGTCGGAAAAAAACAAGTTTTTTACGTCGAAAGCATTTTCATTTCAAAGCACTGATTTTGGATAGGCAGTTTTCAAATGTCAAAAGTACGAGCATCGTATGCCTAAGGGAAGTCGAATTTTTAAAATAAACAAAGAAATGTATAACAATTATTTCTGTATAAGGGTATATCCAACAAACGTTGCTATAGGAACTTTTTTTAAGCAGGCTTCCATATAAAACTCATAAATATAATTTTAATGAAAAACAAGTTATTTTATTTGCTAATTAATTTTTGAATTGAAATTAAACTAAATATTTTTTTTTTATTTTGTTATAATTTTCTGAACATTCTTGTTCGGCATTAGGAATAATACTCTATATAGTATTATGAAAATTTCCACAAGACTAGCCTGTCAAGTATAGCGCTAGGCGACACTTGGACTAGTACTGCGGAAAATTCCATAATAGCAGACAGTACGTAATGCAAAACATAAGTTTTACTTCGACCTTAGAACGCCATTTTAAACTCCATAAACGACATCGCCAATTTGGAAATTTAGCATTTACTTTTTACATGGAAAATTGAACATTTTTGTTTCAGACTCGCGTAAAAAGGCACGAAGGACGACTTGCTGCTCTGAAAAAGGGAAATTATCTCCTCAAGGCTCAGGTCGATCGTCTAAAAGACGACTTATCAAAGCAACGCGAACAAAGTCTTTCATTGCAAGAGGACCTGGACTCTGTATTAGCAGAATTAGGTTAATACAAGAAATCAATCTGTAAAGCGCACACTGATATTTGTACCCAAATACACGTACTTACTATATATACATATAATAAAACAAGTAACAATCTTCTAAAAATAAAATAAAAAATAAACCAACAAAGACTAACCGAACACAGTTGAAGGACTGCGACACTTTATTTCGAGAGAATCAGCTAAGAAATTAAACTATTTATAGGGAAAGGCCACTGTGTATTAATTTTGCTATTAAATTGTAAGATATTTTTAAATAAAGGCAGTTATTGGCTAACCGCGCCTTTGTTTCACGAAATCTTTTAGGTTAGAAAATGAACGAGAAGAATCGTTGCTACTCACATATTTTTCAGTCTCAACGGCGCTCTTTCCTCATCCAATGAATCAAGACACTTTAAAATAGTTGCACATTGATTTTCATTCTATTTTCGTCAAATTGAAACTTGAATTTCCTTATGAAGGATCAGAATATACACCCCCGTTCCTTTTACATCCACGCACTTTTCCGTTGATCATTGATTGAAGTTAGGGCCGAGAAGTGGGGCGGTGTTGTGCGTCGCAATTTAACCTTGACTTCGAATCATTATTGAGCCTATAACCGGCATTTTCAAACTCAATACTGCCAACGTTTGATCAGTGCGGCAACATGAAAACTGAAATACCGGGAAGATTTGAAAGCCTTAAACTGTGCCAAGAATAATTTTAAATCAAATTTCCAGTATTACTTTGTTTTATTTTGTAATACTTATATATGACAAATAATTATAAAAAGAATATAATATAATTTATTATTTGTACACAATAAGCAAATTTGGTTTTAATACGTATATAAAAAGTTACATTTACTTATCACGTTACGTTTTTAGAAAACATCAAAATCCACAATGTGTCTTTAAGTACATAACATTCTTTTTGATAAGATTACTTTTTGTAATGCTGTTATGTACTGAGAAGTCTATAGAGCGTAACTTTGACTTAAAATATCGTTAAAACTACCTTGAATATGAATATCCATGTATTTCGAAAGGTTGGTCGTTTATTGTTTAAAGCATTCTTTTATCAAACACATTATTTAATGTAAAAAATTCTGTAATATATTTTTCATAAATTTTGAACAAAGACAAGACTCATAATTTTATACTTTGATTTGTACAGTTGACTGTTCTCAAGTTACAGAGTTATAAACAATTTAATTAGCGCTAAATTGACATTTTGCACATGGACAATGTCTCACCACCTTATGGATAGAACAATTCCGAAAAATTGTAAATTGCAATCGCAGTTGTTCGAAAACGCCATTTTTTAAATTAATAAAATTTTATTTTTTTCGGAAACTTTTATTTTCCTGTGTGGAATTCCCGACTTGAAAATCAATTCGTCTTTTTCGGAATTTTTCTGTCAGATAGTAACTGAGAAATCTATCTGCAAATACGTTAGTTTTAGTGGAAATTCAATTGTTTATAATGAGCTTATTTTAAGTTTAAGTTTATTTCAAGCTTTCTGAAAAATATTCTACATCATTTTCTTATAATACATCATGTATTTGTTAGAAAAAAACCTTATTTGAAAAATAAACTACCAACTTTTCGAAAGCCTAACCTGGATATACATAATCAGGGGACTTTTCTCAGCATTTAATGCCAAAGTTAGCTTCAAGAGTCTAGGTCTCTTAGTATATATAGAAGTATAAATGGTGATTGGATTATCTGAAATTGCTCAATTTGGAAAGTTTTCAATTGAGCAGACATAACGTAAACAGAGAAACAATTACGTTAACTGGGATTGCTCAATATAAAAATGTTAACGGTTAGGTCTACCATTTTAGATTACAAGTTTATAAGATTAAAATTTTAAATTGTCAAATCTGGATTCTTGAAATTTGAAAATCAATCTGATCCGTTTTGAATCTAAAACGAATCAAATATTAATGCTTCCAATTTGAAATAAAATTTTTAATTAAATAACATAAGAATTAATTAAATACCAAACTTTCAAAATTTTTGTTTAAAAGTACATTTATTTTTTTATTTTATTCTTACAATCTAAAATAATAAACTTACAAATCTGGCTCTTGACTATTAAGTCATAATTATTAACATTTTGCATTAATAAGAGAGTGATAAATAAGAAATGTCGAATTCGACGAATTCTTTCCCACTCATTATATAACTAATTAAATTTAAAAGTGTATAAAATTCGGAAGAATGGTGAAGATTCAGGGTCATTCTTATAAGTAGGTATTTCACTTCATTTAAAAATTGGAAGCGGTGATAAAATTAAATAAAGCATTATCGAATCAAGTCGAAGATTCGAAATTAATTGTCCTCAGTCGAACTGTAATAGAGAAGGAATGTTGAAAAAGAAATATAACCTAATAGAAAAAAATGAGTGATTCGAAAAGTGATGAATTCCTCCAAAAATAACTTAACACTAGACGCATTATAATTTTAATTCATATTTATATACAGATATTAAAAATAAAATTTCTCTCTTGTCAGTTTCAAAGAAAGAAAAGTACATTCTACTTTTTACAGTGTAAGTTTTCGAATATTCACAATATTTACATGTTTTGGAAGATTCTAAAGGATATTTTTGCTTGGTTCGTAATCAAGTATGGAAAATTGATTTGTTTCCTACTTAAGTTTTTAAATACTACTTTTGCTTGGTTTCGGTATCGCCAATGGACTGTAGCAAGTTTTCTAGTTCTAGTATTTGCATTTCGTACTGTGTATTTTTCTCTGTAGTTATTGTAAGCTTATCCTCCAGGCATTCTATATAATTTAAGGCTGTTTTCAGTAGTTGACTTAACTTACACTTAGTATATTTTTTAAGCTTTACGTCTAGATCGGTTCTATCTTTGTTTTCCAAGCATTTGTAAAGTAGATTTCTTATGGATCTGTCCTCAATGCTCTCATCGCTGAAAAAAATAGCTTTATTAATTTTAACAACTATTAGCATAGCCATAAAATCGACTACATAAGAAGAGGCAAAAAGTCTTGTAATATAACTTTGAAATACTTCTTCTGTTAAAAAGAGTAGATTATCATCAATCGAAAAAATTGTAAAATCAAACGCTTTTTAAATGAAACTAAAATTCAAAAGCATCAATTTCAAACTTTTTAATTTTTTAAACTTTAGATTCCAATTAGTGCAATTTAAAATTGTACTTTATGAGTAATTATAATATTTATTACTTTAAACAATGAACGTTTGAAATAGATATGTGACCCGTATATTTTTTAAGTGAAGTTAAATTAAAACTTTAGAACTTTAAAGGTTTAAAACTTTAGACTGTTGAATTTAAAGTTTTTAATTTTCATAATTTCACTTACAGTTGTTTCTTGAAAGAATTATTTTTTAAAAATGGAAGAATTTAATGTTAATTAATTTTAATTTAACATTAATGTCAACATTTTGTTTAAGAGATTCAAATTATGTATCTTTATTGCATTGCTTCCAATTTCGAACATTTTCAACTTGAAAGCTTCTTATTTTCACAATTCAACATGTATCGAAAGTAACAGTTTTTTAGACTGAATACATTTTCTAGTGAGTTTCTTTCTCCTTTTTTTAACAGAAATTATATACTTTTGAATGACTGCATCTGAAATAGTACAATTTTAATAGCAATTTAAATTTCCCAATTTTCCAATTTTGAAACCTTAAAAAAAATTGTGAACAACATAAACAATTGAACTGTTCAATTCTGAACGCTCAACTCTTGAAAGTTAATGCTTTTAAACGAATAAAATTTGTAATCATTAAATTTTGCACACCAAAATTTGAAGTCATTAAAATTTGATAGTTTAATTTTGAAATTGAATTTAAAATATTTTTAACAATAAATTCTTCAATATTTCGAACTGATTTATACAGTTATTTTTGTTTTCAATTGAGTAATTTCGAATCCTTTTAGATTAAAACAAATGAGTTTTTAATGCTTAAAATTATAAATGGCTTAATTTGGAAAAAATCGACTTTAAAATGTAAGGATACTTGAATTTAAAATTACTAAACTCTGAAAGGAGCTTTGAAATTTTGTGTTTATGGTTTTCAGAATGTTTTAAACAACTTCTTGAAAATAATTTTCCGTATCTGTATAATGCTTTAAAAATAAAAATGTCAAATGCCGCGAAATTCTGTTTCCAATTTTCAATTTTATGACACGATTTTGTATGCAAATCAATCTAAAAAATCACCTAAAATTGTACATGTCTCAAATATAAACGCTTAGTATTGAAAGTTGAAGCACATTGGCACATAAATGTAAACATAAATTTATCGACTTACGCATTACTCGTGCTATACTTTCTTTTGCGAAAGCGAGTCTTTTTAGGCACAGGTTCATAAGGTGGTTCTTCTTCAACAATATCTTTACTCCTAGAGATGACAAAAATTCAGGATTAGATCAGAAACTGTCCAAACTTAAATATGAATTTTTACTTTGTACACGGTGTCCCTTGAGTTATTTTTATCCTTGTCGGGGCGGGCAAAAAAAAATGAGTCGAAAAGTCCCAAAAAGTTTTTGGGTCCGATTCGAGCGTATCCTGCAGTCGGTGTATATTGTAGAGTAGTGATCGCCAGCACCACTTTCCTTTTAGCACCAAGTTCACGACGTTGGAGATGTACAAAAAAGCGAAATCTAAGCTCGCTAGACAACGGCAAACTTTTATCAATTGATTAATGAAATTAATCAAATAAATTTAATTGCACTTTCAGTAATTTGAATGCCCAGATGGGATTTGTGTACATATATTCTCAAAGCTCTGTATGTCATAACTTAAAAATTCGATGTACACCGATTGCTTGATTGAACTGTGAAATTAAAAAGTGATTTAAAGTTGAAAATAAAGTGATTGCAATGAACTTTGTCACCGATTGCAGAAGTTGTGTACCCCTTGTATAGGATCCAAGAAGTTTATGGGACTGTTTGACTTATTTTTGTGTGCTCTACCCACCCCTACAAGGATAAGGATAACCCACGGAACCCCCTATATTTTTACAATAAATATAATACTGAATACAATAATAAGCCCTATATTTAGATTTATAATCTGGAAAATTAAAAAAAAACTAATAAAAATGACGAGTGAAATATCGCAAAATATTGTATTCATTACTCAATTACAAAAATAAAATTCTTAATGTTACGTACAAGTTTTCTGGAACTTCCGTATCCATTGCACAATCTTTCGAAATGGATGTTTCCACTTGATGTTTTTCCTCTAAATTTTCAGGTTCATATGAGCTCACTTCAACTTCATTTAATCCATTTTCGATATTCTCGGGATCATATGAAATTACTTCTACTTCATTCAATTCATGTTTGAAATTCTCAGGTTCATAGGAACTTACTTCTACTTCATTTAATCCATTCTGAAAATTCTCAGGTTCATAAGAACTGACTTCAATTTTATTTGATCCATTTGGGAAATCCTCAGGTTCATAAGAACTTACTTCTATTTCATGTAATCCATTTCTGAAAATTAAAAAAGGTCACTTCAAAATATAAGTTTTAGTCTTATGTCTCTGATGAAATAAAAATAGGATATTTAATATTTTTAGTCATTGTTCTACAAGCTACAAATATAACTCACAAATGAGAGTAATTGTTGATAATCTCGAGGTTCACGTCATCTGTATCCATTCTTATATCTTCATAAATAGATTTTGCCTCTTGAACTTGATTCTGGTCAGTCTTAAAATCACAAACGGCTTCCTTGGAATCCATTTCTCCATTCCTAAAAATAAGGAGCACCGTATTAATTCAGGATTTTTTATAATTGTATTTTAAAAAAATTGAAATTTCATCACATCTAAACTAACTCAAAGTTGAAAATTTTTAAAATAATAATAATTAATATGAAGTTAATCATTTCTGACATACCAAATTTGCATAGGTGGTGGAAAGAGAGGCAAAACTTTGACTTTCGCGGAGTCTTCCACATTAACTGCTTCCTGTATTAGTTTAATTTCAGATTTCGCTGTATTTAAACCCGGATTGATTTCATTTTGTATTTTATCAGAAGGGGTTTCGTCTGTGGTGAGCCTATACATTAAAGAAATTAAATGAACTATTTCTAAAAAAAGATATCAAATCCTTTAAACTTAATTGTCAAAGGATTCATGCAAACTATTAAATTGAGAAAAAAAGTATCACCTGGTGATTGGCGCTTGATCAAAAGTATTTAGATCTGTTTTTAGAATTCTGTGAATAATACCATTCAAAATTTTGTAATAGTAACAGCTGAAATAAAATAGATGTAGCATTATTCAAATCGCATTAAAGCATAACAATTGTTTCTTCTACATATTATCATTAAATTTCAACTTACTCCTCATCCTCAATTAGATTTTGTTTACAAGCTTGCATCGTGCCAGCATTTTCGTTTTCTTGTGAAATTTGAACATCTTTACTGGAGTCACTATCGACACCGATTTTTGTACTAAAGAAGAAAAAGTAATGTCAATTGTCGAAAAGATTTGCCGCTTTTACCTTCGAAATTATACTTTCTCGACTACTTATTTGACCAAATCTAATTTGTTTGACGAGATTAAAAAAGGAGTTTCTTTGGTAATTTTCTTGATTATTCAGAAAAATGTTGAGTTTTTTGGTAGGAACGTGGGAAATGTTTCTGAAATATTTACCTGATATTTTCTTTAAAGATGCTCGGCACAGCTTCTATATATAAGAACCTATGAACTACATTATTTACAATTTGACAAGAATAGGTGATCGGCTCGAAATGCTCACTGCATAAATAACTGTTTTTATCGATATCTTCACACGGAAGTTTCATCGCACTCAACCATTTTTTTCGACGTTCCTTGTCACTCGGAAACCTACAAATTAACAATAATGATTAATAAAATACTATAAAAGGCTTCAAAAGCAGACTACGCAACATAACTACTTTCCCTTTTCATCACATGACATAACCTCTAAAGTATAAACTAAAAATGATCGCAAAACAATATTTGTAAAAAAAGACATATTAATCTAACAAAAAAATATGACTAATTTTAACACCTAATCAGAATGATTTAAAATTACAATTAAATAGTCGCTGAAATATTGTTTTATTTAATAAAATAAAATAACCTCCGTCACACAACGTAACCTTAATTCTGTATCTCAAATAAAAAAAGAATAATAATTCACAATTTACAATTCTTATTTTTTAATAATACAATTATCTCACAAGCGTTTGTTATAACCAACAAATCAGATTTGTTAACCCCAAAAATGTACTTGTCAAAAAAACGTACTTGTGAAATGTGATATTTCCATCCGGATAGTTTCTGTTGCAGTAAATGCAAACTTTTACCATTGTGCTGAAAGATTCAGTAAAACACGTATTCGCCTCCGAATACTATCAACTTGATACAAAAATTAAATAAATACAATGGAATCACACGAGCGTTAAAAATGTTTGTAAACATAACCCAACTTTAAGCGGGCTGCCGCTGCGTAAAAGCAAACTGTTAAAAAGAGATGCTAAAGGGGCTAGTCCAGGGCTAGTCGTTGAAGGCAATCAATGCACAATCGAGGAGTCTACCACTCACTAGAGAGCGCGATGTGTTCGGGTTCGAGTTCTGCGAGAATTCAAATTTAATATATGAAAAATAATTTATTCTATGCAAATTATTAAGAAAGGTTTATAGTTCATTCGTAAAATAAAGTTAAAGTTTCAGTCATTCAGTTTAAACAGAAAAAATTTAATATTTTAAGTAGGATAAGTTTTCCTTGCATAGTTGTAAATTTCACAAAAAATTATTGTTTACCCTGGTAAAAATACCTGTTTAGAATCGTTAGAATCTGTTTAGAAGCATCTAAGATTTCAGATAGAATTTTAAGTGGATTTGAAGAGGAATCGTGAAAAAATCTAAAAGAATTTGATAAGGACATCATCCTAAGAGAATCTAAGCGGAACCTGAGTAGACCTGAAAATGCGAAATTATTTTTCGAGACATTTTTTTTATGGATCTAATGGGGATTTAATAGGACAGCTTTGACAAAAGAGTTACCGAGTATATAATTACCATCTTAAGAGCATCTAAGGGAATCTTAAAAGGACATTGAAACACTAAATTATTTTGCGTGGAATTTCCCCAAGTGGATCTAGCAGTAATTTAAAAGGCTGCGTTTACTAGCGAACCGACTCACTATAGAATATTCGTCTTAAGAGGATCTATGGGGAGCTTGAATAAACATGAAAACATTAAATTATTTGGTGCAACATTGTTCTATTTGGATATAATCGTAATTTAAGAGGCTGCGTTAACTGGAAAAATGACTCAGTATATAATTGCCCTCTTAAGAGGATCTAAAAACACTAAATTATTCTATACAGAATTTCGCTAAGTGGATCTAAGAGGAATTTAAGAGATATACTGTAAATCAGCAGTTCCCAAACTTTTTTTGCAGTTTTCAGGGAGGCACAGGGCCGCTACCCTACTTTTTTTCCCCTCTACTAGAACCCAAGGAGGATACTTGACTGTCGGACATGCGGGAGGTTGCATGCTTCACGCGAGAGAATTAGAACCGGTTGAGAAAAATGAAAATGTGTTAAAAAGTTAATAAATTAAATTTTAATTAGTTGAATCAATTTACTAATCTAATTTTAAGCAAATGAAAAGAAATTTGATGAAAATCGGTTAATATATTCAATGCCAGTTGACAGTTCTTGTAATTTTGCATGTACTTAAAGATATGATTACTATCGGCGAGAAAACTACAGGCCTCTGCCTTTGAAGCTTAACAGCTCAATAAAAAAAATGCTAGCGCAACAAAAAAACAGTCATTTAAAAGCTGAAAGTGTTCTACGTTAATGAGCTTGAAGACGTTTCTGTAAAAAAATTTTTGTGCTTAGCAGACTGAAAAATGTAAAAAAAAGTAAGGATTTTTAGGGCATTATTTCTTATACAAGGGGCGATGGAAAAAATTTGAAAAAATTCACGAGTATGAGGAAAACTGTTGTGAACCAGTTGCAGTTGAGAAATTTGAAAAATAATAAAAGTTGTTGCTTAAAAGTACAAAAATGTGCAACTATATTATCTTCAGTTCTAATACAGATATTAAAGCGATTCAAACTGCAAACTGTAATTGATAGGCTCTGTATTTATTTTCAATCACCCGGAAGGATGTGTTAGTCTTCTTTTTTGTGAAAATAGCGATATTTTTAGACATTTTTTTTGTTGGAAAACAAGTGACAGAAAGCAGGAGGGGGCCCTTTCTTTGTTTTACTGCCTACCGCTGGTGCCATTATTCGGCCCCTAGTTCTGAATGCTTGGATGGCTCCCTGCTTTCTGTCACTTGTTTTCCAACACAAAAAATGTCTAAAAATATCGCGATTTTCACCAAAAATAAGACTAACACATCCTTACGGGTGATTGGAAATAAATGCAGAGCCTATCCATTACAGTTTGCAGTTTAAATCGCTTTTATATCTGTATTAGAACTGAAGATAATATAGTTGCACATTTTTGTACGATCAAATTTGGAATGTTCTACTTTTCGACCAAATTAAAAAAGTTGTTATCGTAGTCCTATAGGGCTTTCAAAAAGCAAAGGTTTTCTTCTCTTGCATTTTTTCATAGCATGCGTTGTTTGGCATAAAATTTTCATTTCAGATTGTTTTTTTGGATTTTGAAAATGATCTAACTCTGATAATTTTCTTTTTATAAAAAAGTCGTTAGGGTTAATTGTTTGTGTTTCTGGCTACTATGAACAACCGTACATAGAATTTTTAAATCTTGAAAAAATGTGGTTTCAAAATTTTTTTGTACGATCTTATTTGGAATTTTCAACTTTTTGACCAAATTGAAAAAGTTGTTATCATAATCTTGAAGGGCTTTTAAAAAGCAATTTTTTTCTTCTCTAGTCTTTTTTTCGCATCATGCGTTGTTTGGCCTAAATTGTTCATTTTAGTTTTTTTGTTGGATTTTGAGAATGCTATAACTCTAGTAATTTTTGAATTTTTGAAAAATGTCATTAGGATATATTGTTAAATTTTTTAAATACTATGAATAACCATACAGAGAATTTATAAATTTTTTAAAAAGTGGTCTCAAAAATATTCAAAATGTGCACACTTTTTGAATTTTCATCCAAAATGGCTGGCCATCGAACTTGGCCTTGTTTAGGACACTAAAAAAGTGTACCAAAGGACAATCTAATAGATTAATTTTTTCAAAAGTAGTGTGTTCATAGACAGACAGACATACATACAGGCATACAGACAGATACATTCGTAAAAACCTGTTTTTCGGATTCAGGGGGTCTCAAAACGTGGACATTTGGCAAAAACTGGGGGGGGGGTCAAATTTTACACAAATCTAATACCTTCTCTGAAGAGAGTGTAAAAATTAATTTATTAGATTGACCTTTGGTACACTCTTTAAGTGTCCTAAATTAAAGATCAAGTTCGTTAGCCAGCCATTTTGAATAAAAATTCAAAAAGTGGGCACATTTCGAATATTTTCGAGACCACTTTTTTTCAAGATTCAAAAATTCTCAGTGCGGATATTCTTATTATTCAAAAATTCGAACAATGTATCCTAAAGAATTATTTTCATAAAACCAAAAAGTACCAGAGTTGTAGCATTTACAAAATTCCAAAAACACACGAAAATGAAAATTTTAAGTAAAATAACACACGATATGAAAAAACGTTAACAGAAGTAAAATATTTTATTTTTAAATGCCCACTGTATTTCAAAGATTGTCAAATATATAAATGCTTTAAAAATACAAATATATAATAGGTTGGTTTCGCACCTGAAGGAGGGCTGGGAATTAGTCTAGGGTCCAAGAGCACTTGAGGATCCATTTTAAGTCCTGATGATTTGATGATTGATTCTTGTCCAGAATGTTCTCCTGATTCCGAATATATCGGGTGCTCATAGCGAATTCCGGGTCGTTTTGTTGTTACTTGACATTTTATGTGTTTAGATCAAAAATGTCATATCTCCGAAAATTATTAAAGTTTTGATAATATTTTTCCATATTCAATTATACAAGTGTGATATGCACAAATTTTGTCAATAGTGTATGATGATTTAATTGATAGTTTTCGAGAAAAACAATAAAATAGCGTTTTAATAAAAAACGATTTCTACAGTACACTTTTTATCATTTAATAACTTTTTTTCTGGAATCATACAGAACTAAGAAAATACAGTTGGTTTTGAAATTTTTTCAAATAGGCTATTAGTTTAGTTTTGACAAAATTCTAAATAAATACAAAGTTTTCACGTCTTTGTGTACGAGTGTTAGTAAGAGCATTGAATGGACTTCGTCTCAGCTAAGTTCTATAATTCTATATGATTCCAGAACAAAAATTGTGAAATGATAAAAAATGTACCGTAGAAATGGCTTTTCATTAAAAATTTATTTTATTGTTTTTCTCGAAAACTATCAATTAAATTAACATACACTATTAACAAAATGTGTGCATATCACACTTCTTTAAATGAATATGGAAAAATATTTTTAAAACTTTGATAATTTTCAGATATGAAATTTTTTATCTAAACACAGGAATGTGAAATAACAACAAAATGACCCGGAATGCGCTATGAGCACCCGATATATTCGGAATTAGTAGAACATTCTGGACAAGAATCAATCATCAAATCATCTGGACCTAAAATGGATGCTCACTCTCCTCTTCGGATCCCAGACTAAATGTGAAAATGAGACTATATGAAATCCATACTAACACAAGGCTGCTGAAGGTTTGTGACCTTCTGAGCATAAAGCACCCACCAGTTATGACTCAGTTGAAACTACCCCCCTCCTCCACACACACACAAATCGAAGTTTCGTGGTACTGTTGCTGTAACTGTTTTTTTTTAATAGTTAATAATTTCTATATTTTTAGAATAATTTTCTTATTATTAATAATGATTATTTTCTATATTTTTTTATAGTCTGTTCCCCGAGAGAAGACCCTACAGACGCGCAAGTGGGATGTCATTTCTTAGTGGAGGATTGTCCTTACTCTTTTTTTCACACGTAGTTTCTTAATTTCTCTTTTCATTGGTCTCTTGGCCTCAATTTAATATTTATCACTTTCCTTGGGTTACTTTTTCAAATAGTTTTAATGATTTTTACGAGATGCTAGCCATAAAAGAAAGGACCTCACAGCGCGTGGCTCTCTAATTACAGGGGTCTGGGTAGCCACTTGAGTTTTTCACTCACTCGCTCTTTTTGTAATTAAAAAGTTAAAAATAATAATTCTGCAATCCCCGACTTGAAACTCATGTATTCAGAATGTGCGAATTATCCCAATTCCAACGATATGCAATATGTCCGTAAAGCTTGAAAATTACGGAAATAAGCAGTATCAAATTGAATATTGAGTAAAAGTTTCTTCAATTAAACTTCTTCAAATTTTCAACTTTCCTATGCAAGTAATATATCACTGAAATAAGAAAAATTCGTAAATGCTGATTATGATATTTCCAAATCTCTAATTTCAATTTAAAAAATTGTTTAAATTTCTTTACTTGGACCTTCCTATGGACAAAAGACCCCTGCTGGACTAAGTTCACCCAAACTGAGTTCGGTAAACAAACAGAAAAGTAGTAGAAAACATAAAGCCCACTGCCCGCAAGTGTCGTAAATCAATCCAGGAAATGTTTTTTAATGAAGTTGGAGAGCTTCACTTCAGATTAGCTGAAACATCTCAAGAAGTCCCGCCTTCTTCAAAAATTGAACAAGGGGCTGCGTGAAGAAAACCGATATTGAGAATATACATTCGTATTCAGCTTGACGCGGCTGACAAATTTTTCTTATGAACATTTTTGATTCGGTAATTAATACTTAAGATAAACAATAAAAACTTAGAAAATTTTCAGAATAAAAATCGATGTTTTGTAAGACACAACTCGCGATTATTCGGCCGTTTGTTGATAAAAATGCTTGAAATTTGTATAGCGTATTCTCAACATATAAGCGATGACTATTAACAACGCACTTTGTTGCAAACGCGAATATGTTTGTATTTATTTATTAGCAAATTGATTCCGAACGAACACCACATTTTGCAGCGATTTGAAGTCAAAACACGCTGACTTCAACTCGCTGCCATTTCCACAATTTTCGACCCACATTCTTCAAATTTTCAGAAAAACTTTTTCAAAGTCTAGTGAACAACTTTCTCACGATAAGTTACTTCAATTAACATTTTTTCGATGACCGTCCCACTGGTCGAAGTTTGCAAAACGTGGGTTTCGTTCGGAATCAATTTGCTATTAAATAAAAACAAACATATTCGCGTTTTAAACAAAGTGCGTTGTTTATAGTCATCGCTCATATATTGAGAATACACTATACAAATTTCAAGTATTTTTATCAACATACGGCCGAATAATCGCGTCAAGCTGAATAGGAATGTATATTTTATTTTAAGTTTCGACCACTATTTTTTATCGATAGATTTTCCGGGCTGGACAATACTTCTACGCGGTTTCGAGCGCTTGTTGAGTTGTTGCATCCGTCATCACAATTCGTCGTTCTGTAGGAGTGTAGGGCCTTGTCTCGGAGACGGCTTGTAATGTTAGAATACATTATTGAACGTTTGAACTCGAAACAGCTGATTTTAAATGTTATAATTATACATTTCAAATAATCAGACCTCAGAAAACGTCCACTTTGAATGGTTTAATTTGCAATTTAGTCTTAAATACTTTAAATAAAAAAGTTTCACCTTTGAAAACTTAAATTTTGAGTTTTATTCTGTTCTTCTATTCTGTGTACATTTTTCTGAACTATGAAATGATTCCAACTTTTTTCTTCGATTTTAGTGACTACCTTGTGAATAATAAAAAAAAGTAAAGGATCCCTCACCAAATGTACAGTAAATGGCTTTTTGTGAAAAATTCTAAAAAAAAAACTTTTTATGCTTGAACCTGCAGTAAAAAAATTCGAAAGAAAAAAGTAAGAAAAACGGACAGTTTTTTGACAAAAGCTTGTCAAAGTTTCAATTTTTACATGTATTTTATTAGAAAAATCGTTACTTTACTGAAATGTTTATTATTCTCAAAAACTCTGATAGATTTCGCTAAAAGTTTCACATTTTGTCAATCAGACTTACCGAAACAAAAGGTTCATACTCACGAAATCGAAAGAATAATGATTTTTTGTGTATACAGCATATTTTGGGGTTATTTTTATACTTTAATCATCCAAGTATAGAAATGATCATTTTTTAATTAATAAAATCACTAGATTTTTCATCTAACTGCTGCGGTTTTAAATTACTTTCAAATTAGTGGGGGAAGCAAGCGTAGCAAGAATATGTCATTGAATCAATTTTAAGGAATATTTTAACTTCACTTAAACATTGAAACCAGAAAAAAGCATCCCTTAATGAACAAAAACGCAAGGGATGTTCTGATAGTAGGTTTGCAATGGTTGGTGGAAGCACATGCATATTTGAACCAGTTATAATTAATATTCCTATTTATTTATGTTCTCATATATTTCGAGTATTATTTTTCAATTATTACTACCATTATTATCGATTAAGTGTAAGTGCCGAGAACATTACGTCATTTTATTAAAATTTCACACACATCCGTGTAAAATGAATGAGGGTAATATTTGATATGAAAGTATCAATTATTGATATAAATTTATTATAATATAATTCGCCACTCAGTAAGAAATAATACAACTAGATAATAAAGATAGTTAGGTAAAATGATTCGAACTGTTAGTTACAGTTTCAACCAAAGAAAACAAAGTCTACCGCTCTATATGTGAATTCTACATCCCAGTCATGTAAAATTTCGTGCGTCAGTAAAAAAAAATTCTCGCTACAACCAGATTCTGTGAAAGGTCATCCACATCCTTATACAATTTGTCTTAAACAATTAAATTAAACTAAATTACAATACATTACATATAATATAATCGCACGCTTTCAATAATATTAACGCTTTTAAAAATCGAAAACGCTGTGACGGGTTTCGAACCACCTTCTCTAAGTTTAAGGCGTTCGATCGCTAACGACTACACGTCACGGGTAACTTAACCCTTAGATTTTAGAATATCGAGGAAAAAATCTCAGTCAAAATGTTAAAGTACGAGTGCGTGAGGGCCGTTCAAAAATTATCTGGTCCCCGTTCATCGAAATTTCTTATTTTAACGTTTTATTAATAAACAGGCTTATAAATTTAGAGGAAGGCAATAAAAACATTAAATAATTTTTTGATCAAATTATTTGTAACCTTAAAAACCTAATTTATTTAAATTTAAAATTTGGCATTATAATATTGATATTTACAAAAGTTCGATGGCAATCTAGGATAAAGCCGAGAAAATAGTATTATTGCCGCAGTTATAAGAAAAAATACATTTTCCATTTCATTTATAAATAAACTACAAACCTAATCATTGCCATTTATAGTTAGAAAAATTCATATTTTTGATTGCAGATTGAAGTTGAAAAAAGTGATGTTCACAAATTAAATGATAAAACCATAGTTGCAATAACTGGCATTTAAAATAACATAAGTTGCAAAACAGGTGAGAAAAATTACAATTTTCAGCGGGTAGCTGCAATGAAAGAAAAATTAATTGAATGTAGTGCTTCGCGATTCAGTACCAAATGAAGTCATTACACGCGCCGAATTTCATGAGGATGATAAAATTCCTAAACCTTATAATTTATTTTATCACAGAGAAATATCTCCGTTCTGCTGCCCCGGAAACCCGTGTTCAATTCCTGCCAGAACTGATATATTCTAACAAGGTTTTTTCTCTTTCAGCTTAGAATAAAATATAAATATCTAATTGTATGTTTAATGATAAAAAGAGATATTTCGGGTTTCACTCGTGTAAAAAACTACGAATTGTTTGCCGACGTTTCGTTTGCCTGTGCTTGGCCAGAGCGCCCCACCGTAGAGACTGGTTGTACTTGATTGGCCAGTCAAGCCTTTTTTAAAAAATCCGGGAGAACGGAAAGCCAAATCGGATTGGTATTATATCCATTGTCCTAATTGATGTTATTAGGGTGTTTTTAGATTTCGATTGCTTCTCTATGTTTTCTTGGAAATTTTTTGTGTGTTTTTGGAATGACTGTTGTTTCATCAAATAAAATGTTATTTCCTGTTTCGATATGATGTTTAGCTAGTGCTGATTGCGTGAAATGTTTTAGGCTGACTTTACTTTCATGTTGCTTAATACGTTGGCTCACCGCTTTCCTGGTTTCTCCAATATAGACTTTGCCACAAGAACAAGGGATTTTATATACTCCTGGATCACTGAGGGGTGCCTTTTTATCTTTAGGGTTATTTAGTAGTTGTCCTATTTTCGCAGCTGGATTAAATATAGTCTGGATGTTGTGTTTGTTGAGAATTCTTCCTATTTGTTCTGTGACACCTTGGATGTAGGGTGAGGTTATCTTTGTCTGTCATGGAGACAGCTCTGTATACATGGGAGTTGATGACTGATTGTTTTTGAGATGGGTGATGGTGGGAAGAGGCATGTCCAAGAAAGACAATTTTCCGTTTTGTTCTATTTCCATGGTGAACTGGATATTAGGATGTAATTGATTGATAAAATCGAAAAACATATTTAGTTCATCTCGTCCATATCGCCAGATGACAAATGTGTCATCAACGTAACGGAACCAGAATTCTGGTTTAAGTTTGGCTTGGTTGAAGATTTTAGTTTCTAGATGTTCTATAAAGACATTGGCTATTACAGGTGAGATTGGGGATCCCATTGCTGCCCCTGAGGTTGTTCGTCGAATTGGTTATTGAACGAGAAGTAAGTATTATTGAGACAGTGTTATATCAATGGTACGAGCTTGGAAGGGAAGTTTGTGAAAGATTTAATTATCTCAATTGTATCCGAGATTGGTACTTTCGTAAAAAAGAGATACTATGTCGAAACTCACTATGATGTGTTGGGGTTGAATATGAATCTGTTGAATCTTTTTAATAAAGTCGAATGAGTTTCGGATGTAAGTGATAGAGTTTCCTGTAAAAGGATTTAGTTTTGCAGCGAGGAAACGTGCTAGGTTGTAAGTTGGTGATTTTATTGCGCTGACGATCGGTTTGAGTGGAATATTTTCTTTGTAGATTTTTGGGAGGCCGTAAAGTCTTGGAGAGATGGGGTTAGTAGGTATTAAGTTAGATATTGTTTGGCTGTCAAGTTTAGAATATTTGAGAAGAATTTTTCTTTTACTGACTGTTGCTTTTGTGGGGTCCTTTTGAAGTTTTCTGAATGTATCGTCACCTAGAAGGTCCATGATTTTGATGTTATAGTCTTCTTTATGCATTATTACTGTAGTGTTGCCTTTGTCTACGGGCAATATTATAATATCTTTATCTTGATTACGTTCTTTAATTGCGGATTTTTCCTGTTTTGTTAAGTTTGATGAGGGAACTTGAGCTTGGCGTAAAATGTTCGCCGTCCTGCGTCGTATTTCATTCGCTTTTTCGGGTGGAAGGGTATATATTGTGGATTCTAAATTGCTGATTATTTCTTCTTTTGGGATTTTCGATGGAGCTACAGCAAAATTATGTCCTTTGTATAAGGCTGAAATCATTTCATTGTTGAGAGGGTGGTCAGAGATGTTTCTTACTGTATTTGTTAGTTCAGTTTGCTTTACTGGAAGTAATTTGTCAAATTTTGTTTTTGGGTGGAAAGTTCTTTAATTCGTTGGGATTGGTAAAACGATATGCGGTCCAATGTGGACCAAATGTGAAATCTGTGGGTATTTGATAGGAAAAGGTGAAGTTTTAATAGTTGTTTAGAGGTAGTGTACAAAAGAAATTTGGTATGCTGTATTGTTTCTTTCACGAGAAGCACACTTGTCTTATGCAGAATCGATTTGGATTTAGATGTTCCCAAATTATTTTTCAGTTGTAAGAATTTTGGGACGATTTTGTTGTCCTTGCACCATTTCAAAAAAGCTGAGGATGTTAGTAGCTTACCTTAAGAAGTCATGAGCTTACTAAAGGTGTTGGTTTTAGTAAGAATACGCTCCCCGTAGATTTCCTTGATAATAGATTTTAAGTGGTGTGTTCAAAAAGTAAGGTGACTTTTCAATTTTCGCGGGCTACGTACATTTAAGTTTTAAATTTTTTGTTTTGTTTTGTTGGGACACTCGTCACGATTATATGTTCACAGTTTTGACTATTTAGCTCGTTTTGTTTTTCTGGCAGAGGCGTAAAAGGTTAGAAGGGTTTTGTGTGCTCGGCGATTTTCTTCTTTCGAAAAAAATGGAGCAAAGAGTTTGCATTAAATTTTGTGTGAAAAATGGAATCCAGTACTCTAAAACTCTTGAAATGTTGACAGTTGCATACGGTGAGTCTACTCTGAGTAAGAAAAATGTGTATAAGTCGTACAAGCTGTTCCAAGAAGACCGAGAGGATGCTATTTTTTGGACGTTTTGGGCATGAGACGTGTGTCAGCGAAATTTGTTCCAAAACTGCTTAACCCTCTACCGCCCACAGTGACATATATGTAACGTTTGGAAGACTTGAGTTTTTTTAAACATAACTTTGAGACGAATAGCAATTTTTAACGCAAGGATTTACATGAAAGTCAGGACGATAATGAGCTAGAATTCTAGTTTTGTATACATTCCGCCATATAAATAATATGCCTAAATATCTCAAAATTCAGAAAAAAAGAAAGTTTTAAGGACGGTAGGGGGTTAATTTTGATGAAAAGATCCATCGCATGACCATCGCTCAGGAGATGTTATGAAAAGATCCATCGCATGACCATCGCTCAGGAGACGTTGAATGAAGTCAATAATGATCCTGATTTTCTCAAAAGGGTTATAACTGGGGATGAATCGTGGGTATATGGTTATGACGTCAAAACTAAAGCCCAATCGTCTCAGTGGAAGCATCCTGAGTCTTCAAGACCGAAAAAAGCACGTCATATTCGGTCAAATGTGAAGGTTTTGCTCACAGTCTTCTTTGATTACCGTGGCGTAGTGCATCAGGAATTCTTACCACAAGTTCAGACGGTCAATAAGGAGTATTACCTTCAAGTTATGCGCCGTTTGCGAGAGGCGATACGCAAAAAACGTCCGGAACTTTGGAAAAACAATTCGTGGCTTTTGCATCACGATAATGCACTTGCTCATTCATCGTTGCTTGTGAAAGATTTTCTAACCAAAAACTGCACCACAGTCATACCTCAGCCTCCATATTCACCGGATTTGGCCCCCAGTGACTTTTTTCTTTTCCCAAAACTTAAGATACCAATGAAAGGACATCGATTTTCAACGATTGAGGAGATAAAAACAGCATCGCTGAAAGAACTCAAGGTTATACCACAAAATGATTATTAGAAGTGCTTCGATGATTGGAAAAAGCGTTGGCACAAGTGTATTATATCTGAGGAAGATTACTTTGAAGGGGACAACATAAATATTGAGGAATGAATGAATATTTTTTGAACAAACATCGTATATATATATATATATGTGTGTGTGTGT